>NC_139841.1:22906499-23506499 GCF_963691815.1 Echiichthys vipera
CTGAAAGTAAATGAGTTGTGTCCATGCAAACCTTGTCTGCTTCCTGTGTCAAGAGTTGGTACATGTCTCCTTGTTGTCTTCTAATGATTTTTGATGAAATTTTAACAATTTTCCCAAATATGCTTTTTTGTGTGACTTTTGAATCACTTGTATTATAAACTACATTTCAGTCAGAGCACCTAGTTATTGGAATGACCTGCTCGAGGAGACCAGGGTTGCAAACTCTGACTCGTCTTTTCAATCTCTTTTAAAACCCCACTTTTTGCAGAAATTGTTTTTCTGTGATTTTATTATATATTTATATTTATTGTTATATTTAATGACATTCAAGCTTATTTTATCTTCTGTTTCTGCTTTCAGTTAATTTCACGCTGTTTTAAATGTGTTCTATGTTTGTAAAGCACATTGTAAGTGTGTTTTGAAAGGACCAATGGAAATAAAGTTTATTATTATTACCAGTATTATTATTAATAATAATATTACATGTTTCTCTCTACTGGTTCAGTGCACCAGCAGAGAGTACATTAAGTAAGTAACTAACACTTATCAAGGCTTTGTTTGCAAAAATGAGTTTGATGGAGCCTACATTTCCCATAATGCAACTCAAAAGTGTCATCATTATACCTTCAAATACCAACTCCACACTTCAAGTTTGTAATCAGTCATGAGCAAAGCTGAGATAACCTTAATGAAGTCATCAGGGTGGTGAATTCAAGAACTGGAAAGAGCCAAACTGGAACTTAACTTCGTGTGTAAAATGAGTCTCATAAAAGCAATTTATTATTGGAGTCAGAGATTGTTTATTTTATTATACTCGGCATTTGCTGCTGCTTGCACTTTTTTATCTATAATAATTGTACTGTAGTTGATCTTAATGAAGCCCCGTAGCCCAAACTGGCTTTCTTTCACTTCCAGTCCATGAATGATGCAATCTTTGTTATTTAATCTGGGCTGAGGGTGCAACTAATGGAGACCATGATATGGCTAAGGTGGTTCCTCCTTTTTCACAAATCCATTTAAGGCAGTGATTTTCCTTCAGTTCTCTCAATACCATCCAATTATATCATGTCCTGACTTTGAGTGTCCAGCAGATGGCAGTATCAATGCAAGAGAGCAGGTACCGAGGAGGACGTCCTGTCCTGAGATGCACTGCAGTGTCAGTCATGGACAAATTACCATCAGCACAGAATGATATACCATTTGAAGACTTGACAATAACTAGGAATATTATCTTATTCCTAGTTAGTCCTGAGCGAAGTATTAAAAAAATAAACTAAAAAAGTGAGTCATTGATTAGAACAAATGATGCCTGTGCTAAATCTGCTGAGCACATAACTGACACACACTGACTGAGGACATGCAGATGAAAAAAATCACCCTATTTGATTGAGGCTGAAAGGCATAAAATGAGTGAATGAAATGAAAATGAAAACACTAAGAGAACGTTGAATGTTTCGACAAAACTGTAGAAAACACTGAAGACAAAATTGGCCTCCCATTCCCTCCCCAGGGTCAGTGTCATTAGCGACTGAATCCCACTGTTATTTCTTCCTCGGTGCATACATAAGCTCCTGGCAGTTTATCACACGCAACAGCAATTATCATTTTAATTACAGAGGTGCTTATTATAATCCTACTGGATTCGCCCGTTAGCGTGCTTTTTAAAGTATTGCTTACACACTATTCCCCACGCAAGAACCTGCTCCCACAATAAAATGTAATAGGAATGGCCTTTAACATACAGAACATAAAACAAACAAGTGACTGTTTGCATACAGTAAGCAGCTATTCACTTTTTCATGAAAACAATTTATTGCTCAAGAGTACGTATGCATACAGCTCCACATACACGATGCAACATGAAAAAGTTAATGAGAAGAAAATATGGAATGAAAGCATTATTACAACACTGAACTTGTTGACACTGTCAAACGTAAAGTATTCGTCTCTGCCTGTGAACGAACCGGGAGATGATCTCGCACAACCGAGAGTGAGATTTCTCAATTGCAAAACTGAGAATACATGGGTTTAACCTTTAGGTTTATCAGAATTAACAGCCAAAGGCGTGTTGCAATGTGATCTTTTACAAGACATGGATTCCGGATGAAAAACGTCCCTCGCTCGATGGACAGTGTTTATGACAGTGTAGGTCTCTGCAAGCCAAGGCCACCCACCTTTCATATACAAAGGGGTTACAGTAACTAAATAGTATGAATAAGAACAAATCTCCCTCTCAATATGGCATCTCCTGTTTTAAACATAATAGTGGAAATGTGTTCAAACACTGGTATTAACTAGAAACAATAGTATGTGCGTATTAAAATGGGTTAAACCTGTGATTTTTCATCAAAACTCAAGATAAGCAGGCCAGTGTAAGAAGAATTTTAATTCCTTTGGTGTCTGCAAACAATGTGCATCTTAACAACATTAAAAAGATATAATATACCTATCAGACTGAACACAAAATAACATGAGAGTTCAAAACATGTTGATTGGGTTAAAAATACTACAAGTACCAAATTCACAGTAGGTAGCGTGAGTTAGAGGAACACCGAGGCACAAATTACAGAATTCACAGGACAATGAACCCAGTTCAACAGAGAGGGAGGAAAAACATGTGGGGGAGAAAAAGGAATCCAAGACGAAGAGGAACCAATAACACATGTATGAAGTACAGGGCAACCTAAACAATCAAATCACCCCACAAACAGGTTAAATGCTTGCTGTGACATACAAAAAAAAGAATGGCAAGAAAAGGAAAAACTACATTTAAAAAAATCCATCACACGTGAACTTCACTCACTCAGGATGTTCAGGAAACACCATATCAATATAACATCGTCAAAACTATCTCACCAAATAACAAACAACATCATTTCACGGTTTTCTGAAATTAGTAAGCTAAGAAGACTGCTTGAACTGAACACCTGTGTGCACTCCCTCCCTTTTCAATCTGTGTGTAAGCTCTACAGTATCTGCATGTTGAGGCACTTGGAAAGAATATGATTGTACTGTGTGTAGTATACTATGTACATTTGTGATGCTCGTGAGCCTGTAAATCACACTCCTTCCAAAATGAACATGTGCTTAACCTTACAGATTTACAAACAGAGTCAGATTCGCCGTTCCTCACGCCACATACGGAAACCGAAAGTCCCATGGTCAACATGATCATTTATTCTTCTCTCAACTAGTGAACGAATGATAAAAAACACACGGCAGTACAGTCATCTACAAAAAAATCAGATCATGAGGTGGCCGTGACAACTTGGTTACTGATTCCAGATCAGTATTAATGCTCCCAGGACTGATGACTCTGACAAAGAGGAAATAGGCTCGGCGTGTAATCTCTGGCGCCTGATCTAAAGCGAGATGCTGACTAAGATTAGCCTGGTAGGAATCCATCCCAAACCCCTTAGGACAGTGCAAAAATGTGTTGGAAAAAACCTGCTCTTTTCCCCTAAGCATCTCTAGAAATGTACATGTCCCAAATATGAAACAAAGGAACAAAGACAGGAAAAACAACCTCAGGAGAATTTGGAGTCTTCCCTTAAAATAGAGTAGATGAACCATGAAACACTTATTACTAAACGTAATTTATCAAGCAGATTACAACTACCACTGCTACATTTTAATTAAAAGGAGAAAAAAAAAGGATGAGTAATAATATTCACAGTCAAACATCATTTAGTGCGTTGTGTGCTCAATCTTCCAAATAACAAACACCTCGCACACACCGTATATCACAAAATCACATCCTCAAATCACTGGTCCCACACTAATACAACACTCCACATGTTAAAGAGAATGACTCGATTTTCACGCAACCACCGACGGTCCCTCTGCTTTGCAAGCAGTCCGGAGGCTGACATCTACTGTTAAGGCAGGCTAGCGATGTCCCGCTTTGGAGGGGGTCCATCAGGTTTGCAGGGAGCGCCGTTGGCTTTGTCCTCAAAGACCAAGACTCTGTGGAGAGAGGGAGACCGAGAGGAATGATGAGAAAGCACTGGATTACATAAACTGGATTTTGAGTTGATTATGATTGTAGAAGTATAATAGTTTTTGGAATAAACTCGTAATATAAGTAATCAATCTTAATGCTTATTATTTAGTCTTTTTTATTGTGACCAAGATAATGAATGCAACATTTTACAGTTGGAAAATCAACCTGTCAATGTTCTCTGTTGGACAAGCTACGCAAGGCCGACACTGTTTCTAAATGACCTCAAACCTTGTGACATATACACAAAAAATGATATAATATAGAATAGTAACAGTACATGGTTGTGATGACAGGCCTGCTGCCTGAGTGAAACTCGTTGGACCAGGTTCTGCTTAATATTTGGTGCAGCTGGGTGGTTGCTAAGCTGTGCTATGTAGCTTCTCTGGGGTGTATACACCTGGGTGGTTGTTGGGGGCAGTAAGGGGTGAGTTGGCCGTTATAGTGAGTCTGGTTGAACACTATATAGGTCCAACATCATAGCTTCTATGCTAATGTATGTCTCTAATAGTAACACAGGATGACGTAACCAATGATATCACCCTGAGTGACTACTGGACTACGAGCGCGGTGACTAATGCCTGCACAATATTATATAAATATTTAGATTTGGCCTTGGCTGTCAAATTGATGTCTGAATAAAGACATTTTTTAAAAATCCTGTGTAAAAATCCAGCAGATGATATGCATTGTATTTGTTGGTGTACATGTACGTGTACGTGTGTACGTGTGTATGTGTGTATGTGTGTGTGTTTGTGTGTGCGTGTGCATGTGTGTGTGTGTGTTTGTGTGTGTGTGTGTTTGCATTTAATTTATGGCAACTAATGTTTATTTTCATTACAATGCATACACAGATTATTTACCCCAATTAATAGACTAACTGTTTGGTCTATAAAATAATAATAGAAAAAAAGGTTGATGTCAGGTTGATGTCTTCAAAATAACTTGTTTTGTCTGACGGACAAGTCCAAACCCCAAAAACATAAATTTACGATCACATGAAAAAAACAAAAAAGTGTAGAGGAGGTGAATAACACAAGTAGAAACAATACAAGCTGGATGTGTGAGTAAGGAGGGATAATCAGCTCCTGGAGGATACAGAGACTCACAGTTGCAGTCAGAGGGTATGAGCTGGCTGAGCGGCGAGTGAAAGGAGAGAAATGAAGGGAAACCACAAAGGGGAGTGAGGGGAATAGTGGTTTAGGCTGTACACACAGCAGAGTGAGCGGTCTGACAGGAGCTATTCAGAGCGAGTGCCTGTCTTTAATTTCCTTTTTTGGAAAACTCTGCAAAGCTCCACTAAGCTCATAAGGAGCAATGATCCTGCCGACGAAACCGGCACTCAGCCGCTCAAACTCTCAGGCAGCCACTCTCACTTGCCCTTCACACGACTGATACCTGAAGTCGGTGAGATCCCCACTGACAGTCATCAGTCAACTGATGAAGAATCCAATAACAAGTCAAATGTCTCACTCTTCCATCTATGTGCATGTGAATTAAACTTTTATGACTGTCTCTGTTAAAATGATAATAATGACAATATATGATTTTAGGTTAATTAAACCCAAAGGCTAATTAGGCTAATCCGCTTCATGTAGACAGAATAGCTTAATAGACGGTGACTGGCTGACTTAATCTTGTTATTGTGTACATACCATAGACCATGCACTCTACGCTACACACCAGATACCTGAGGCAGATGAAGACATACCTGTTTAGACAGCTGTTTGCTTGACCCATATGCACCAGATCTGCACTTTATGTATTATTGTATTATTTTAATTGAGTTCTTTCATAATGTACTGTGTTCCTACTTTTGCACACGTGGCTCATGAGGTCACTTCATCTCCTATGATGGTTTTCTTTTATGTTGATTGCGCCCTTGTAAAGCACTTTGTGACTTATGTTTGTGAAAAGCGCAAAACCAATACATTTTACTTACTTAATTCAATTCAATTCAATTCAATTTAATTTATAGTGCCAAATTCTAACAAAAGCAATCTCAGGACACTTTACAGAGTAGGTATAGACCACACTCTATGACCTATTTAAGATTTACATAGACCCAACAATTCTCCCGTAGAGTACGGTGGCAACGAAAACCTTCCCTATAACAGGCAGGAACGTCGATCAGACCAAGCTCTATGGGGGACGGACATCTGTTCTGACCGGTACAAAGAAAGAAATATGCATATTTCATGCATATTAATTTAGATGCACACGCAGTGATATTAAGACAGTAGACAGGACCCTTGTGAAAGCTGCGACTTATTAACCAAGTATAAAATACAAAATCTGTAAGGTTCAGCTGTCATTCAGACTCTTGGTTAACGAACAAGAGTGCATAGTTGCATACTTTGTCACCACTGCAGTACACAACTGCACTAATAGTGACCTTATTGAAAGAGCTTTCACAAACTGGGCCCAAATTGTGGAGCCTGACCTCAATCATTTTCCTCTGATTGTAACTACACCAATTGTTGTTGTGCCAAATGCTTTGTATAACACTATTCTGGAGCTTATTGTACCCTCAACTCCTCCCTCCCCTCTCTGTTCTCTCGAGACAAAAACAAGAGAGGCGACCTTTGCAGTCGTCAGAGTCAGTGGTGAGATGAAGTGAGAAACAGCAAGTTACTCTACGTAGGTAAATAAACTTTCTTTGTTAGATCAATGAATATGTGAGTATGTGTAACATACGCTACAAAATGTTAGTAGACAATAGCTCAATTAAATAAACTTTGTCAAAATACTGACCCAAAAGTCACGTAGCAAAATCAACCTTATCAAGTAGAGATCTCAACATCTGTTTAAACTTGGTAATGTACTGTGTTAAATAAATGTGAACACTGTGACATTCTCCTGGTGAAAATCACTACTAACATCAACTTTTTTTCTTACAAGTGGGGCCAGGAGGGAATGAGGTATTTATGAATCGCGGCTGCCTGGGGGATTATGGGATACACTTTCGAAACGTAAATGGTTGAGGGCAAAGGAGGAAAAGTTATGCATTTGGTCTGCTTGGTGTTTTCTGGATTATGAGGATTTGTCTACTAAAGGGTCCAACCAGCTTAGTCCAGTGAGCTGACATGCAGCAGCCAATACACTCTCTCTCCTGTGGTCTGACCCACTGCTGCAAGGCTGCTATAAAAGGCTTACAGTGGCTACGCTAACCCATTTTAGAATATCAGGAAATATGTGACATTATCCACGAGGGACCACTGAAAGAAACCCACCATATATTTGAAAGAAATAATCCATATTGTGAAAGCCAGATTTTGATTGACAGAATCTGATGTGTGTTTTTATGAGTCATGCGTCAGTTGTTAATCAGCCTATAATCAGTTACCTAAGCACATGATCCCAGCTAAGTATAAGGATGGGTTGACTACGGATAGGCTACATAGATGGGTTTTGTTGCCATGGCGATTAGCGACTAATGCAGCATGTGGGTATTGACATCATCACTAGTCATCCCAGAACCCCCTCGCTGAAGGATGAAACAAGTGGCTGACAAAGCACACGATTCATATCCGCCCTCTCAGACATGTGATCAAACGCACAATGAACCGACAGATGGTTTATAGACACGACCAACAGCATTATGTACGGACACACATGCACAGAGGTTTACTTACAGTTTGAGCACAGCTGAACGCTTGCCCAGCATCATCTTGACAAAGTCCCTGTAGTTGATAGTGTTGCTGCTGCCGCCCGTCACCTCCACAATCATTTTTTTCAACTCCAGGTGGGTCTTGGGCACCCCCAGCTTCTCCATCATCCGCTTCAGACCCATCAGATCTAAGAGAAGGTAGAGCTGACAATCAGACTGTGCTTCACTGAGAGAATATAAATATGTTATTACGTATTTTAGTTGGAATTATTTAGTGTAAAACCACATCTCTTCTCATCTCACACAAAAACAGATTGTGAGGAAACTGGAACATTGACATAGCAAATGCTTGATTTCATGTATCTGAAGCACGTTAGGGTCACTTTACGCATATTCAGTTTCCTCATCCAGGACCATTACTCAGCCTGTAAAAACACTCTTATATCATCTAATGCTGATCTGAAAAGATAACCCTGATGAGTTATGTCAGCTTGGGACCTACATGTTTTAACAGAACGCCTGTGTTATATACTGGAGGTGTGGGGTTTGATAGATGGAAGCATTTAGGAGGTGTATTGGTTCTAATGAAAGATGATTCAAGTTGTATTATGGAAATGTAGGATCCTCTGTGTTTGGGGCTTCCCCACACTAGAGACTAGGGGTGTTTTAATATTAGGTACGACTGATGCTGGACTGACACTACTGAGCTTTCCCATTCATAATGTTATTATTTCCAGAAAACCTGCGTCATCATCTCTTCAACTTTTGTTTATGTTGTCGCTACAGCAACAATTCTCGCCTGCCAGAGGAGACCAGCGAGAAATACTTTAGCAACTCTACTCGCCGACAGTTATTCCCGTTAATTAGCGGCCCACTTCCATTTTGGTAGAGTTTGTTATGCGACTCCTAAAAGTCAGGATATCTCAGCCACTGTTACTGGTACTGAAATTATGCCATGTCACGCACAGAGAAAAATAGTTAGCTTAACAATTGAAATAGTCTTTAAAAATATTTTACAATTGATTGATACGTGAATAGAAATTGGCTGGAGGAACGGATGAACACTCAATCAGCATGCTAAATTGAACAGAAAACTCGCAAAAGGCAGTAGAAACTAGAAACCCAAAGAATTCCTGAGCTTGACTTAAACTTAAATTTCCAGAAATGTTTAATTGCAACCCTTATGCTAACATGTTGATCTAGCAGGTATCATTTTTTACCATGTTCACGTATTAGCATGTGTGGTAAAACATGCTAATATTTACTAATTAGCACTAAACACAAAGTAGCGGAGGCTGATGAGGATATCATTGGTTTGATAAAACATTGGTTAAAAACTGGTGAAAAAAAAACAAAACATAGAAAATTCTAATGCTGACGAAAGCACTACGTGAAGTCTTTCCACTTTATCCCCTGGACAGCATGGACACCTGTACCAAGTTTCAAGGTAGTTGTTGAAATATTTCAGACTGGGCCACAGTGGTGGACAAAACAACAGACTTTACCATCTGTTTTTTTTTTTTCAAGTCACTAAGTAACGTGGTTGAAAACACAACAAGTCGACATAAATGACAATTAGCAGCTTCTTTCAGTGCCTGCACACAGACACCATATACGCTGTCTGACTCGCCTCACACCTGTGTACAGTGTGGTCTCACTTTACGTACAGGACACAAACATGACACATGAGCCTGTTGAAGCCCTGTGCTCACACTGCTCAGACAACACACACACACGCGCACGCACGCACGCACGCACACACGCACACACGCACACACACACACACGCACACACGCACACGCACACGCACGCACACACACACACACACACACACACACACACACACACACACACACACACACACACACACACACACACACACACACACACAGAGTATTAATTATGCTGACAGTTGTTATCCAGGGTGCAGTTGGTGTTTTTGGTGCTCAATATTACTCACCAATGTCTCCTTGGTCATTCAGGTCAAACTCAGCATATTTATCTGCAAAGCAAACACAAAGAAGAGATTATTACTAACAGCTCACACACCACATCCCCTACAGCAACATTTAAAAAAACAATCCCCAGCTGGCATCTTACCTGTCAGCACAACTGTTAACACACTGTCCAGTGATCTCACTGTCTTACTCTCTGCTGACAGCTGACCTGGCTAAAGGACACACACAAACAGCTGATACTGACAGACGTGTCTGTGTGTTTTGAATGTCTGTCAGTGGAGAGCAGGCAATGGGCAGCTGAGTGGGGTTAACATCTGAGACGGATTAAAGCGGGAGGGTCAGGAAGTCAAAAGAGAACTTAAGGTTCAAAACACAGCGATCAGGAAGGAAAACAAAGACGCTTGGGCTGAAAATTGTGAAGCTCGGAAAGAGAGATTTACATCACAGCCACTATCTCAAATTTTAAAGTAAATAGTAATGACTTAGTTTTCGGTTTCAGCTGAAGAAAAAGCAGCAAACGCACTTTTTCACTGGCACCGAATATCCCAAAACTGTGTGTTGTTTTTTTTTAACAAAGAAAAATATACAGTAACTACAGATAATCATTTTTAAAAAAAATGATTATACTCTTTCTTGCTGAGAGATAGATGAGAAGATAAATACCACTCTTATATCTATCTGATAAAATATGGAGCTGCAGCCAGGAGACAGCTAGCATAGCTTAGCTAGCCTGCTTCTGACAGATATGATAGTGTTATAGATCTTCGCATCTAACTCTTTGTAAGAAAGTGAATGACCGTAGCTCCCTGAGTGTCAAACTGCAAATATGTTATCCATCACGCAAACATTTTTATTGTTTTTGAATTTCTGAGCTTTAGTTTTAAATATTAAGTTATATATTTATAGCCTTAATTTTATATTAACGCAGGCTAAACCTTAAATAGCTTTGAGAAGAGAGTTGAGAGGCTTTCGATTCAACAAGTGGATTTGCTATTATGTTTGACTATCAAACTCCAACTCCAACTTATCAATAGATATTCTATGTTTATTGTACACTCCTCTGCTCTATCCTCTGTTCCCATCACTCCTCTCTGTACACCACAGTTGCAGTTTGGTAATTTTGAGACTTAGTTTGTAAGTTTAGTTTGTTTACACCCCTGCCATGCTGTTATCCTGCATTTTTCTGTGTACAATGACTTAAAGAGGGATTTGACTGATAAACTGCAAGGTGACTCTGGGGGAGTCCTAGTAAATATTAACCACCGCATTCTCACTCTAAAGTGTGTAAAAGGGTCATTCTAAGTGTATAAAAGGTCATTATTAACACGCCACTGAAGTGACTGCAGCGGTTAAAAAACCAAGCAGACATTTTCCCGCTTCTCCCTAAATTTCCCCATTCTCTTTTGTCCAGAAGACCACTTTGGTCCGATTACACTTGCTATTTCTGTCCCACACTGGAAGCTCTGTGTGTGTCTTTGGGGGAGATAGAGAGAGGACTGTGTGAATCCATGGGGAGTGGGACAGGACAATGCTAACCCTGTTCGTAAACCCTGAGAAGGGGGCCTCGAGACACACACACACACACACACACACACACACACACACACACACACACACACACACACACACACACACACACACACACACACACACACACACACACACACACACACACACACACACACACACACACACACACACACACACACACACACACACACACACACACACACACACACACAAAGCCGTTTTTGAGTGGGCCACTTGCCGCAGAGCAGCCTGTTGATCATCTGCAGCCACAGAAAATGGCTCAACTGAACAGGACTCAAGCCTGCAGAGAATCCTCCTGACCTACATTCCTTTAGCAGCGGATGTCACAATATGATAGTGCCATCAACTCATGAACCAGCCATTTTCTGCCATATTATTATTTAAAATTGACTTGAGGTACTCCGTGGTGGGCTTGACTACCAATCACTTTTGAAGAGGAATTTCCCATCGTCGTCAAAATTAACGACCTTGCTGATAAAGTAGTTGAAACGGATGATGACCTCCTCTGTCTCTGCCTTGCCACCAGATAATCAAAGAATTTCCCCACACTTTTAAAAAACACTGACCCTACGGGCAGATAAAACGTCCATGTGGGAATGTGTTCATTCCAATAACAACTTGATTTCCGTTCTCTTTTCTATCTGTCCACAGACGGACACATTCTTAAAATCTGTGTAGACTTTTGGGGTAACTAAGCTCTGCAACCTCAAGGGAAATCCTAAACTGCTGCTGTTAAGAATTTGCCTGCTTTATCGTCCATTTGGTAACTACACCAGGTCTAAACACACACAAAACACACAGGAAGTGATCAACAAATGAACAGATTAAATCAATTTTGCTTAAAAGTTATTTCAGCCATTATACTTTGCTGTCAATGCTGATTTGACTCAGACATATAGAAGTAGATACTCCACTTGTAAGGGATTTTTAAAGTAAATGAACATGCTACATTTATATTACATTTTAAAATATCTGTCGCCTTCACTCACATGGCAAGGTTTACGGTTCATTCATTCAACAATAGAATGAGATCGGTATAGGGTATCAGCCGATATGCTCAGCCCAGGGTGCATCTCTAGCTATATCGCTCTAACTCTTCCACACACAAAAAAAGCATAAAACTCAGAAAAAGTTTAAGGAGCTGTACTCGAAATAATGAGAAAAAAAATTCGCTGGGATTGCCTCCACAAGGCTCACACAGACCGTTCCCCAATTTGTGAAGAGGCTCTTTCATGCGTCTCAGTATAATTATCGTCCCCATGGTTGTTTCACTCATATAATAACTAAAAAGACACAAAGGAAATTCAAAATAGTCATATAAAAGCAGGGTATGTCTATATTCATGTTCATGTTCATAGCACTGATGTGATTTAGTTGGTGGTTAAAAGCCCGATGTTTAGACACTGATCTCTGGGTCCCTGGGATGGGATGGAAACAGAAGGGACAGCGAGAAAGAAAGAACAGCCATCCTCTCAGGACCTGGGTGTTCGGTCCCCTTTCTGTTTATATATTAATGCTCCATTTCCTCAAGCAAGCATAGCTTGTAAGTAGGACACTGGAGCATGTTTCTAGATTTCAGACATATGCTCCCTATTTGAACGAACAGTCTTGTGCTTGTGTGTCTGAGAAATTGCAAAGAAAAAAACTCAAATAGTCAGAAAACAAAATACTCTGCATGCATCCAGAGCATACATGTGTAATATCAGTGAGATGGGGAGCAAGTTTGTTCCTTTAATGAGCTCCTAGTAGCAGTGATTCTGTTCCCAGGAGCTATTACCCAGCAAAGTTCTGAATATTGTAACAACAAGCAGAGGAACGCCCCAGCACATTCCTCCACGGCCACTGAGGACTTGGCCCTGCAGAAATCTCAGCAGCCTGTCTTTCCCACAGAGGAAAACAAAATGCTGGAGGATCATGTGTGTGTGTGTGTGTGTGTGTGTGTGCGCAGACTGCCAACAAATGAACCAATACTGAGACAAAAGAACAAAAGCCAGGAGAAAGAAACACACCCTCACAAAGAGACAAACACATACTTGCGGATACTGAAACTACTGAGAGGGGGACTGGTTTTGCTTACTTTTGAGACCCTCCAATTTTTCAGCCAGGTCCTCTTCATCCCTGTATTTCTGGTCTTCCAGGTATTCCTGAGTGGGAGGAAGAGGGGTGAACAAAACTGAAAGTGATCAGGGGAAAAAAACAAGTTTTACAAGTTTGACTGAAACTTTGGGAGAGGGAGAAGCCCACACACAAATTAGAGCAGTAAGAAGGCCTACATTAATCCGACTGTGTTCTGTCAAATGTGTCAAAAACTTCTAACTTAATTATGACTCATAATCTTAAGATGTCCTCCCCCTGAATTGGCGTTAGTTATCACTGTGTTCATTAAGTGGAACACCTCACAAGGGTGTAAAGTTAAGAGCCTGAAGGGAGCTATTCTAATGAAATGATAATGACGCAATCAGCCATGTGGGAGTCAGAGCGTCACTCTACATGGAAAGAAGAGGGCGAGCGAGAGACAGGGAGTGAGGTTGTTCTCTGCATCGACCTCAATGTGTCTGTCAGGCTTTTAATTAAGGGTGAAGAGGATAAACATCCACAACTGGATGTTTATCAGTAACGCCTGACTGACTCGCCTGCGCTGAATCACTGCTGCAGCCCTCACACCCACGCAGGAATGTCCTCTCGCAGACAACTACGCACGTGTGTTTGAACAAGTGCAGTGCAAGCATTGTGAGCATTATCTCTACAAAGACACAGAGGTCAATATACGGTATCTGCTCCAGCTGAAGGTTCAGACTGAGTATTTTAGGTCTTGTCATTGTGAAATCATCAGTGGATCTTTTTTGGATTAATTGGTTGGTCCATAAAATGTCGGTAAATAATGAGACATACATCACAATTACTCAGAGTTCAAGCGAGGGCTGGACAATATGGCCGAACTATTCTATCCAGATACAGTTCGTAGTCTTTGTGAAGTAACCACATGGTAAAGTCTTTTTTTGTGTACTCCTGTGTGAATTTAATGCATGACAAATTTAAATAACTGAGTATTTTTCTCATTTAATTCAGAACTTTAGTGCAGAAATGAACAAAATGAGAGAGAGTACCAAGTAAGATCTTATAAAAATTGTAGGATGTACCTTTGATAAATCACATTTTTATATTCAATATTCCTATTTTCAATACAATAAACTGTCACACAAAAGCAGTATACCAATGCTTATGCTGGTGTGGGAGTACTTGGATGAAAACACCTGTTTAGATAATATATAATCACCATATTGCTGATTTCTTAAAATGTCTTGTTTAGTCCAACTGACCTAAAGATATTATTTTTAATAGTACGGGAGGAAAAACTAACAGAAACCAGTGCATTTTGGGTATTCTACCTTTAAGATATTGCAGATAAATGGACCGTCAATCAGCTAATGGTTTATTTATCAGATGGGATTGTCATAGATGAATAATCACCCTGGATATATAATAACAGTGCTAGGATTAAAAGTCTCATCCCATCCGGATCCACTTGTCCAAATGCACCCAGGTTAATATAATGTAATGGATGTCAGTCAGTGTGTATAAAAGCAGGATTTATGTTATTTGTTATTTTTAGACCTATAGTCACTTAAATGGTAAATGGACTTGTACTTATATAGCGCCTTTCTAGTCTTCTGACTACTCAAGGCGCTTTCACAGTGTTTATCACATTCACCCATTCACACAGACATTCACACTGATGGCAGTGGACATCTTCATACCATCCAATCTAACCATTCACACCACATTTACACACCCATGCGCAGCACGGGGAGCAATTCGGGGTTCAGAGTCTTGCCCAAGGACACTACGACATGTGGACCGGGGGAGGTGGGGATCGAACCACCAATCTCTCGAATGGAGGACGACCCACTGATCCACAGTAGGGATATGGAGTCACTTCTCTCGTGAACAAATGAGTTATATCCAAAATAAATGTTTATGAAGGACCAGAGAGGGTTTGCTGCCGTGCACAGAAACGTGACAGGCGCTCCAGGCTGCCCTCTTGCCGCGACCTGGTTTCCATGTGGGAGCCGATGACTGACAGCCAAAGTAAAGGAGGGAAAGACAGCTTATACAGACATCTACTTAATCTGAGGGAGCGACTACAGATATAGTTATCTGACGAGGCGAGGCCTGATGGGAGACAAAGGGCACCTGTTTTCCCGAGGAAACACCAGGCAGAGGGGCCGCAAAACAAACGGGTTCCTACCGGGGAGTAACACATCGATGTGACCGGGTCAGAAGGGAAACACTCTTATGTGAGCGTGACGGCATGCAGCCATTCAACAAGTGCCGCGAGACTGCAGAGGAAATCAATAAAATGCCTCAGGTCAACCCCAGTGCGTGTGTGTGTGTGTGTATGCGTGTGTGGCGTTCAGGGGAAGTCATTATTCACAGCACTACAGAGACTGTTTGTATCATCACCGTGGCCCCACGTTCAAAAACAAGGCCAGTGCCGAGTCAAGTGTATGCGTGCTCACTACAGTCACGTCCCCCCCTGAGATGCCGCTAGAGAGGAACACGCGTACCTTGTTTATTTCCTCCAATTTTGACCGTTGCTGCTCCTTCAACAGTCCAAAGGTTTTCCCTCCTGTGGAAAGAAAAGCACATTATCATACATTTATCACCGAGCGAGCTGATAGGGACGTGGGTTTAGCTCGGACGGCAGCCCGGGTCTGGCCTGCTGATGCTCTCTATTGTAAAGACTCAAAGCTTTAGCAGCCCGAGGAGAACAGACAAAGGTGTCGTTTTATTTATTTTATAGTATATTATTATTATTTAATGTTTACCTTGTACATTCGAAGGCATCCCGGAATTTATCTGTGAGGTGTAAATCCAGAAAATGGTCAAATATCCGAGCCAGAAGGCTGCCGCTGCTGTCCGCCGGGGCGATACTCCTCTTCTCCGTTAGAGATCAGGGGGCTCAGTGGGCCACTCTAGGTACCGGTGTCAAGACGGACGCAATAAGGGATGGGACATCCGGTCAATCTTTTCAAAATAAACTCTTGACCGCCTTCACAAATCGAATAATTTACATCCAGCTAAAAAAAAGTAGCTGCAGCAAGTAGTTGATAACTACTAAATTAATCGCTAACTAATTTTGATAAGGATTTTGTGTATCTATTTTTTTAAAGGGAATAAAGTATATTTCTCTGATTACAGCTGATTAAAAGCTGAATAACTTTTTTTTTAGTAATAATAATAATAATTATTACAAAATATATCATTGTTTCAAAGCAACCCCAGCGTAAAACACAATTCAATTATAAAAAACAAAGTATTGTGGACAAACAAAGATAATTAAGGAAGTCATCTTGGGCTTTGGGGAACATTTCCATTTTTCATAATGTTTTGATATGTTTAACTACTAAATAAACGCCAAATATTTTGATAATTGATTAATCGGTTTGAGTATTTTTCTTTAAAGAAAAAAAAGATAAATGTCTCTGATTACATCTAATTAAATGTGAATATTATCCGGTTTCTTTCTAAAGCCGAATAACTTTGAATTGTAATAATAATAATGATAATAATAACAATAATAATAATTATACATTTAATTTGTAAACACTTTTCATTGTTTAAAAGCAATCCCAACAAAACACGATTAAAAAAGGTTTAAAACAGGAGCATTAAAAACACAAAGAAGTCATCTTGGGCACCATAAAACATTTATATTTTGAAATTGTTTTGATATTTTCAACTACTGAATGAATTGCCAGCTATTTTGAGTTATGTTTCTCTGATTACAGCTAATATATATAACTGTATAGTGTTATAACTTTATATTGTATATATTCTTCTAATTATTATATATATATATAAGAATGTATTGTTTCTTATTGATGCTTATTTAATGTTTGCTATCCACTTTGCTGCTGTAAGATGGAAATTACCCCTTTGTGGGACTAATAAAGGAACATCTTATCTTGAATATTTTCTGGTTTTTGGAGAAAACAAAACATTTGAGGACATCTACATTTTTAACAACGAATTGATTAATGAAGAAAATAAGTGACAGATCAATTATTGATAAATAATTTGGGCTTTTCAAAAAGAACATTACTATAACGTATACACTACTGTAGTGTCTAGATGTAGTATCTCTACATAATAATATAACTTATTTTGAAGGCGGAAGCATCCAAATTCCGGTATCAGAGACCGTGCAGCTCATGGTGCAACTATCCAATACTATCCCCATCGGTGGATGATGCTCTCGGAGTAAACTGGACGTTTCTTACTCACGCTCGCCATCACGTGGCAGGACAGGAGACTGCAGCGAGGGTGTGATTCAGACAATACCGACAGTACTGGACACACAGGACAAATCAGCCGCCAACAGAGGCTAATTCAGATGAATTAAAGGCATTTCAGCGTGCAGAAAACGCATTTCCAAACCATAAAAGTAAGGCAGTTATATAGCTCATGACCATTCTCCAACAAAATGTGACGATCGACTTTAAACATCTCTTTGAGCCTATTTTCCAAGCAGTAAATGTCTTGTGAACACTGTAATGTGATGCCATGCTCAGCAAAACTGAAATTCATCATCATATTGCATGCATCTATCCACATTATCTATGTCCAAACCATTTATTTGTCTGCTTATGCCTGGGTCTGAAATTATAAGACCCATGCTTCAGAAGAAGCTTTATGCCTCTCATAAAGACCCAATTGGCTCATACACCAAACAGGTTTAGGGATTCATTTTGTTTTCTGGATGGAGGGCGTTTAAACCTTTTTGGGGGTGATTTCATGACTACAGGACCATAAAAACCCTCCTGCCTGTTCACAAAGCATAGTCTACGGACTTCTACCGTAAAGTGCATAAAAGCCATTGATAGGCATATAAACAAAAGCTTCAATTTGGATAATTAGTCTTTTAATACCATGTGTTTTAATCATGATTAGCCAATAGCAGTTAAATATTGTCTCCTGTGTGTATTTAAGCCTTATTTATCTCAGCAAAAATGAAATGTAACACACTGCCAGTGACATGACAACATTACTCCTATGTAATTATGAATTATATATTACTTATTTTTGTTCTCTCCAAGCCATATATTATTTGGACGTGTTTGAAATGATTGATTGATTAGTTTGATGATGATGATGATGTCACACTGAAGTTGACCTTTAATCTTTTGGATATAAAAATGTCATCATTTCACTTCATCTCATCATTTTTATCCTCTTAGACATTTATGTGAATACTTTTCCCTTAGTAGTTCTTGAATTATGGCCAAAAACACATTTGGTGTTAATAGCCACTTGAGCCAAGTGTCAAATTTGTAGTAAATCCCTCGTGGGATATCATGATCCCGAAAATGGGATTGGCGTACTATAAAAAGACACGGGAATCTAATTTTTTTATAATATGGGACCTTAATACTTTTGTTTTTATTACAGATTTGCATAGGCCACTATGTTAGCAGGTATATGAAGGGTATGTCACCATAGTCAGAAAAATCAGTATAATGTATAATTGGCCTGTACTGTATTTGCACACATGTAAAAAGTCTGCTATAGGGGCTAAAGTTTAATAAGTTTGTTTTATATGTATGCATATTATTGTTATGTATGACCAGTTTTCTGCTCTGATCGTCTTGGGTATACTTACTGCCCAAATGTGAGTTTCATGAGTGTAACGGTCTGTGAATTCAAATGTACATCATGCTCTGCATCGTTTCGATATTTGTGTTCATAAATATCCTACAGCTTATAAAGAAGGTTTTCAAATATTGGTAAGTAATAATAAGTTATCTGTCCATTCCAATCCATTCAGCATCCTCTAAACTTCTGAATTGACATCATAAGGCATCATAATCGACCCACTAGGAGTTTAAATATCATCAATAACCCCCAAAACACTAAAATATTGTCCAAATCAGCCAAGCAATTGCTAAAATATTGTTCAGGCGATTATGCTAACTATTGTTAATAATGCAAATTATGCAGATTGCCCAAAATATGCACCATATGGGGACCCATACTGGACATTTCCAACATAACACTTTGGGGGTACTTATATACTGATAGTTCTGGGTTTGCAAGGGCTCTGTAGGCTGGCAAATACACTGTACACACAAAGTGTGGAACTGCAAAATACTTGATAGGCGATGTGATTTAATGTTGCTGTTGTTGCTGATGATTTTGTACAGTTTACAGTTGTACAGTCTTGTAATTGTGTTTTTATAATAGCGTTACATTTTTTTTAAACAGAAATGTTATTCTATCTACTGCCCACAGGCTACAAATGTAAATTAGTTGATGGCACAGCTAGAAAGCTGTGCACTGCCGTTGTCAAATAAAAATAAAAAATGCATAAATAAATAACTGCAGATAATGTATTCACAACAGGGGGAGGATAATCAGTAGGCTTTAAACACTAAACACACAAACAGAAGAAACCACTTCGTGATAAACAAAAGACACAAAAAGATGCTTCATGCATAACAACACATTATACGTTGTTATCATGAAATGATGTGTTGTCTGAGTGTGACTTTTAGCTTTTCTCAGTGTCATTAAGCATCCGCTGCACTAAAGATGTGTCTAGGGGCCCTTTTTTCCTAATGGGGCTTTCAGCTCCAGTGTCTCTGGGGGTGTCGTGTTCATTAATTGTTTAATAATGCAGATATCGTGTAAGCCTCTGAGAGTGCAACAGTGAGCTTTTCTCTCCTGTTAGCCGTTTTCAGATAAGCTTGACTTGCGGCTGCTAATTCACAGTTTCGGCATACATGTTATATTTTTTTAAGGCAACACATTTAGAAGTGCTGCAGTCTCACCTGATTCATTAAATGACAATGATTTACATATAGTAATTCAGGAGGAGCGATGTTAGAACCGCACGTACCAAGAGCACAATTCAAATTGCACATCTTCAAACACAGAGACAGGGTTTTTCTATAAACTGCTTTACTTCTGTGGATACTTGCGCAGAATATGAAGGTAGCTGAGGGCAAGGTCTTTATCAGGGGGCAGCACATCTCTGGATTTATTTATTCACAACAAAACAGACCCTGCTTTAGAAAAATATTGCACAATCAGAAGTCATATGTCTGTATGCAACACCTGTATGTGATTATGAAGACATTTTCCATTCACATCCCACCTTTTATACTGTCAGAGAACAGGCACAGAGTTGTATCTTGGCACCGTAGATGCACCAAAATATACAGAATTTACATAAATGACTAAACGTGTTTTGCATGTTTTATAGAGTGCACTTGAAAGCCAGGTTATTCACTTTACAACACTGCACTTAGTTTTTATCACAGGAGACATTTTCTATACTCACCATTCAGACGTATATGAAATCATCTCTCTATATAACAGCAAAAGAGATATATTATTAGACTCAACTATCTGCTATCTTTTTTTTTTTTACATTCATTAATTCAGTGCTTGATCATAAGGCTGCTGGTTTTAAATAAATCATGACACTGGCAAGACCACAGTCTGGTACTAAATTGAACCGACAGCAAAACACTTTCAAATTATAATGTGTTCCCCTCCCCGTGATTTTCAAGCTATCTAGGATAATATTTGGATGTGGATGTTCAGAAGTAGGTGGCCTGTGTTTTCTCCTTGAATGTTTTGTGGTACATGTTGCTGACAGTTGGACTTGTAGAAAAAGTCACTGTACCATTCTACGTATTCTTTATTTTTGATTTTTCTCTACTGAAAAAGAAAGGTTGATCTAAATGAGACTTGGTTTGCCCAAAAGTAAGATTTGCCAGTCGTCGACCAGTTAGATCTACTTGCTTTCTCCCAATGACACATGACTTCTAATCAGGATTCTAGTATGTAGCCTAGCGTGTTCACATTGGGAACAGTATGCACACTAACTACAGTAGAGTTGTGTGTAGATAGTGTGTTGTTGGACTTTATTCTCCTACAATGCACTTCACAATTCCACAGCTGTAGAAAAAACACAATAAATCAAGGTTGGTGCTGAGACAGCTCCAGACCGATTGATTGGCATAGCAGCTCTGTGAGGCTGTACTTAGCTAAATGACAGTGACAGACCGCACAACTCTTAAACAGCAGCAGCAGTGGGCTGCAGAATGCACAGACAGCTGTTACACTGAAAACACAACAAACAAGCTTTAATTATTGACCCTTTTATATAACATGCGTGAAAGACAGGCATGCATGCACAATGCCTAATTGGTTTCATAGATAAATATTAACGCTGCCCCTCAAAAAAATATGAGCCATTCTTTTGATGACTTCTGGAAAGGAACGGAGCCATGAGAGCCGGCTCCCATCAAAGAGCCGTAAATCCCATCACTAGTAGAGAGTCAGTAGAATGACAATGCTAGCATGCTGATGTACAGCAGGTATAATCTTTACCGTCACCAGCTCTTTAGCATCTTAGTAAGCTAAAGTTGGCAAATTAGCTTAAAAAACTAAAGTGTACTGTTTTAGTAAATTAAAGACTTTTTTATTGGATATTAAAATGTATATTTGAGATCAAAATGTTAAAGATTCAGCTCGAATAAATGTGCTTTGTGTGTGTGAATACCACAGACAAAGTAGGACATCAAGTATGTGGGGCTTATTACGTGGGGACTTGACTTGAGAACCAGAGGGTCACCAGTTCAAGTCACGTCCGGATCAAGTGCCTAGTGTGGACTGATAGCTGGAGAGGTGTCAGATCGTCTCCTGGGCACTGCCAAAGTGCCCTTAAGCAAGGCAAACCCCCAACTCAATTCATTTGTATAATTCCTATTTGTGCATGTGTGTATTTCAGACCCATTTTATTTGTAACAGTAGAAAAAAATAGTTTCCCCATTAGAAACTAATAAAGATATGCTTTCCTTCTTTATTTATTTATTTATTTCATAGAGAACTGGGTTGTTTCAGGTCTTTGTTCAGTTTAGGACTTAGATATTTCACTTGCCACATTTCACAGTGATGAGGTACACATGCCTCTTGTTGTTGTTCTCTGAAAGTCCCCTGAGATCCCCAGGTCAGCAGTGAACATCTGGTGGTTCAAAGAGTTAACAGAGTAACATGGGGTGGGGGCCACAGAGAAAGGGCTGCAGCAGTGGGCTTTTGTTTCAGTGCAAGAGCCCGTTTTGAAAGCTAATTGTCCTTGACAGGCATTTGGGGGTCTGCCGTTTGGTGTTACACAGGTTTAGGACAATCCGACTTAGTGAGCTGACAAAAGGAAATGAGGACCGGCTGCATGTATGACAGTAAAAATGAGTATCCAGGCACCTGTACTGAAGGAGATTTGAATTCAGAATCACTGGATGAAAAATGGGGTCATGAGCGAATTAGGTCAAAGGTTAAAGGGTAATTGCTTCCTTGGAGGGTGTCAAACTTCTCCTCAAAGTTGGATTCCTGTCGGTGAACAGAACACAGGGAAGTGAAAAGGTTTAATCAGAATCTAAAGAAAGTGAGAGGAAGGAATCTGGTGGAGGAAATGAGACGTGAATGGAAGGGGAGGGTTGTAACCACGCACAGAAGAGGCTAAACAGTATATAGCATTTAGACAAGAAGACCAAGACAAGCTGGTAAAGTGAAAACAAAATATGGCAACAAGACAATTTAGATAAGACAATAAATTAATCAAAGCAAAAATACAGAACCTGTGAACTGTGAATTTGTTATTTGGCAATTATACCTTCATCAGAGCATAAACAAAATACCCCAGTCAGGCATATCAAGTCTCAGTGACCCGCGGGCAATTTGATACAATTTATGTGTCTTTTTAGGGGGGTAAATACTGAGAGTCAAACACACCACATGGGGGCAGCATTGATTCACACTGCTGTTGCCTCACTGACAGTGAAGCCATTTATATATTACATGCAGTACATCATTTCAAAAGCAGAAGGTAAAGGGAAACAGTCACTAAAATCGCAACACATGTTAAAAGCCCAGCAACCAAAAGTCAGTAAAAAATAAACCATGATAACACAGAAGAAAACAGAAAAAAAACAGAAAACGATGTTGATCATACGTCCACCAACAACAACCTAAACTGAACTGAAGTAAGAAGATGGAGCTCGCCTCTCGCAAGAGCCGAGACCAACGCTGGCGAGGCCTTGTCGGAGGGATGCGCTACCTGGGGCTTAAGCGAATTGAGCTCCGCCATTTCTCTGGTATTTGAAAGCAGGCCTTATGTTTGTTTCCCTAATTGTCAGGTTAGGAGTAGTAATAATGTGGTTTCAGTTCAGAGTTCCCAGTCAGAAAAGTTGGAAATTCCCAGAGCCGAGCTCTCAATCCACCCTTGCTGCGCCCGGCATCAACAGTAGTTAAAGCTGTAGGAACACAGTGTTTATTCTCCCTTCTGTCTTATTTGTGTCTCATTAAATAATCATACACACCGTACTGTCCATCTCAAATCATCTGTGGACATGTTGCTACAGCGTTTGTGAGCACAACATACAGCATTATTCATTGTGTAACAAAACTACAGTTCATCATAGGGAGTATGAAGGCCAGCTGAGGCTGCAGTAGGCTTCCAGTCTCTTCAGCATAATACTTGATGGAGTAAAAGACTTAGTTCACTAAGTTTCCTGCTGAGCTGCTGAGCTTACAATGATTAATGTCAGAAAATACAGCTAAATTCTTTTCCAAATCACATCTGAAAATCCACATCAAGTCTACCACAATATTAGAGATTGAACAGAGGAGGAAAAACACCTACTCTTGCTGGCATGCACTGAACCCGTGTATTTAAAAGATTAGTTTCAACTTCACTTCAAGGGCCTCGATGATAATGTAGGCCACGTCCCCCTCACTTCTAAATAGCTTTTGATCTTCAAGCACAGCTTTCAAATTGATAACTAAAGGAAAACTGACTGGTCTAATTTCTCAACAGAGGTAGGGTAAATACAAAACAGATAATTAGGCTAATGTTCTTAATCTCACATCATTGATAATTAACAATCATTTTCATTAAGTTGTTCACTATCAGTAAACAACGCAGGAAATGAGCAAAGAGGCCTCACTGTTTGATTAGATGGCAATTAACTTCTAAACAATGACTGATGCACTGCGTTAAAGTGACTATCAGTGGTACCAATATTCATTAATTTATATATTTTGATTGGATTATGTTATCATTTTACAGCATGAAATTATGATAATCTAAGTTGTTATATTGTTGCCACTTATTAAACTGAGCTGACAGACTGAAATATTTCAACAACTATTGGACGAGTGGCCATAAAATGAATGAAACAGGTGAATTTAATGGATCCCAGTTTCTAAATTCTTTGGACTTTGGCAAAATTTAATTTTGTCTAACACTTTGGATCAAGATCAAATGCCTGGAGAACTGGCAATGCAACCAGCCCCAGCTTTATGTTTAGTGCTAATTAGCAAGCGCCGGCATGGAAAGGAATGCAAATTGAACTAAGATGGTGAATGTGGTTAACATTAAAACTACTAAACATCAGCAAGTGAGCACAGCCTCACTGAGCCATTAGTGTTGACTGATCCAACCTCTTAATTCTAACCATCCATCCATCCATCTGTCCATCCATCCATCCATCCATCCATATGTCCATCCATCCACTCTCTGACTGCTTGTTCATGTAATAGTAGCAATTGCAACAGCAGAGCAGCCCTGAAAACCCCACCGTCAGCTACTAAATAATTGTTTATTCTGCTTCACTCAAAATCATTTATCATGTCTCCATCTCTGCGTCAAAGAACTCATTTCAAATTTGTGGCAGAATGTGCTACATTCGACGTGTCTCCGTGGGTGTTCTTAACACACGGTAACAGTGGAAACGCCACCAAATATTTGATAAATGCAAGGCAATTTTTACTTTATCCAATTACACTCACACATTTATGAACATATTGAAAAATGAGGACCATATGTGAAGAAGCTGCAGCTGAACCCTGAGGTCTTCTTGTATGACTGAACCCTTCACCCTATCAAGCAAGTCAAATCAGCCACCCTCTGGAAGAATCTTATTTTATCCGCTTGCGTACGCAATCTGTGGGACACTTCCCAAAGCTTGTGAGTATCAAATTTAAGACTGACCTATAAATTGAGAGTTTTATTGTGTGCCTCAGCTCCTCGTGCAATAACCGCACTCCCATACAAAGCCTGTATTACTGCAGCCAGTGCCCTTAACTGAGGTCAGTCTTGTGATCCTTCTTACCATTCCTTGTGAATAAACCATCTTTTTGTCCAGTCGCTTCTTGAATTGCCTCCTTATCATGATGGAGCAGGTGTGTGTGCCTCAGTCACCTCAGGGGCAATGTTTTCAAGAACATGAGCTCCTGTTAGGGAGACCTGAGGCAAACTGGAATCAGGTGAGGAGTCGGTGAAGAAAATTGTGCCCAGAATAAATACACCAGGGCTGGGGACAGAGGCAAGTGACCCCTGTAGTTTAACAGTACACAGGGGCTAATTCGGCACCACTGCAGACAATACAACAACAACATTTCATGCTCAGATTAAACCTTCGACCTTGATTATTATTGATTATTTTGAATATACCATTAAGAAGTGAGCTGGCATAATTGCATGTGCTTGTATGAATTTATTCAAAAGTGGACAGGATGTAAAGCACACCAGAATGCCTTTCCAATGCATTCAAAAGAGAAAAAAGGTTAATGATGGCGGCGAAAACCTTGTTCTTATGCAGTTATTGTGAAGCTTGTTATTGTCAACAAGCATAGTCATACAAAGTGAAATAAGAGCTTTTATGTTGCTTTACCTATCTTATTATTCTTAGTGGACTATGCTGTATGTCCTCCATCCCACTCCATCTGAATCCAAACTTGAGGTAACTCAAATGATATCTCTTTATTGTTTCGCGCAGGTTGCTGCTAGCAGGTGCCGCGGGGACTCCACTGGCGTTGCTTAAAGAAGCAGTGTGTAGGATTTAGTGTCATCTAGTGGTTAGAAATTACAGCCAAGCGTATAGTAGAAGCTACAGTAGCCTTCAGGTACAGTCACGTTGCCTTTTTAATTCTCTTTTTTTCGCTTTTTTGGCGATGAGGGTTCCTTCTCCTGAGAAGCACGGATCGCTGAGCTCGTTCCTCAGTCTTCCACAGTCACTCTGGCTCTGAGCGAAAATATGTTTAGTCTTACCGGTACCACGTAGTGCTTTATGTCCCTCGTGGCCATTTATACATTTTTTTATGGACCGGAAGGAGCTTACCGTCCTATGTAAAACCAGATAATACATTATCCTCTCAGTAGGATAAGTCCGATTTTTGGCAGAGGTAATTGTACACCAATGAAGACTAATTTATGAATGAAGACGTTGATTTGAGGTAATAAATTACTTAAAACACAGTGTCCCTTTAAGTAGCCAGTAGCATGTGTGTTCAGTTCAGTTTCAACAGGGCTGTTAGAAATATTCTCGCACTTTATAGGTCTTGTTTAGAGCCACGATTTCAGTGTTTTTGAACTATTCATTTGACCACAGCTTACTGTAATCAGGGACGTATGCACGCCAGTAATGTGCAGTCAGGGGAGGCAGGTGAGGCTGTGCCTCCCCTGTCATCATGAGAGGAAAAAGAAAGGAAATAATAAAATAACACAATTATTAATATTTGTCCTCTGGACTATGATTTTGGTGTGGTTCTTAATGTATTTTGACCATTTTTATAGGGAAAATGGCAGAAAACTCAGTATTTCCTGCTTAAATAAACGGAGTCTCTTCGGAGACGAGAGGTGAGGCATGGACAGCCGAGCCTCCCTCCAGATTGCGCAATCACTCACAAACTGGATTGAGCGTGTGCAAATGCCGCGTGCTTGTTCCCATTTCTGTGTATGTTTCCAATATGATGGTTGAGGACACTTTTATGTATTAAAAGCATACGTCTTCTTTTCCATGGTGTTCAGTAATGTATTTTACGTGTGTGTGTAATATTTGCATCTTATTGATAAGACATAAATCCACAGGGGAAATGCTGCCTTGAGGCAGGCAGTACCTCTGCCTCAAGGAGGGCGGCGATAGTGAGCAGCCTGATAGCCTGCATCCAGCCAGGTTACAGTGAACTCTGACCTGTGTGCAAAAAGTAAACACAAGAAGTTTGCTGTGTGATGCTGTAGAGCTTAGCGACCAGCTGTAATTTCTCGCCCTGAAAATGGAGGATTTGATTTCTAAACTAAGACATTTTTCAAAGAAGAGCAAGAAGTCATTTACAAGTATAGGTAAGATATACTGCAATATACAGTGGCACTGGTGTTTTAAACTGGTTTTCAGCATCATATTCGCTCTTGTTCACTCCTATTCTCTCCTCCTATCCTATTGGCATCCAACTGTATGTTTGTAAATCTGACTTGTGAGTCAATGCCTCCCCAACCCCAACCCTCACTGCACGTCACTGATGCATGCGCTACATTCCTAAATGTTGCTAAGCTACGTAGCTGAATGATATCGAAACATATTACAGGAAAGGCAGCGACTTCCTGGTTGATCCAATCAGGAAAGGCAGCGACTTCCTGGTTGATCAATCAGGAAGTGTCAACAATGTCAGTGTCAACTAGGGGCAGGTTTCATAATAGAGCAGTTTGTCTAATTAAACCTATTTAAGGCCTGGTGCAAAAAAACATTCTAGTCTGTATGTTAAGGTCATATCTCCATGACAACACAAAGGGGGTGAACTTTTTTGGACCAGGCTAGTTTTATTTTATTGGAGGTTAAAGTTTATGAATAATTAGGGGCGTGGCCTATCTAGTGACAGCTAGCCTCTGACCTTAAGGTAAGAGGAAATGAGGCGGAGTTAAACAGACAAGATGGCGACTCCCATAGGCGAGTATGAGTGGATCAAGTTGAGAGAACGGACCTCGACAGAGACGCTACGTCCATTTTTTATACAGTTTATGGTACCACCAGTGGTACACATGCCACAGTTTGAGACTGGTAATGCACATGCACTGCTCAGGCGAGAAGTGTGGTCCGGCTCATATATCTTCAGCATGAATCATGAACTGAACTGTGAAAGACTTTTCACCCTAGACATGTAGCTAAGCCTTGAGAGTTTTTAGTGTGATATAATTTATGTAGATGTGTATATTTAAAGACCCATTTTTGGTAGATTCTCTTTTTTAAAACGAGTCAGCTGGAAACATTGAAAAGTCAGCCAGAGACACCATGGAGCTAGCATTAGTTTAATTAGCAATCTAGCTAGCGTTACAGCTAAAATCTGCTTCCTATTAGCATGAATTGGCTCCCTGCTCTACCAACACCTCAAATCATTATCATTTGCTATCTCATTTTCTTTACATGACACATAACAATACAATTAGCACATTCTGTGGTGACATCTTTGCTCGTTTACACTTTTGACTTATTGGAACAGTGTGCTCAACACTAAGCCTCTATACATTGACGGATTTGCAGATCTTGCACTCATTAAACACATTCAATAACGTCAAAAATATATTCTTATCAAGCTTAATACAAGGCTGCTGTTATTATTTGGCATGACAGGGGCAGTTACAGATCACAGGAAGCAGAGGATGGGCGAGGATGGATCCTTTGTTGACCAGACTCAGTAGTTGTCAGAAGACAACAATGGCTACCTGATTGGACAGGAGATTGGGTTTATAGAGCACTTATATCCGTGGAGAAGGACATATGCTGGGCTGGAGTGCAAAAATATGCAGCGTCTTGTCTCTTTTTCTCCCCCTCAGTGAATAATCTCCCCCCTCTCTTCCCACTCAGTAGTGAAGTCTGTTCCGGGAAGCTGAGTGGTTAGTGTCAGTGTCCAAGTGTCAGCGGTATACTTTCACTGTTTGAAGGTTGAGTGCATGTAGGGATTAGTGGGAAGAGGTGTTTGAAGTGGGTATTACCCTTTTTATTCACCTCATGTGTATCTTTTCTTTATTTGCCTGGAGTGTCCAAGCAGCTGGAGAGAGTGGCCTGTTGGGGCATAGCAGAGTGGAAGAGAAGAAGGCAATGTCAAAACTATTCATCCTGGCACCTTATTTCAACTGCATAATGAAATATACAAACAATTCAATTTCCACATTTGTAGTGTTTTGTATGTGCTGTATGAGAGGGTTTTATGTATTTGCTTTTAACTGGCATTATTGTTTTAACTTTTAACCCGTATTAGCCTGGGGCTGCCTCGTGGGAACAGCGGAAACAAGCTGCTAACAACACTCACATATTCTCAACTAAGTTAAAACTACTACTTTGTAAGCAAAATGTTATTGTTACTGTAACCGTTACACCCAACAGATATAGAGCAGCAGCGGCCATTTGTAATACTGTTTCTGGTGCATAGAAGTCCACAACACGCCTACACGTATGCCAATGCCAATAATTGACAGTGACTCCAAAAATTACAATACATACAAGAATGTTCTATTTAAAGTTGCAGTTGGCAACATCATATTCACTGAAACCGACACTAAGCTCCAATAGAACAACATAAATAGGGAAAAAAATTAGAAATTAGAAATTTTAGAAAGAAAAACGTGCACCGAGAGCTTGTTGTTTGTTTTGCAAAAAAACCTCATCCTGTCCACTCAGGGCAGGGCTGTGTGAGAGCTGACTGTCAGTCACAGTTCGTGCACACGCCACAGATCGCCCCTCCTCCCTCACGCATGTATCACAAGCCCACACCTCAAGCTAGGCATACGCTAAATGACGTTAGCAGTTGTAATCTATGAGTAAATTAGCCAGATTACCTCTGTGTAGTGTGTACTCCATGCCGTTTGATGAGAGAAGACACAGGCTCGTTAACAGGAATCTGGTGCACGTGCACTGACGAGCACTCGATCAGATCAGATCAGATCAGAAATACTTTAATAATCCCGGGGGAAATTATTTAACTGTGGGACAGAGTGGAATAGCTCTTTGGTATTGGGGGAGGGGCATGAGAGCTGTAAACATTCGATAATTGACTGAGTCAACTCTGCCAGACTTGCAGACTGCAGCTTTATTGCAGTTGTCAATGCAGTGGTCGTTTTAATCATACAGATGAAACACATAACCGTTATATTAAACATTGTGAAATCTTGCTTAAGGTTAAAAAAAGATCATGAATTGGCTTAAAATTAGTCAAGGACAAAACTACTTCATGGACGGAAATTGGTTAACTTAAAAATGTCACAGTTGACTTTCTGTTTCACACGGGACACAGACATATCTTGTGTGTGACCCATCACCCCAACCTAAATCCTGATGCGTAGTTTGCAGCACTAACTGCAAAGTGTGGCCATGACTCCTGCAACATGTTACAAAGAAGTTCGTCCTGCCTGAAACACATGAAAACAGCAAAAAAATGTAATTATTGCACTGGCACTTGTCTGCTTCTCGGTGATTTTCACATATAACTATGTCGCCTGTCAACAAACGTAAATATGGGACGCTATAAGCAGCTTGCACACTTGACCTATACAGCCATTTTTTGGACGAGGATGGTCTGAAATTCTAATATTCCTTCTGCTTTTAGCTCTGTTTTGGTCCCCACCAACTGTTTGACACTGATCAGGTAGTGTACAGTTGTTGTTTTTTTTTGCAGAAAACAACAAAAAAAAGCTGATGAAACTCTTGAGAGTGAACCAAAACAATGCTCTAAAAGAGGCACAAACACTTATACACAAATATTGATTATAGCTGCTTTTACAAAATGAACCAGTTGGGCTTTTGTCTCTTTAAGGCTCAGACCTTCACAGCTCTGCACAGGCAATGTTTTTTACCCGAGGGTGGAGTTATTGAGGCTATACAAGTTCCCCTGACAGCAATAGTCCAGCTAATAAACGTTAGATAATGTAAACTGCACTTACCTGTCCAGGAGAAAAACAACTTGGCTTCAGTTTTTATTCCCTCCGACTCTCTCAGGTTTCGTCCTCTCTCAACAAAACTTCAAAAGTGTATTGTTGTTTATGAGCTTACTCTGTCATTGACAATTTGCCAGGCCTTCTGGAGGTATTTGGGGACTCAAAACTGAATGCTGCACCATCATATTTTGCCTTACACACGACCAGTCCTTAGGATGGTTCACTCACGCTTTCTAAGGATGGTGATATTACAGTGCCCGAAAACTTCACTGCTCTTAGTATATAAAGCATATTTCGATTACAGTGTCAGTAAAAACTGTCCACAGATTATTTTTGATCAGTAAAAAACGGCATTCCTTTCATTGCCCTTGTTTTGACAGCCGTTCATTTGCATGGCTAGATATCACTTAAAAATAAAACATTTGTTTGAATGAACCCTTAAAAAGAAAAAAAATCCAGTCACGGTCCAGCCCTCAGTACAGCACTTTGAGCTCTCCTCAGGGTTTCTCATGACCTGCTGATGTCTTTGGATTCTGGAAATTGTGCCATTTTATTGTGTTTTACCGCTGTTGCCACCTTTCACACATTACTTTTTCCCCGCAGTGCCACAAGCATGTGTCATATTTTTCCTCTCATTTATAAGACAGATATATTTCTGTAAGAACTGAGAACACCACTCCTCATCATCATGTCACTGACTTTACACAGCTGTATAGCCTTATTTGCAACAGAATGATATTTAGAGAACATATCCTATTTTAATTGCCAAAAAGTTCCTATGACTAAAGTAGAGACTGCACTGTGTTTGGCAACTTACCTCTGCCCTCAAATGTAGATAACCATTTCTAGAAATCTTGGTGTCACGTTCCCATATCTCCTTTTTATGTTACTATCCTTAGACATTATTTCACTAAAGGCTTCATGCTGCAAATATTGAACATAGAATATTAGAGGTGTTACGATTCACCGAATGGCCCTATTATAAAGTTAGGAATCAGTTGACTGTCTATTCTGCACAGCATCTCCCCTCTGTGAGCGGAGTCCACTCCATTCTCATAAAAGGGAAACGTTGGCCTATAATGTTAGCGTAGCGTTAACCTTTGCTTGTGAGGAAGAACAGCATGGCCAACAGTGCACCATCAAATCTACAATCTCAACTTTAAAATTTAGATTCTATAAGAAGAAAGGAAAACTTGCCAAAAGTGTGGCCATTTGTGAGGTCTGAAGAACAGCGACAGTACGACAAATCTTGTGAGACGACCTGGTGAAAGCTGCGTGGGTGACAAGGATTATGTGAGTTCTAGTAATTTACAGCTAGCTCAAGCAACAACAGACAAGATAAAGACACAGATCTTAAGAACATTTTCTAAGTAAAGTATACACTTAAACTGACGTAAGGTAACTCAAATATGTTTTGCTGCAGCTGCTGCCCCCGAATCCACAGCAGGTTCTGTGGTGTCACTCCTGTCTGCTTCTACAAAGTGGCACTAACCATCATCTACTGTACGCAACACACTGACTATCGATGAGTACCTCATACAACCCCACTTCAAAATAGCCGAGCAGGTTCATGGCTGTTTACAGGTAAAGATGCAAACCTGCTTTCAATCATCAATCCTCATCACAGTCATTGGGACCCTTTAAACACATACTCCAAATCTACATACATATACATATGAATGTTGTAATTAGCCCACAACTATGCCTCATCTGCCCCCAGCAGGTGCTTGTGTTTTTACCTTTAAAACACATTTTTGAGCACAGAAGCTCCAACAGAGTTGGCTAAACCGTGACTAAATTACTAAAAAAAAAGCTGTGCCACCTCTGAGATTTCCTAAAGCTGCTATCACGCAAGTGAATCAAGTACAATTATATTTGCATGACTGCGTTCACAAATAACCCCTTTCCTTTGATATCCATGATATCCTTTTCATTTAGTGAAGTAACACCACAGAGCTGAAATGAATTTCATTTAAACTGATAAAACATCAAATGAGAAAATATGTGATAAGAGACAAAGAGCAGTGATATTTCTGTAATACAGACGCAAACTGCAAGGACTGTCTAGACATTATTATTTACCTTCTATCTGCCTGTATTAGTGGGTAATTATAACATAAAAACCTGCCACAATCTGATTCAGATTCACATTCAACTTGACAGCCCTCTAAGAGAATTTGTGTGCCTAAAAAAAGGTCAGCAAGTAGAGAAAATGTCATGTAATTGCCTTAAAAGATTCAATTTAATTAATTTGATGTGTGCTCCGTTGGGTTTAAAGACTTAGTTTTTCTTGTTTTATTTTGTTAATTAATTTTTAAGAAAAAAACTCCAGTCAAAACATTCCTTTATAACTGTAGGAAATACAAATGGATTTTTTCTTAGCTGAGTTTGTAAAAATCAGGACCTATATACATGCATTAAATGGAGATGTGTCAGAGGACAGGGGCCCTGATGATGAAGCGCCAAGCCAAGTCCATTTGAACTGAGCTGCTGCCACCCTGGCAAAATAACAAACCATCGTCTTTAAAGCAATACAAAGAGGATACTGCACGTGTGAGACGTCAGACTGAGCGGACTGGTGCACTATGCTCGCACCTCTAAGCCAACATGACCAAATATGGGTCACCTTTCTATCACAGGCTGGCTCTGTGCAGAGATGATCTCAGACTTTCTGGCACGATATTCACTTAGGTTGCCTTTATTGATTAGCCTGCCTTTGCTGTCACTCCTGTCTGAACTCACACATCTTCAGTCTCAGGTGATCGAGAGGATTTTGTTTTCTGTGTTTTTTCCTCCTGTGTGTCTGTGCTGCCATTCTCTCCTTTCCCCATCTACACACCTGCTCTGAATCAGCCTCATTGGTCATTCCTTGCTCCCAGTCAATCAGCTCCTTGCCAGATCTCCTGCCTTATCCCAGCATTCCCCTCACCTGAGTTCCTCCGCTCATCTCCCCACCATCTCCATCCCCCGGGCTGCGGTCAAATAGTCCAAAACAAATGGCCTCCTGTGTCTTTTACTAACAACTTTCTTTAACCCTCCTGTTGCCCTCAAATTTGACTAACACCATTTGGGGTCGATTTGACCGTTAAACAACTCGAAAATGATCATAATCAATTTGTTACTCAAGTTAAGTCGGGTACTTTATGTATTTATTTAACAAAATGAAATATATTACTGATCTTCAATTGCATCGAGGGATTTCCGTCTGTGTGTTTTAAAGTAAGATTATCAAATCGACCCAAAGGAACACCGGTGCGACAAGTACATGTACAATAAGAACAATAAAAATATACATATAATCGTGCCAATTTTAGTTTTTTATGAGTTATAGTAATTAGGAAAAGTCATAAATATAAAGCAAAAAAAAAAAAAAAAAAAAAGACATTATTTAGAGATTTTATACATTAAATGGGGTCAAATTGACCCTTAGGATAACAGGAGGGTTAATCTTGACGATAAATGTCATTAGTTCAAGGAGAAATATGAAGAAGAATTCCTAGGAACTTAGGAAAAGACCGAGTCCGATTGCATTTACACTCAGCTCCTTCATAATGTGATGGCAGATTTTATTGACGTAAATGTTCCAAACTACACTAAACTATGGACACACTTAACGCATGGAATTTCCTTATTATGGAGCGCTGAGCTGTAGTTTCTATTGTATGTAAGGTGTTATACAAATACAGTCTATTATTAGGTTGTCTGCCAATATGTATACACACAAATCCAAGTTAGTATTGTATGAAAGATAAGCGTACTGTAAAGTAGGCCTGTAAATCTACTGCATACATGTAGTAATATTGGATAAACGGATGCAGATTGGTGAAATAATGCACAATTAATGAGGAAAACATTAATTACACCCGCTGCTCCGCTGTATGCTTTTACGCTCCAGGAACAGTCACTTTAGTTCTATTTCACCTATCAAGTTTTTCAACAATTCTCAACAGGACTCTTGAATAAGACATACAACAGGACTTGAGGCATGAGATGTGATTTTAAATGAGGTTAAGATTATTTCATCATGCAAAATCCCTTCTCTTTATAGTTTCAACTTGAATGATTACACTTGTTGCAACACAGCATCAATGTTTAGTCTTTTCCCGCCACAGTCCAACTCCTTCATTAATTATATCATTAATGTAACAACTCAAATACACAGAATAATTATATTTAACAGAACAATATTCATGTTTTTTACACTTCTGTCACTTCGGTTCAAAGAGAACACGTATAGAAACATTTTAGCACAGATTTTGTGCAGCATATGTTTGTTACTCGTGGGTGAGCATGTGTTGAGCACAGATGCTCTCCATTATAACAGAAATTTAAGATTTTGTAGTACTTTGTAGCATTATGGCAATATGTAAGGGTTGTATGTGCTATACAAATAAAGTCTGATTGATTATGTACAAATCACAATGTGTTAATGACAAATGAAAAGTATTTATTTGCATATGTTTACATGATTTCAAAAGGTGAGTCACATGTACAGCACAAATCCCGGTATTTTGAACCTGTGCCGATATCTTTAAGTCTTTTGACATGTTTTTTTCCTCTTGTTATGAGCCTGTTTAATCCACGCTCCGCACTTACAGCATGCACACAGTCACATCCACTGTGTGATTGCTTGATCTTAAAGCGAATGAAAGGAATGAGGAAAAAAGCAGCTCTTGGATTCTATTTTTTTCTGACAGGGGGCATGGCAGGATTTGGGGTGGAAAATATATTTCAGGGGCACAGACACATTTAATTTCCTCTCCTGAAAACATTTGATGACTTGCTGTGAGGTGGGACGAGGGGCACAGTAAGGGGTGCGTCAGTAACTATCTTTGATGTTAAGAATTTGCACTTGTTTTCCCTGCTCAGAACACGTGCCTTCTGTGCTATTTTCTGTGGATTAACTAGCTTTTTGTGTTTATAACAGGTAATTTGACATTGATATGTTTTTCCTGGAAAAGGCACAATATTTTTCATTTTAGTAATCTATCCTCAGCACATTGCAGTGTGACTGCATTTTGACACACGGTGATGGGAATACGAAGGCAGATGCATCCTATTTCTGCTCATGTTGATTCCCTTTTATGGTCATGGGTTTTTTCACCGGGAGAAATAGAATTTTTATTGGCGGAAACAGACTTCAGGAAAGAGTTATACAAATAGAAAACTTTGTCAAAAGGATAGAGGAGGCAGTGTGCTACAAGGATTGATTCAAGAGATGCTATATTAGCTCTTCCATTAATGCATTTTACTACAATGTCTCCTTTTAACTGTTCATTCAACTCCTCAAAAAGTGTTGGTTCAATCAAAGCATAGCAACCACAACTAGTAGGAATAAGGCAGGTCTGTTAAAGTCTCACTTCAGGAAGCCGTTAAAGTATGTAAAACTACTCTTTGATTTTTGTTTTTCCCACATAAAGTAAAAAAATAAATAAAAAAAACTCAGAGAAGGCGCTGGAAGCATATCTACTCTTTCTCCTTCATTGAGAAATTCTGGATCTGGCTTTACCCTGCCCACGCCTGCCTACAGTATGCTTATTCTAGTTTGAGACTTTTTGGTGACTACATTGTAGCTTCTACCCGAGGCTGACTGGTAGGCTGGTAGCCGGATAGCTAAACATGGGAGAGATCCGGCCATAGGCCTACCTGTTTGAGCTGGCTTCAGACAGGAGGCAGCGGAGCTTCTTGGGCGAATTGTCGAGCCGCAGAGCCTTACAGGCGGCTGACTCACTGAGCCCTGCTGATTGATGGCCTGACACGGAGCCCGGGCTGCTCGCCCTCCACAACTATAGTTTTGGTGTTCACAAATATCAGATGTAAATGTTATCAGGTTAAAGCACATCTGCATACGAGACACACTTAATGCCAGGTGTAAATGTTCATTAGTTCACATCACTATATGCAGAAAACAATACAACAAGGTGTCAACAAAGATTTGATGTTGTAGACCCCATCAGGAAGAATCTTGCAGTATTCATTCAGTAAAAAGCATAAATCTTGTAATACGATAATGACTTCAAGGACGCCATTCTCTATCTCTATATTACCTCTCAACAGCCTTGAATCTGGGTTTAATTTAATTTTCATATGATAGTGACACTCATCTCTACTTAGCCGGCTGAAAATTGACTGAAAATTACTACTTTTAATTCCTTAAAATTTAGAGCTGCATTTTTCCACATAATGGATTTTTCCCCATAATGAATTTTCTCCTCTGTGATTATCTTGAACAGAGACACTGCTCTGTTTCACTGACCTTGTACAACATACAGCGCATCAGCATTAGATGTGTCAAAAAAAAAAATCAAATACTTTATACAAACTATTTAAGTAGAGTAAGCCTCTACAATGAATGTGTGAACCAATATCTGGCAGAGCATATTGTTGTGTTTAAAGTAATTATAGTTGTGCTATTGGAATTATTCAATTTTGAACTGGAAGTGTACCTCGAACGCGCATGCCCTATCTCCCCCAGTCCGGAAATTATTTTTATGATTATTTCAACACCATATGAACGCAGCACAAATGCCCTATCTTGCAATGTTAACGAAAGTGAAACGTAATTTGTGTTTCCACCTCGTGATTTAGATCCATGCCAAAATGTAATAGGTTCTTCCTCGGCCCATGCTACTCCTTTCCAACTAGTTTCAGGAAAATCAGGTCAGTAGCTTTTCTGTATCCTGCTGACAAACAGACAAACAAACCAGACAGAAAACTCCTAGGCGGAGGTTAAACAAGTTAACAACCTTCAAAAGTATTTTCAAAGGATTGAATACTTAATTTATTGTTTCTGTTTCATGAGAATTCTTTGAACCATCACCTGCAAACGAAAGCTTTTCATCAGTTTTGGGCAGCTCATTCATTTCCACTGTGCATGACACTGTTGTACAACAATGTCCATTAAAAATCAGAGACATTTTAATATGCAAAATGCCCCTTTCATGTATACTCTATTGTATAATGGTGTCTATGTGAAGGCCTTACATTCTTAAAACATAGTTAAAATTACTATAAGTAGACGTACATGTGTAACTGGGACACAAGGATGAGACCATTTGCTCATCTGATTCCTGATCAGTTATTCAGCTTTATAAAAACAGAAAAATGCGCATCTTTGATCATTTTGATAAACCATCACTTCATATGTCATATTCACAATACAAAGATTTTTCCCTTTTAAATTTTTGTCACCAGGAGCAGTGTGACCATGACCAAGTCCATGACCCCAAGACCAGGGAATTCCGACCATTTGATAGAGACATGGATAGAAAGAAAAACAGAGAGGTAGGCACCGTAACAATCCCAGACACAGGTTGGGTGCCATTGAAGCTTGACCTGAACCCCACTAAGGCCAAGGGGACTAATTGTTAATTAAGCCAAGCTGATGAAAAAGAGCTCAAGTGTAAATGGATGTGTCAGTCTGGAGGAGCACTCAGACACACCTCTTACCCCAACAAAGGAACATCAGCATTATTTTAAACTTGACAAGGCACTCCAGCAGTTCGGGATGTCTGGTTATTATTCATGGTGAAATTGAAGTTTGGATGTTGTTGGTAAAAAAAGAGAGTGGGAGAAAAAAAAATGAAGGAAAAAGAGATAAAGGAAGATTCAATATAATTCATGGGAGACAAGAGGAAAAGTCTTGGTGGCTTTTGGAACCCGTGTAAAACAGTGTATTGAGGTGGTAAAATAAATCGTACCTTGGGGCTAAAGGTGGGAAGACGAAAGAGTATGAAAGAATATAACTCACGTTTTGGAATCAGAATAAAAAAATGACCACAGCCCCTTTAATTAACAAAATCCTCCCAGACATTTCGGCTGTCTTATCAAATCCCTGTCATCTGCAGTATCTAGCCTTTACCTGCTCCTGTGGCCTGGGGGCAGGACTGAGGCAGGTTTAAAGCAATGTCCCTGAGACTGTCTCTCTCCTCCGTGATCTCCTGTAAATCCTGTTCAATGAGGGACATCTGGCTGTGTTGTTCCTTAGCGGCTGAATGCAGCTTCTGGATCTTCAAGCCCAGCGTCGGGCTCTCGACGCTCCCGCGAAGCATGCTCAGGCGGCGCGCAGTCTCGTCCAAGATCCGGTCAAAGCGCTCCAGCGGCACGTTCCCATCTGGTACGGACATGCAAGAGAAAGGAGACAGTGGTGTCAGAGGGTTTGTAGATCACAGTTTGTAAATGACATTCCTACATCAGTGATTCAAGTGGTGAATCAGCCATGACGACCTAATTACAGTGATGTGGTCATTATGCTCTCATATTCAGATGCATGACTTTGTAGTTAATTCTATAAATTGCACAGTAAATTATACAGGAACTAGGTTACAATGAATAGGTCAGATAATACGAGGTCAGGTCATACACAGCTGAATAACACTGAAATTTATCCACAAAGAAAATGCAGCAGTTATTCTTACATTAGCACAGAGATCAAATGCTGGGAAATATTTCCGTGTTAAATGAGGCATTAAAAAGCACATAACTCTTTAGTGATCTGACATTTAAGGTTTAATGAAAATTTATGAGTGCGGGTATGGAAGTCTAAAAAAGAGCCACAGTGATCTATAAGAGAGCGACTTACTTATCTTGCTGATAAGCTCGGTTAGTGTATCAGAATAGGCCTTTAACTGGAGCCTGGCTGCTTCCATGTCTTCCTTCACGCCGGTCAGAGACACTTCAGGCTGGAAATGAGAAGACACACTCTTGAGACGGTCTTCTAAGCTGCACACCGGAAGTACAGATCAATATGCATAGATTCTGCTGTTCAAATATGTCTGTGTTAGGTACCTCTGAAGTGATCTGGGAGTTGGCTGTGATAGTTTGCATCTCCTGCTCAGCCAGCTGTTGTAAAGCAGAGTCTATATGGGAGCTGAGGTGAGCAGATGCAGTCCTGGTATGCTTGGCCTGGGTCAGAATGGCTTTGGATTCCTGCACAAGAAGAAGAAAGAAAAAAATAAGTCCCAGAGGGGAAATTCAAATTTTCACTCTGTTATTATACACATTGCCCACAGGCCAAGAATATATTCGCATTCAAACGGACATACACATGCATTAAATGAAGAGATGTCAGAGTGAGGGAGCTGCCCATGGACAGATGCCCCAAGCATTTGGGAGTTCAGTGCCTTACTCAAGGGTAGCTCTGCTTTGTACATCATTTCATTGGGATCCATCCAAAATGTTATTGAGACATTTTCCAAAAAAAAAACAAAACTGTCAGCCTGGACCATTCTGTCACAAAGTGGTGGACCAACTGCACATCTACCTTTGCCACAGCATGCGCTGTTTGTTCTGCCTCCTTTGTGCTGTTCCTGGAGAGGCTAGAGTTTTCCAGAGCTGGTTTTAAAATGTTCTCAATCTGTGAAACCCTTTTCCTGACATCAGCTAGAACCTTTTCCTCCAGGGGTCTTTCCTTCTTCATTGCAGCCTTTGTCTGGGCCTGCCGACGGGGCCACTCTCTCACCATGTCTGAACGGAGAATAGGAAGAAAGCAGGTAGGCCGATCAAAAGCCCTGAAAACTTTCAACGGTTTCAAATTCAAAGTATTCTTTGATTAAATCATGTCATGACTAAATAAGCAATAATCTATTTTAAAGTTAGGAAAAATACATCCAGAGCATCAAATGTTGCTAAATCCTGATTGGTGCAAAGATTTATGGGACATATTATATATATTTCTGAGTCCTGCCCACTTTGAACCAGTGAGGTGTCATCACAAATACAGAAGTATTTCATGTTCATACCCTGTATTGCTGTTTATTCCACATCATAGTCTATATTTCATTCTGTATATACTCTGCACTCTGTCTAGTAAGAGGCTAAACTAAATTTCGTTGTCTCAGTCCCTGTGATGACAAAGTTGCATCTAATGTGGGATAAACAGTAATGTTCTAACTGGGGAAAATATTTGTATTTATAGGACCCTGTCATTCATCGTAAAAAAAGTCAAGATCGAGAAATTAGTTTTTTTTAGGGCCTTTAAGTCAGAATCAAGATTGCATTGAATTCTAAAAAAGTTTTTTTTAAGTACATCATTTTCTACTGGCTGGATTTTAAAGCCCCTTTCACACATGCACAGCAACCCTGATCTAGACATTACCCAGATGAGCTGTATGTGAGAATGCATGCAGTTTGCCCAAAACCAGAACATCCCAAACTTCCAAGGGTGAATAAGTAGAGGTGATTTATAGATGGCAACGGAAATGTCTAACTGGAGAGACAATAATATTTGAGGACTTTGTGAACTTCAAGAACTTCGCTGAAATCATCAGACAAAATCAAAGATAGGCGTGAGCCTCGGTTGTATATGACCAAATTACGACTTGGCCGCAGTGTAATCAGAGTCCTGTCCTGTCTCCAGAGTAAACAGAGTATTTCAGTGAGAACACATCTGACACAGAGCATCTCCGGTGTATGTCAACCTCGGAGAATGTCCGGACCTGATTTGTCGGACATTGTCCAGAGTTCATATGAGAAAACATTTTTATTTCCAATTTTTGTCCTCTGCTTGTTCCATGCTACTTTACTACTTCAATAAAAGTGTAGGGAAACAAAATCCCTTAAGATTCTGTTCACATATCATAAACAGCCAACCATGAAAACATTCCACTGCATTCAATACATGACAATAAGGTCAATATGTTACAAGGGCGATGACATATTTAATATAGCAATACTTCAGTGTGTAGCTCTTGTTTTCAGTCTCTGCACTTGACATTTCAATTTGAGTAGAATAATTCGGTTCAACAAAAACAACAATGCAAGACAGACAGTGAAGAGAGTAAAAAGAGACACAAGTTCGATAAATAATAAGATGGAAAGAAAGAGACTCACATTCTAGTTCTCTGTGCAGGGCGATGGCATCAGATTCCACCTCTTTCCCAGTCACCACGGATGATAAGGCCAAGACCTTTGCCCCTTGAGCCTGAACTTGCAGCTTGAAAAAGAGACACAGAGAAGGAAACGTGATCTCCGTGGAGCCAAGTGTATTCAAAGCTTGCAGAACAGATACTGAGGACAGTATTGAAACAGACTACAGCGATAACATACCGTGGAAATTCACACATCTCTGTCTGTTCTTTATGTGTGTAATTTGAGCATTACACTACAAACACGTTGTATATCCTGAACTTTATGCTACTGCAACCACATTTGGTGGACCTCTGTGGATATGATGTCTGAGTGGACATGACAAATTTGGTGCTATTTGGCCAATAGGTGGCGCTGTAGCAGCAGCATCTAACTATAAAAGAAGAAAATTGTTTGGCTGTGTGTGTATTAATGTTTGACTGTCCTTCGCATAGCTCAAGAACCGTTCATCCAATCGACTTAGCAGGCGTATTGCTGAGAACCCAAGGGAGAGCAGTGTCGAGTGTAATGTCAATTGTATGAGCGGTTCTTAAGAATGCAGCAGGCAGCGCTTTCATGAACCAAGCAATTGGCCTCTGAACGGGCACGCATTCTCAACAGTCACATGCTCAGAACATGCACACTCCCCGACAACACTGTGAGCAGCGACCGGCCTGATCTGAAAAGGCACTGCACTCGTTTCTTTCAAAACCACAAACCATGAAAATATGGCTGTGATAGAGGAAAGGTCAGAATTCATCCTCTGAAGGCCTTGAATGTCTGTATAAAAATGGATGTCAATACATCCATAGATCTGGAAGCTTGTCTATAGAAACCTTTGCATTAAGCATTAAAACTACACACAAACCACATGCTGTGGCAAATTTAGTCACCTCACTGATGACATCCTCCATCTTCAGTTTCTTATTGGCAGTATGTCTTAGGGGCTCCATCTCCTCCGTGATCTTACTGATGATACTGTCTTTGGTCTGAATTTGCCGGTCCAGTTGTTCTGTCTGTTTTTGCAGGTCCTCTCCCCGCTAAACAGGAAGCAGAAATACACAACTTTAATGCTTTCATTAAAACAATCTAGTTTTGCTTTCTCTCTCACTTAAGAAAAACATTCTGCCTTTAATCAGCCATGTACAGAGGACACATGAGCCTATTTATGTGTTATTTTACATAGGTTTGTCTTTTAAGAGATGCTGCAGTGGTTAATCACCCTCCTCTGGAACAACATGTACCCCCATGAGCAGCTAATCCTGCCAGAATCTTCTCTCATGTGCCTACTCAGTTTCCCCCTCTGCTTGCCAAATGTGAAATCAAGAAAAAAATGATGTAGACTTAACTGCTCACTCATCAAAAAAAGAGAGATACTTGTATCTCTATGTAAGCCTAGTTAAATGTCCCGGAATGGTTTCTTATATAATATATGCGACTATCAAACCGGCTCTAATTCAACTAAATGATTCACTCATGAGTTTATAATGTAACATAATAATGCTTCAAATTCCATTTTCCACCCCGCAGGTATGCTCCAAACTGACCTCTGTTGTATGGTTGGCTGGCTGTGTTTGGTTGAGCGTCGTTTGGTCAGACTCTGGTGGTAGGCTGGTATCTGTCGGAGCCAGCTGATGTAAGGATGATGTGATGTTACCCAGGACAAGCTTTAAACCAGCAGCTCCCACCTCCAGGTCCAGCTGTTTGGCTAGAGTTTCGTTCACCTGCGCTGTCAGTTCCCCCTTCTGCTGCTGCATTTGTGTTAATCTGAGATGGAAGAAGCACAGAAAGAAAGCAGAGAAAACGTTGTCAAACCTAACGTGCTGTTAAAGCCTTTCAAATAGCAGATGTCCTCTATTAATTAATTATGGTTAGGATGATTAAAAGAGATACTATGTCGCAGGCTCATGAGCTGAGATGAGAATTTCATATCTTTGGTGAGAAAAATGTTAAAAGCGTTGTGGTGGGCCACATTGAAATCAATCTAAATCTGGGACAATTCAGCTTGTTATAAATGAGCAAACAGCATTAAAAGATAAGGCAACATTGTGCGAAGCAAGCGTGAGGAATTCACAAAAATGCACAGTGCATTTGAATCATTGAAACTCCAAATGTTGAAATAGAAAACTTTTCAGCAACAAAAGTTTCAAAACAATTGGGACAGGGCGTTGCATCACCTCTTCTTTTAACAACACTCTGCAGGGGTTTGGGAACTGAGGATACCAATTTCTCTCATTTTCAAAGTGCAACGTTGTCCCATTCTTGCTTAATATAGGATTTCAGCTGCTCAAAAGTTTGGCGTCAACTTTGTTGCATTTTACATTTCATAATACACCAAACATTTTGAAAGTTGAAACTGCAGACCGGCCAGGTTAGCTCCTGGACTCTTTTATCACGGATCTATGCTGTTGTAATACGTGAATGTGGTTTGGCATTATCTCGCTGAAATTATCAAGGCATTAAGACTCATTTATACTCCCATTTCATGCATAAATAGAGACATACGCTATCAACGTTTTAATCGTCGCTGTCCTCGCGCTTTCATGCGTCCTTTTACATTGGAATTGACGTTGAGCAAAACATCCTCTAGAGGGTGTTGTTCGGATTCAAAAGTTACTCCAATAAAGTTTGAAAAAAGTTTATGACAGCAACAAACATGGCGGTGATGGAGGAGATAACGATCCTGCGTCGGAGGTAAAACGGATCCGCAAGCTTGCAGGATATGTGCAGAAATACGGACGAAGTGTACGGACAGACGGACATGTGATTGGACGAAGGCTTCGTCTGTATGTGTATCTAATGAAGAGCATGAATGAGCCTTTACCTGAAAAATACGTTGTCTACTCCAAGCTGGTGACTAAGACGTCTGTTCACGCTGCTACAGAATATAAAAGTTATGGTCGATTGTTCCTAAACATGAGTCATTTTAAGTGTTTGAACAAAGGTTTCTCAACTAAACTGCTAAAAATAGTGGTCTTATCTGAAGCCTGTGGCTGATTGAATACTTCTGTCATTTTTTCTGACTGGATAGCTGTCCTGTCTATACAATGCAGCTGATCTGCTTAAGTACCAACGCATGGGGACATATTTGTGGGAAATGCAATTTTATGCTGCCTATCTGTACATAAACCACTCAATTCACAATGTATGAAGTGACAGACAGACACACACACACACACACACACACACACACACACACACACACACACACTGTCATACAACAACGCTCCAAAGATTAACAGAACTCTCCTGAAGCAGGCAGACTTCTGTTAGAAGGGGGTAATCAATTTTGAGTTCCTCGCTTCTTGCTCTCATCATGGCCACCGGAGGACTTTTTGCATCATTCTGTCTAGCATTCGGGATAATCCTCAGAGCAATCACACGCTAGGAGATGCAGCGAGCGAGCGTGCAGCAAATCCAAGAAAGCAATATGCTTACATCGGAGAGAAGCTGTCCCCCTGTGGCTAAATGTCTTACTCCTAAACTCCAATGTGCTTTATAATGATTCTGTGAAGAAGAGGACCTTGAGCTGTAATGCAGGGATAGGTGCACTTTGTTACACACTGCAAAAGCACAATAATCTAGGGAGTCATGCAGCTTGTTGGGATTTTGCAATACAGGATGCTTTATGTGAATTGGAGACATTCTCTCTGCTTGTGCTTGTCTGGGTGGGCGTGTGTTTGGATTCGTTATTGTGCTCACTGCTCCGTTAGGTTCCTGATGTACTCCTCTGTGGAGTTGTCCTGCAGTAGATCCATCAGGAAACCGAAGGTCTGCTCTGAGGCTCTTACCGCCCTGCCGGCTATAGCCTCGATGTGGTCTGCCGTTTCTCTGTGACTACAAGCGATGAAAAAAAAGGGAAGACAGAAAAAGGGATTTAGTGAGTAACACAGAATAACAGCCCATTACAACTGCCCGAGGAGAGATGAAATGGATTTCAGCATCAACGACTTCCCCTGGCTCTCCAGTTAAGATTGCTGTAACTACCACATAATAATGCTGCATACTCTGAGCAGCCGAGGGCATCGATTCACTAGGGCCCGACTATAGTCAAAGTGACACAGAAGCTAAATGAAAGGAGGCAAGGAAAGATGAAAATACGCAAAATACTCGAGTGACCTTTTCTTATAATTACTCCATTGACCTCACTTACCTTTTCATTAGGGCAAGTGAGTCATTGACCATGATGTTCCATTTGTTGGGTCCTGACACCACCTCAAAGGGAATGATCTATGAAAAAGGTAGAGAGGGGAAGCAACATGCTGAGCAGGTCCAAGGGATAAAAAAGTCCCGGCTTGAAGAGACTTCAGACTGTTTTGACATGTTTAATTAAATCATGTGAACTTAGCACACTAGAGCTGAGTGGAGAGCTTTTCTTTAGATCCAGTGCTGTTTGCTTGGAGAATTTGGGATTTGTGTGAAAGCTGTTATTAAAATCTGGGCATGGATTTCTGAATATTTCAGATTTAAGTGTAGAGGTTCATTAGATTAGTTCTCGCCAAATTTAGATTGCTTTTCTGCACTGCAATCATGGGCAAGCCACAAAATCTCAGTCTGTGCTTTGCTTTAATGCTGCAAAAATAATGCAACGCATCAAGTGAAGATCTACACTTAAGTATATGCATTTAAAAAGGCTCAAAGCAGGGGCATATGGAGAAACATCCCTCTAAATAAATTAGCTGAAGTTTTGTCCAGATAAATGTAATGTGTATACAGCCAAATGCAGAATCCTTCCCCAAGTGACATTTAATTTGAGAAGATGCAAATAAAAATGGAAAACAACATCGCCAATTGACACCCTTGCATTTTTTCTTCATTTTGGGTGCTGGCTCTGCTTATTAATATAGAATTAAATTGCTGCTGCTTCAGGCTTACCCAAGTGATAAGGGCTACGGAGGTACAATATGTCTGCGCACACACACAGACACACACAATCAGAAATAGAGAGTTATATATATTGGCAAAACAAGCTCTCTCTCATCTCCCAGAACCTAAATAACACGCCAGCAGTAGCCGTAATAGATTTCTGCAAAGTGCCGCAGTGAGACAGCGAAAAGTTGTTAATTTTAGCGTCCATCAAACATCTTTTTTATTTTCCTTTGAAGGCAGGAATTTGCCTAGCAGAGGGAGGAGGGTGGTGGTGGAAGTGTGAGGGCTGGGTGAGAAATATTGTTTTGCTTTGGGGGATGTTTGCGGATCTATACAGAGCAGCTCCACCAAGAGCAGAAAACGGCAGTATCCCATAATAAGGACAAGAAAATCAATCACACACATGTTACATACAATATCCGCATGCTTGGGGACTGGACCACTTTCATTATAGCTACCTGGAGGTTTTTATGCAATCAAATACCTGGAATATAGAATAACTATGTGGAACATTAACACAATGTTGATGTTTGCTTACCATATTGTCCAGATCCAGTGTTGCCTGCTTTAGCTGTTTCTGAGATGCTCTGACCACGATCATAGTCTCTGTGAAGGTTTGACACACACCCTTGCTCCCTTCGTTCTTCCTCCTCTCCTTCCCCTCTTCCTCTGTCATGCTGACGCTGCAGTTCAAAGTCAATGTAATGCCATGCAGCTGAGCTAAGAGTGTGCCTGTGGAAGCTTCCAGCAAGGAAAATTGTTTTATGAAGGCCTCCCGTGCTTCTGAAAGAACACAAAGCAGATAAAACCACATTAAGTCCTTCACGGATTATTTAATCAAGACTATTATTCTTCTATCTCTTTACAGCTTGAATGCTGTATCTCCACACATCGCTCTCAGTTACTGTGTGGATTCATTCTCCTCCTTCCTGTCTGCCTGTTTATAGTTGGAAAAAACACAAAAAACAAATGGAATGCTGTTCACATGTTAACACTCTTGTCATTCACACTTTGTATGCAGTGGTGTTTCTAATCTGCAAAGCCTACGGGAGCTGAGTACAATTAGTATTATATGACTGGATGTTTAAATGCGTCATTTTCAGACTTCCTTTCCATGTCTCTTTGACTTTGTGTCATATAAAATGAAAGATAACAAGTGTATGTGAGCCCCAGTGTGTGCTGTCTAGCCTCTGTGTGCCCGCACAGTGAGCCTGTCGCTCCCACATACTCATTAAATCATTATTGGGCCACCCAGTGTTGTAAGGAGCATGGCTGGTAACTATATATGTGTGTGTATGTGTGTGTATGTTTGTGTTGGGAGGGGGGTTGTTAGACAACTGTTATCATGATTGCAACTATAATCATAATAAACCAGGGATTAGAGATGCACCGCCTGTCATATAAATAGGGATTAAGTTGGTCACACGGCGCCTTGTTCTATATTGTTATGATTTGTCTCCATTTGGCCTGTGCAGCTGAGCCTGTAAGCCCTTTCCCCTCCAAAGATAATGAGGATATATCAGCATTGTGTTAAAGTAATTGGGAGAGGTTTGTATTGTTGCCTGTTTCCTGATTTAATGCCTTTGTTGTGTTGTATCCATAACAGTGTCACACTGAGGAGACGCAGACAGAGCTACAGCATGTTTGCAGAACGCCGTGGGCGTTTCCGTATCAAATTTTTTCGCCATGCTTGCTGGTCTTGTATGTACTGATACGGCATACTATCATCTTACAGCCAAATGTGACACAATAGCCACAATGGCACATAAGCGAGCTTCACATTTTACATAGGGAGTGCTGCCAAGTGTCTCTTGCATGACCATGTAGGAAACATTAAAAGGAGTGACAGGCCAAGTGGAATTATCTTGGCTCCTGACTGCTGTTACCTTGGAAGGCCAGAAAATCCTCTAGAGCATTGGGTAGAGTATCCTCCCTCTGGTGATCATGCTCATAAAGCCTGGCCATGTGATACTTCAGCAGGTGGTGCTGCTTCCCAAATCTACCTCGGCAATCAAAGTGAGCCAGGAGCTTCTCCAAATCCTGCAGGCGAGTCCTCAGATTTTCTGCCTGTAATAGCACAGAGATTTATCACTGGCGGTGTCAATGAGAATACGGATTTTGCGAGACCAAAAAGAACACGGGGCTGCGAAAACAACAAAATATATATCCATCCTGATCTGTATTTATGTATTCAGACAAAGGGATTGAGATAGGACTTTGATTCTTGGTACACCGTGACATCAAAATGTAGTATTTCAACAAAGGCAATGAATAAATGAATATCAACAACTGGATAAAGACAGAACACGGTTTTCATATCCGCATCCACTCACACTGTAGCAAGTGGCCAAAGAAAAGCATTTCAGGAGATAACTGGATTAGACTTCTTCGAGAATGGAAGTCCAGGTCTGAAAATTGAATGAATGTGCTGTGACTACCACCACTTTGGTGACTTTGGAGGTTAATTGGTCCATACCTATAAAAATAGCCTCTAATCTTGCTGTGTTCACGCCTCTTTTTCGAATCAGGAGGAATATTGCACGTGTTGCACATGGGTTATGATGTATTCTGTGGTTGCGTGAATATCTGTGATTGTGTAACATTTTAGTTAGTAACCGAGGTGTTAATGAGCTCACATCTTCAGGCCAGTCATTTTAACACCAGATACAACATATTCTTTATAATTCTGCGCTCCACTGCCTTTGAACATTTACCTTATACCTTTCTTAATTTTGCTGTTATGCTGTTATTTAAAAAAAAAAAAAAATCTTTCCTGATCATCAATTTCTTGGTCTTTTTCAAACTTCCCCTCTTTGCAGCTGTTAGTCTTAAAGAGTAGAAAGATAGAGGTTGGGAGAGGCAGAAAATGAGAGCTGGGGGAGACTGAAGAGTAATTGAAGGTGTTCAGAGCGGTCAAGGCTTGGTATGTTCACTAAATTGCTAACACTGTGGAAATCACAGCATGCATTCACACAGGTACAAGGCTGTCCGGAGAGAACACTCAGCCACTTTAGCTGGAACAAGAATATGTACAGACAAAAGACAGAACATGTTGGTGGTATTGGATTGGCTTCAGGAGGAAAATCCAGGGACGAAGCACCTTTAGCATACAGACGTTGGCTTGCAGCAAATCTAAAGGGACAGAAAGAAGCTGCACAGGAGATCATTAGGGTAAATGTCTCTTTCTGTTTCACTGCACATCTACTGTTTACTTGCAATCTCTACAGATACAAAAGGAGCCATATGGCTGTCACGAGGGTCTACAAAGGCAGGATGTGCTTCGGGGGACTGTTCTATTTCAAGACCAAATTGCACCTCCTAATATAATAGCGAGAGCCAAAGACAGTGTGCAAAACATTTTTATGAATCTGTGCAGCAAACACACATTAATGTGAAAATGGAGAAAGATAATTCAAATAAAGATTCAAAGCAGGAGCATAAGTCCATTTACCCGCGTAATAGTGATAGTGACACTTGACTTGAATGCAGTATTTTGTAAAATGTTGCATTTCCCCCTCCTTACATATCAGCTGGAATTACTGTAATTTTACCCTACATCTATCTGACAGGTGTTTCTTGTGCCTTTGCATTCAAGGCTTACATCAGTGCTGAAAGTAATGCATCAATGAGTGGATCAGCAGAAAATGCGTATTTAATATCACTGTAAATTGAATATTGTTTTGAACCTTCGGCTCTGTAAACCTGTGAGGGCATTTTAGGTTTGGAAGCATGTTAATCAAATTTAGAAATAAATAATATAATAATAATAATCAGTGATGACATTTTCTTTTGCAATCCCAAAACATACTATAAGCTCAGAATGTGATACATTCCTACAGTCTCAGCACAGTTAGCTAGCACCACCTGTAACACAAAATAAAATGGCTATAATCACCATTCATATTAACAATGGATAACATGCATACTTGCATGTGAAAGGTGTTACGACTGATGAGCCTGCAGAGAATTGTTACCTTGCTCTGCAGCTCTCTTCAGCTGTCCAGAGCTTTTCAGCCTCTTTCAGCTTAGTGGTTTGGTTCACTCTCGCCACACTCGTTTAGCTGTTCTGGTTGCATCGGATGTTTTCAGCAAAGAAAACCTCTCAAAAAACCTTGCTCTATGCTCTGAACTTCTTAAAATACAAATGTTGTGATGTGTGGCTGTGGAGGCTTTGAAGTTGTTTTAGGCACCTTCTGCGAAATTGAGCTGAGCAACAAAAGTAGAGTAATGTAACTAAACATTTTTGTCGTTTACGTACTGTATGAAAGCAACTTGCTGTTGTCTGTATCTGCTGGATGTGTACATATGGTAACAAGTTCAACTTAAATCCTATATTGATATAATAAAGAAATTTGACTAAACCGGATTTTGATAGGCCTTGAATACTGATTATTATGAAACATTATCTTGGTCCCTACATGGATTACTTGTATGGCTATTGTATGTCATAGCTATGAAGTTATTACAACATTTCTGGAGGGAAATTAAACCTTAAACCTTAATCCTTTGCTGACATGGAGCCCTGGTGTCTCAGGACCTGGTGAAAATCCAGCCATGGATCATTGCCGAGATCCAAACAAACCGCCGCTCTGCAAAGTCTGCAAGACTTTTGTATTATGCACGGAGGAGAGGCAGTGTTTCTTTTTTCGCAATGGCAGACAGTTGACTCCATAATCACATGCATTTTCGTGTACAGATTTAACTTTCATGTGACGCCAAATAACTCCCTTGTCCCATAACACACTGATTTTAATCTAGTCACCCTACACACAAACAGTCACAAACAACCATAATCTCACCTGTTTCTTGATAAGACCATAGCAGACTGGACATTCCTCACACTGATGTGTTGCTCTGTTGTGGAAATAGTTCAACTCACATTTGTCACACTTATAACCCACGAAGCCCTGCCGACAGTGGCAGGTACCGTTACCGTGACACTGCATGGAAATGGAGCCCATGGGGTCACAGTTACAGGCTGGAAGAGGACAGAGGACAGGAGGATGAGAGCACATGAAAGACGAAGGGAGCAGAGGTAAACATTTACTGAGTTAAAATAGCCTTCATGTGTGATCTGTATTAGAGGCTGTGTTAGAGGATTGAAGGATGGCACACGGTGTAGTTGTGATGCCTGAAGTAAAGTCCTGTACCTCTGCAACCTCGTGACGAGAATCCAAAGAAGCCCACACGGCAAGAATCACACAGTCTCCCCTCCACTCCAGCACGACACACACACTGCCCTGTGATTGGCTGACATGCGCTGGATGACGAGCCAATTGGGTTACACTTGCACCTAAGGGAGGAAGATTCGGTTTGTAGACTCAGTTATTATATCTATTTCACAAATCCACCTCGAATTTCACAGGCGATCTCTATACCTCTCACATCCTACACCTGGTTGGAGGTTGAAGAAGCCAACTTCACAATAACTGCAATCCCGTCCGCTCACATGGTCAAGGCACTGACAATTTCCTGTCTGAGGGTGGCATTCATTTACATGCCCAGAGGTACCGCCAGGATTGCAGCTGCACGCTAGAGGAAAAACAATTTCATTTTTTAAAGCAAGGATGATATTACATTGGTAACCACTTAGATTCCAGCAATGTATCACCTTAGCATGGAGGACTTTTTTATTGATTTGATTCCAGAGGGCTTGAGGGAGAAATGGCAGACAATGACAGACAGCACCAGGGAGACTCGTGGATCTCTCCTTCACATTGTTCCGTATAAAAGTTCAACCCGGGGCAGACAGGTAGAACTTTAGTATTATAACAAAATCAGAGATTAACACTACATCTATTACTCTTTCAGTGTTTTATTCAATTAGACCTTTTTTAATTCTCCCAACCTTTTCTTAAAGGTATCAATGTGACTCACAGCCATTTGTTCACCCCATTTTCAGCTTTTGCCTTTCATGTCTCAAAAGTACTACACGTGTTGAATTTGAACTCCTGAATTTATGAGTAAAATCCATTTAAATGCACCATTTTCTGTGTCCCTTCAAAATCTAAACCCAAGGCCATGTAGTCTTTTAATGGAATTTGACTATTACATTACTTCCTATTGTGTGGTGAACAGAACAATCTGAATTCTAAAAGGCGCATTGATGGCATGTCATGCATGTCTTGAATAAGCTCTCAAGAACAGGTAAAAAAAAAAATGCTTTGCTTTGAATAAAGAAATTATAATAATAGTTCAGTTACTCTGTTGAAAGTTGTTAAAATCACAGCTACTCCTTATTCTTCATTGTTAAATCTTAACAATCTCATTTTACAGTTAATACTTGTATTTTGGGTGTCTAATAGAATATATTTACATGCTTTAACGCCCCAAAGATACATTATTTTTCTCATACTGTCTGTCTGAATATTCCTGTATTTACCCTGTGCCTGAAACTCTCCGTTTTAGCATCTATCTCATTCACCCTCCCGGAAAGCCCAGTCTGCTCTGACTGACTTGGGGAAAATTATGGTGCACCTTTAATTAGGTAGTTCTCTCTTGGACCGTAATTGGTCCAAGTAGTGATGTCACAACGTCATGCTTTATGTACACGATTTTAAGGGGAGCGTAGAGAAACTTTCCCCTTCAGCAGATGAATGTGAAAACAGCCTTCTAGTGTCAAACTTTGCACATACATCATTCTTCACAGTGAAGGTGAAACATTCAGGTGAACTCAGCACATGTTTAGAGAGGAATGGAGACAATCTCTCTCAATAAATAATTAATTGATTGACAAATGTTCCATCGCAGTCCCTTCCCAGTTACTCACACTTGCACTTCTGGCCAGCGGTCTTGTTCAGGGCATCACCGTAGAAACCCTGCTGGCAGCGCTGGCATTGGTCGCCCTCTGTGTGTCCCAGGCATTTCAGACATCGGCCAGTAATGTGGTCACATATTCCCACTGCGTTGAAGTCCACGTTGCCATTGCAGTCGCATCTCGCACAAGGCTGAGCTGCCCCGAATTGTCCCAGGGGGTCACCATAGTAACCATCTTCACACATCTGACAGCGCATCCCTACACAGGGGCAGAGGTGCAGGGATCGGGCAGGAATTAGAGAGATGAGCTGGACTTGAACACAGTTGGAAGTCATCCCCATGTCAGCTCAGACTGTTTTAATTAAATTTAAAAACCGACATCAGAAGTGCCTCCATCACAGGTGGCATTGATGAATGACATTCCCTGCAAATGAGCTTGCTTTAAAGCCAGTCTTTTCAGTATCAAGCTGGTGGAAATATTCTATCACTTTGTTGTTGACATGAAGCCCATTAATTATTGTGTGGTGCCAGAAATTATTTAACGTTGTTGGTGGTTCATCTCACCTGTCTGTCCTGTAGGGCAGTTGGTACAGACCACCTGTCCTGTCCCCGCAATTAAAGCACAGCTGGTACTGTCCGGGCAAGGGCAGGGCTGACAATCACCAGGCGTGCCAATCAAAGCGTTGCCGTAGTAACCATCCAGGCAGTGCTCACAGGTCATCCCAGTGGTGAAGTCTGAGCACTCACATACACCTGAAACAGACATGCACACCTGCTAAAATGCGTCATTGTTTTTTTTTACACTTTGGGTTTGACACAAATAGACCGCAGAGGGTGATGTTTTCTCCATCTCCAGCAGAGTGCGCTGTGTCTCTGACCACAACTGCAGCCAGTCCATGCAAATATTCCACTCCACAGGCAAAGCCGGTAAAAAAACATTCCCCACAGCCCACCACGGACAGCGGAAGACAACTAAATTCACCCTGACTATAATTGCTTTGGGAAATATAAGAGCCAAATGCAGTCTGAAAGACCTTCAAGAAGTAAAGCAATTCCCAAGCAAGTGGGAGAGATAACCAATTCTGTGATGTCCTTAAAAACAAACTGTTGTTTCGAAAGCCTTGGAAAAACAACTTGCAGCTTGAAAGCACTTTAAAGGATTCATTCATGTGCAACACTTGTCAATATACATACACACTTACATAAACCGAATCTCTTTATTGAGCAGATATTCAGCTTTCATCGCTCCATATTTTATATCCAGTAGGGTACAGACAGAGCTGAATGATATAACATGATAATCACAGAAAACATCCATAGCAGGGAAGAAACTGACATGTCTGATAGGACTGTATGACTGTGAAATAGCAAAAAGACTGAGAGTAAAACAACCCTGTCTCCTGCTGCAGTTCAGTGACCTGCAGTGGCTCTAACGTCACAGACTGAGATGATACGATGCACATACACCCTCCGAACCTCCCCCGTGCTGCTGAATTTGTGCAACGGCGACTTCTGAAATGAAACAGGGAAAATGTGACATAATACAATGCGACATTCTAATTTAATAAGTGACCGACTAAAGCTTACACAAAGTGTTGACATTCTTTAAGAACCGCAAAGGAAAAGCAGCTGCTGAGATGCTTACAAATTTTAATTCATCATAAGACCGCAATGAGCTGGCTTTCATCAAATTTGTATAAACATTTATGCAGTTTAAAATGTAACGAAATAATATCTGCTTTTGTTGCTGCAGGAAGATATTAAACATCTCTGCTGCACTGTTTGGTGTTTAATATTCACTGGGTGTCTGCATATCAGACGACTTACAATTATTTGAATGATTTTTAAATTTCAGAGCTTCTGAAATGACTTCGGCACGGGTTGATAACAATAATTGCGATGATTTTCTAGAGAACACCAATAAGATCTCGATGCATAGCAAATAATCTGCGGGTGTGAGATTTAACAGAGTCCTCATTAAAACCTCCCATCACTCCCTCATAGCCTACGGTGTGATTCACAGAGGAGCTCTTTGCTGTGCATTTTTAAATCAGCTCACACCACTGAATACTGGAGTAAAGAAATTCATGCCGCTAGTTATGGGGTCACTGCAGCTATTGCCTGCCATCACTAAATAAAGCCCTGTTAACTTCAGATCTGTAAGTCAAGTATATTAGATATGATATGGAAATAGCGGCTGCAAAAGCTGAAATGTTCACACTGCCATTTGGGTCAATAATTATCCGGTTGCCCGATGAAGTGTGGACTTCTGGGTAAAAATCATTAGTTCCTCGGTATGGTGAATAATGCATAACTTCCGAAGGATGTAATGCCAGTCATTTAAACAGAGTATTTAGCCATAATGATTGTTCCTTGCATAAAGTGAAAGTGAATCTTTCTTGAGTTTCACAAGGCATTACAATGACACTGATGGTGTGGGGTGTCAATCCCCAATGAGCCATAGCAAATTTAATGGCAGCAGAAATGTGCTGACTTTACTGAGTGTGAAGATGACTGAGCGTGATATGAGGCAGTAGAGCCACTGAGGTCCTCCTCAACACTATTATCATTCCATTGGCTCCGGTGAAAAGATAACGCCATGCATCACAAACTGTAGCTGAATGGCAGGCTTGCTCTTCACATGATAGTCCATACTCCTCGTCATGCTAATTATCATTACTTTGTAATGTCCCCGCAGAATCATTTTTATCAATGAATCAATGACTGCTCATTCAGCCGTAATGATTTGGGATTTCTGTGAAGTTCCCCAGTGGAGCTGCACACTTTGAATCCTTTGACAAATCCACACAATCCCCGCTATTCTGCTCTCGCCCTCTCACACTCACTGCACTTCAGTGCTCTGCTTTCTGCTTGAACTCGGCCTGTCTGTTTTGTGATGGCAAAGCAATATTTCTGTATGGGAAACAAGCGGTCTGGATTTTCTTTTCTGAAGAAGAGCCCTACATCATACACATATAACAAGAGCTCCTTTTCTACCAGTGCTCATTTTACCTGTACCTCATCCTTCCACTCAACATTGTACTCTACAGGCATACACACACACATCCAGGACTAATGCACTTCATTAAGGATGCCACTCGTGGAGAATAGGAATACATCAGAAAACGTCGTTGTATTATAGCCGCAGGGGCACTACAGAATGAATGAAAGATTGTCATCTTTACCATCAACCTTTTTCCACATCTCCCCTCATTGAATGTGTTTACACTTGTGCATCATTCAGTATTCCTCTCAAACAAAAGTGTAAAGAGCAGCTCTACCAAGGATAGTGGTTTTCCTTGTTTGCAGTAGCTTGTTGTGGCTTTTACACCAGACAGAGATAAAGGTAGGAAAGAAAATCTAAACAGAAATGGATTTTAAATAAGCATGTTTTTGTTTTGATGACGATAAGAGTCTGCCTCTTCTGTTATTACGTTCTTGCCCTCAAGATCTCATTTATTTACTGACCAAATTGAGTTTCTGAAGATCATTGCATGTCATTCTGCACCATCTTGGGAGGTCTCTCCCCCTGTGTGAGGTCTTTGATGACGTGTGAGCTCAGAATTACAAGTGAAACAAGTCACAAGTTCAGAGCAACATGTGGCAGCTAAAGTTGTTTGACTATTTAGGCTACTTTTTGTTGTTGCCCCGCAGTGACAAATGCCTTTCAAGTGGAAAGAAAGCAAAATTTCTCTAAACTAAGATGCACAACATGGATGGGATGTCACAGAAACATAAGCTTTTCAAGACCTCCACATTATCCAGGAGGCTTGTCCTCTTAGCCCTGTGGAACATTAAAAAGCTTCTGGCCAAGGAAATGTATTTACTAATGAATGCAGCTCTCTGTTTTAATGAAGGAGAGAAGGGAACCAAACAGAAAGAGAGAGACACAGAGAGAATGTGTCGGCAGCTCTGAGGCCTTGAGGGTAGAAGTTGGGGTAAATCTGCTGCGGGACTGTTTGATGGGGATGTTGCTCTCTAATTTAACACAGACATATTGCCAGTGCCTACTGCTGCTGCAGATGTGGCTCGTCAGTGGGATCTGAATGGTCGGACTGCTGCAGAGGAGAGAGGGAGGATGTTGAAGGCAAGAAGGAAGGGTTGTATATTCTGTCCACTTCCATACATAATGTACAAAATACGGATGACTGGGGAGATACGTTTTGTCATAGTAGGACTGTGGGAAATGAATGCATCAATTTCTATTTTGTGTACAGAGGCTGTCAGGCAAATTGTTATGTCCAAAGCCCCAAGGTATCAGGGAGGGGGACTCTAACAGCAGTGGTTGTAGCTCACGTCGTCTCGCTCTGGGTCACCTAGTTGTTATAGAGGAGTTGGATGAAGGATTCACTGTGTATTTTACTCCGATCTAATGTCAGTGTTTGAACATCCCTTTTATTCAGCTGATTTAACAATGAGACTTTCTCTGGCTTTCTCTCGCACTAGGTTTATCTTTCTACTCTTTTTAGCCAGGCTAGCGGATTGTAATGTCAGCTTGTCTGTCGGCCCACCAGTCTGATCCAGATTGAAATATGTCAACATCTAGCTGGATGAAGCCCTGAATTTGTCTGGACATTCATAGTCTCCAGATGATGAATCCTTTGGTGATCCGCTGGCTTTTCATCTAGTGGCACCTGTGAAATATCTCAATGGCAAAAACTTTGTACAGAGAAGAGGGTGCATCTTTATGACTTGGATGATCCCACAACTTTTCATCTAGTGTCATCATGAGGTTGACATTTGTGGTTTTGGTGAAATGATTCAACAACTACTGAATTGCCAAACAATCTAGGAGACATTTTTGTTACCAACATAATGAATACAAATGACTTCGATGATGCCCATGATCAGATCAAAATTTCACATTGTCCAATGTTAGTTTATGAAACACCGAAACACCCGCAAATTAATGAAAATCCAGTAGCCACAGATGTACAAATGTACATTATATATTATATATATGCCGAAGCACAGCCTCAAAGAGAGCATGACTGTAGGCTCTTTCTTAAATGTGTCTCTTGTGTAATACTTAATTGCGTGTGTCCCTTTAATTGTATCATTTTCTTTGCTTTTTGTAGCTTTCTGTGTAGAATACAGAAGGTAGTACAGTGTTCTTTTCTGGAGGTTTTCTTATCATATCTGCTGTTTTTAGACAGGGTAAAAGTAATCATTTGCATTCATTTTGGTGATGTACCAGGTTGGTTGTGCTATGTTTTACTTGTCTAAGCTAATTTCATCAAGGGGATGGTTGAAATCTTTTCAAATCAGTGATCTCTGACAGTGTGACTGCAGACCAAGGCAGGCAGACAGAGTGTGCATATTGTTTATCTTTCTGTTTATTTTGGTGTAAAATAAATGTGCTGGTTGTGAGGAGATAAGTGAAGCGTGCTGAATAGGATCAGCAGGAGAAATTACATAGTGAGATTCATTCTAACTGACTACATCTGTCTTTTTTGCTCTTTCTCACTTCCTTTTCCCCCTCACTGTCGCTCCTCATATCCCATCACGCTGATACGGGCCAGGCATCTCAGGGCTAAGCCTGTAACAAACGCAGCCCACCAGAGAGATTAGGGGGCAGAATAAGCCAGTGCTCGAGCCGGCTTCACTCTCTTTCAGTTTGTCAGCCTCAACTTTCTCCCATAGATTTCTCTAAATAATGACCTTAGAGAGCTGGAGATGGCATTTAAACAGGCATTTCGGAAATGCACGCCCTGGCTTACTCTGTCTCATTCTGAAGCAGCCCTTTGTTGGTAAACACTGACTCACAGTATCCTCCATTTTAACCTAGCAAAATGAGTATTGCAATGAGCAGTATGTTTGGTCATTTCTTCGTCCGTACCCTAATTGATGCAAGGAGACAGCTACTCTAGGTGATGGCCTTTATTAGGAACACTTCAATGTATTTTGCTGCAGGAGTCCCTGGCGGTCCGTTCCCCCTCACAAACCAAGAACAAAAAAAAAGCTTCTGTTTTCCTGACCTCCGCCACAAGACTGCAGTGGGTGTGACATTTAGCTATGCAAAACCATTGTGCATTATTCAGAAATTTGGCCCTGCACAAATGTCATAGTGAGAAACAAGCCTATGCTGTTATGAAACAGAACAGAGCAGGAGCAGAAAGACCTTATTTATTCTGGAGTTGCAGAGCCAATAAACATGCTGCATTCAGGTACTTGTGGTTAGCAGAATGCAGCTGGCCCTTCTTAATAGCCGCAAGATGATATGAGATATATTGGGGGAAAAAATTGTAAGTGAAGTCAATGCACTTTTAACCTAATTAATATGTGATTTCTCATTAATAATGTGTCGTTAATAAGGACAGGGGAAATTAATCAAATGATTCCCAGGGCTTGGTTACCTGGAAACCAGAAGAATCTGCAAGCTCATGTTTCATTTGCTCTGGCAGAAGCGTCTGTTGGTCCCCCCTCCATTTTGGACAGATTTCCAGCGGCATGTAACGTTTTCGGCCAGTCACTAATGCTTATCTAATATGGGGCGTGCTTAATGTGGTGACATGTACAGAAAGCCATAGAATGCTGCAGGGATGACGTATTTTTGTAGGCCGACCCGGAAGTTGCCGTTGCCCTGGGTTCCCTTGAAAACAAGTATTCTCTACAATAGCTTTTGTATCTACATTACATTATTAGGCCAGGATTGGATTATATCCTTTTGAAGACTTAAATTAGTATTTACACTGATATAAGAACATTTAACAACAATGTTCCCATGCTAAGATCAGCTAGTTAGCACTAAACACAAAGTACAGCCAAGGCAGATGGGAATGTCTGTACTAAATATCATGGCTATCCATCAAATACCTGAACCAAAGTGGTGGAACGGCCGATGGACAGACTTGAACCTTGAAACTTGAAATTATCTAGACATTAACAGACAGAGCTGTATGTGTGAACGCAAAAGTCTGATTGAGTCTTACCGGATCTCCACGTAAGCTTGATGACGTTAAGCTGTGTGCTGCATGTGTGGAAGAGAAACTCCGGACTATCTCCGTACCTGATTCTCATGACATGGTTCATATGTGAAAACAGCTTTGCATTCCCTTAAGTCACATAACCAAAAAGTTATGGTTCAAATCAAAGCAACAGAGGCTGAGATATCATGACTTTTAGCTTCAAAAACACTGCACTACGCGCGCACACACACACACACGCACACACACACACACACTTGCCAGCTTGACTAGATAGCATCTTTTTCAACAGACCCTCTATGTTTGGTAAATACCCACATCTTTCAAATTCCATGCCCCTGGTTTGTAACAGTGCTTAGCGCTTTGTGCTAAAAATGTGAAGTTCCCTCTCGAGCTTGAGTAAACGTCTTAGAATTGAGGAAGTTGTCTGCAGATGCCTGCAACAATTTTCACAGGAAAGCACTACTCCTCATGACTAGAAATTTGACTTGTCCCCTAATTATTTTGCAACTTTTCATTTTTCCTCAGGAGCAGAAAACAACATTGTTCTTCGAAGATGTAAGTGTGGTTCATAATGGAGGACTAACAAAGGTCTATTAGGAAGCAGGGCTAACAGAGGGGCTCTAATACAGCACCCTAATGCTCAATACTCAACAAAGACTACAGTGTCGGGAGCATCATGTGTTTCATTTGTTTAGGTGATTGATGAGCGCTCCCCTACAGTGTGGGCCGCAGAGAAAATTGAGTGTCTCCATTTTACCTATGCATTACAATCATCCCTTTTCTTCCTTAACACGCTCCCTCAAGCTTATAAATCATGGCTTCTCCACAATTTTATGGATGGTGTGAATGCAATTAACACATGCTGTTAATTGCATAGCGTACATACTGTATAGTAGCTTGTTCAAGCCAGTTCAACTACACAGATGTTTATATATATATATCTGAAGGACATATGTTGGACGTCATCAGCCCTGCAGCACAAGTACTCGGCAGAAATCGCAATTTGCTCCACAAATATTAACATTTCCAATCTGTTGTTTTTCGCGCTACTGCAAATACAACGGGCACGACTGAGAGAGTGTTAATAAATCATGATTATGAAGCACCATTGGCTGCAGTTTCCCTCAGCAGCCAGTGAATAAACGCCATCCCAGTTCTGTCTGGGCACACCCTGCGTGATGATACAAGTCGTTAGGTAATTATACAGCAATTAAGATTCTGATAGGAGAAACAGCAGGTTGGTACGCCCTCCTGGTGACAAATGATGAACAGGGTGTCTCTAATCAACTTACTTTGATAGTTCCCCTTGACCTGAACTTATAGATTTATGAAGAGCGTCTGCTGTTTGTTTGCTCTCCCCCCTTTTTTATTAAAGGCAAGCCAACTGGCTGTCAGAGGATGACATGCCATCATCCATTGGAAAAGGATAATTTTAACTAGCTTCCTGATTGTCACTTAATTCAATTCAACCCAAGAGATTCATGCCAAAGGACACAACACAAAAGAGTATTTTTGATGCATGACTCAAAGGACACTTCATGTTCCATATTTAACACGCATTGATCCAATATTTTTAAAACGTGTGCCTGTGTGTGTGTGTGTGTGTGTGTGTGTGTGTGTGTGTGTGTGTGTGTGTGTGTGTGTGTGTATAAGAAATCTGTGGAGGCTTGTCAGGTGTGAAATCTGTTGATATGCTAAATGCTGCTAAACTCCATCTTGCTTTGATGTCAGCTGTTACACTTGTGAGTTAAGAAATAATGACAATAATTTACTTTAAACAACTCTTTAAACTTTAATCTCTTCACTTTTTTGCTTTTGCATTCCGGTTGTTATTTTTGGCACTACATCAACATTAAATGACTTGACTTAACTTAATAACAGCATATGGAAAAAAAACAGAATGCTGGATACTATATATATACAAAGGAAATATGTAAGATGGCAAGAGATACAGGGAGTGGAAACTTGAGAGGAACCTGCACAGAAGGGAGTCAAGGACGCTAAAAACAAAGTCAAGGTGACAAGAGGAGAACAGGTGCAATCCTAGCTGAGAGGAAGAAGGAAGCCAGCGAGAGGCTGACTAGGGAGTCTGGGGAACAGGAAGAGTCAGAGAGAACAAGTGTGTGTGTGCGTGTGTGTGTGTGTGTGTGTGTGTGAGAGAGGGAGAGATAGAGAGAGATAAAGAGAGTCATCCTGATTGAGAAGAGACATAAGAGACAGGAAATCTGCAAGCAAATTAGACATCATTAGCCAAGAGGTGGCTAACAAGTCTAATTAGGGAGGAGGCAGGCAGGCAGTGATACCAGACTTGCTTCCAGACCTCAGACGTGCACAAACTCATATAAACACGCACGCACACATGCACGCACACAAACACACACACACACACACACACACACACACACACACACACACACACACACACACACACACACACACACACACACACACACACACACACACACACACACACACACACACACACACACACACACACACACACACACACACATACACTCGCAGCCAAAGCTTCAGGCATCTCCTAACTAGGTCAGATCTCTGATACTTTAAGTCTGAGGGTAGGGAGAGATAGAGAGGAAGAGAGATATTAAGGAAAGATAAAAGATAAAGGGTGGAACCTTGGATGGGAGAGTTGTCTGTTCTTGGTGCGATGGAGAGAATAGTTTAAAGCTGTGAGAATGAGATAGTGTAGAAAAGACTCGGGGAGAAAAAGAAAGAGCGTGTATATAGTAAATACTCCCAGATTGCACAGAGGCTGACTTGTTTACACACTCAACAGCTGCTGTTTAACTTCTGTCATTTACGGGACGATTCGTTAAGGATATGAATCTGAAAGAATACTGCAGCTGCTGTTATTATCGCCCATAAAAATGTCAGGTGTGTTAACACACTCCTAGTTTAGCTGTTATTATAAAGATTAGTTGTGTGAAATGAGGGTATTGCTGTATTAGTACAGCCATCAAGTTCTTAGTTTGAGTGATAGCTTGCCAATACACCTGAGGGATGACTGAGTTACATTCCCTTGAAGCGATGATGACTGAATGTCAACTCTGGGAAGACACAGAAAAATGCTTCAGTCGAACAGCCTTCATCTCTTTCTGTTCCCTCTGCTCTCTCAGAGGCACTGTGACAGAAAATATTGTCTCAACAACCTCTGATGATTCCTCATCTAATGTTACACTGACTGAGTGCTTCGTAAGAATGGCTTTGCTGCCTAACTATTAACCTGGATCAGTTTAATATTCTACAACATGCTTTTCTGTTAAACAATGAGCAAAGCTTGTCGCCACGGCCAATGGTAAAGGTATTAGCATCGAGCGCTGACTCATGGAAAGGTAGTTTTAAATTACTTCAGAAAAAAAAAATCAGTCTTATAATTATGATTAGATTTTTTCCTTTTACATACTGTTTGGAGCTACCACAAAGTAATAATCTAGAAGATTTTCATTATAATATACGTCTGTACAGTCACTATTTATTTGTATGATGATTGAGTTGGCCCATGGCCCACTGATGAAAGCTCTTTGCATTTGCGGTATCACAAACTAGTTGTGGTGAGATTCCCTTGGGATCAATCACAAGCAGTGCGGGGTTAGTGATTCAATTCCATCACACAGCAGTTGTTGCAAGTAAACTCTTACTATGGCCCAACATACAAAGAAAAGTCTGATGACTACACACTTGGAAAACAAGTGCAAATCCAAAGAAAAAGAAAAATATTCAACGGAAGAAGTAAAACTGCCAACTGACTGACGGCACACAGGCGACTCTGGTTGGATCTTTTCTAAGTGAGATCCCAGAACACACCTGCAATTACTGCTTATTGCCATAGGTGCTGCCAAAGTCAACATTCAAGATTGTTGTCTTTTGATGCACTAAAGAAAATGAAACATAATGATGCATCTAATTTACTTCCAATCTTAAAATAGTACTCCAGTGATAGTACTGAATACAGTAGTTTTGTACTTTCATGTAATTGGGGAACTTGCAAGAGACTGCAGATTGCAAAAATGATCAGAGTTGCTGCAGCAGAGTCTGAGAGATCCTAATATTGGTCAAGCTCCTACGCTTCCCAAAATTATGCCATACGGGACAGATGGGAAGTTCATATTTATATTCAAAACTGACCTATCCTGTCTTGTCAAACTCAGGTGAATCCCATAGGATTCCCGAAAAAATGTCATCTCCCACTGTACATGCCATGGAAAATGCTTCTCTCTTCCATTGTGGAATTTTTGAGAGCACCACAGAGTGGATAAGCGTGTTCACTCAGAAGACAGATTCAATAGTGGGCAGCAAATATAGTGCACTAAAGCAGTGTTTCCCCGCACATCTGCACCAATCAACAGACTGCATTGTTTCTAATTCCACCTTTTAGCATCGGATCAGTTTTCTAAGTACCTCAACAGAGGAGAAACGAAAAACACATTCTACAGCTGTTTTCACAGGTCTTTGAGGCACTCGCTGTGACTAGTCAATGAAATTGTAAAACTGGTAGAGTTCTCCTTTCAATATACAACGTCCCGCACTTCAGGCTTTTCTACGTGTGCCATTGAAACAGAAACAACGTTGATGGTTGTCAGTGAATTGGTGCTAACAGGATCATGCCTACAGATTTATCTTTATTTCAATAAAGTTGTTAACATACAAATATACTGTAAGTGTTTAACTTATTACCTGTCTCTGGATGACAGGTTCCATGCTGGTGGCAGTTGCATGGCACACATGCTGCGAGAGGCCCTCTGCCGGCATCTTCCCGAGTAAATCCTGGGGCGCACCGCTCGCAAAACTGGCCTGCAAAACCCGGGGGACACGAGCAAGATTCCACCCATGGGGCAGGAGAGTTGGCTGGACCAGAGGAGATGATAGCTGAGGTCATAGTTACTCCCGCAAGCTGCGATGTGTCTGGAGAGAAAGAAAGAGAAAAGATATGAAGAGCGTTTTGTCTTAAATCTGATGCTTATGAAAGGTAGGTATTAAACTTAATTGTTGCTTCAGAGACCTGTTGAAGTGTTTAGGGCACAAGTTTTTATTTTGGTGTATGTGTGAATGTGTGTGTGTGTGTGTGTGTGTGTGTGTCTGCCTGTCCGTCTGTCAGTCTGTCTGTCCCTGTTTGCATCTTGTGAAGCAGCAGGTTATTAGCATTTGTTGCAGTGTCGTCCCTCCCTGCCTGTCTCATTACAGGTTCTGGCCTGTGTTTACAGTTTACAGTCTGACACAAACACACACATACACACACACAGGCACACACAAGCACACAATAACAGATGAATCCACCCACGCATGCCTGAAAATGCCACACTTAATGCTCACTTGCACACACACACACACACACACACACACACAGACACAGACAGACACACACACACACACACACACACACACACACACACACACACACACATGCGCACGTCTGCGCCCACACATGTACACTCGTCATCCAGGGAATCTTTGATATAGCAAATTAATAAATCACTCCAGCATAGCAAGACAAGAAGAAAAGGAGACAGGAGACTCTGTGCAGGTATGTCAGACGTGCAGTTCCTGTGGGGTTTCGAGATCTCTCCCTCCTCTCATGAATAGTGATGGGGGCAGGCCATCCTGAACCGAATCCCTTTCACCCTAGACTCTCTAAACCACAGCCACAGAACACAAAATTACCTTTGTTCCTGGTCCAATACTGTATCTGCTCTCACTGAAGAAATGCGAGATGGATGGATACAATATGCTGTGCACGAATGACTACAGCTTTGTTGGATGAGAAATAAACCATGTGTGAATTGGTGGCTGCATAATGAGGTAAATCTGGGTGAAAGAACCAGAGGAGAGGATGGACCTCGACTTCTAACAAGTCATGATCCAGCCATTCCTTCAGCGGTGATGAAACCCAGTTCATTTGCACCTCTGAGGGATAATCAGTAGGCCTGTCCTATTCCCTCTCCATGACTTGCCTTAGCCTCCACCCTTTATTCTCCTCCACTATCTGAATTCCATTAGCTCATTCAATGGGGGGGAAATGTGCAATTAAAACAATATTCAGACACTGAGTCCTATATTTCAGTTAATTAAAACTTTTAATTCCAGGTAATGCTGCTCAAGTTCTTTCCATCAATCCTTACTATGAGAAACCGTGTCAGACAAGTCATAATTTCACGCCGATGTCAGCTGGGATCGGCTCCAGCCCCCCGCGACCCCGACAGGGACAAGCGGTTGAAGATGAATGAATGTATAGCTCACTATAGCCCTGCTCACTATGACAATTTAGGTCTCTTTAGGTACCTGTACATTAAGCCATTGATTTCTCTTGCAAGACTATGCTCGCTGTCAAAACTCAATTCCTGTGACTGCTGTCAAATTCCCTCTCTATAGTCGAAAGAAAGACAATTCTGTCATTAAAATAATACAATTCAATTACAAATACAATTAAAAGAGACTATCTGTGGTGCAGAGACACATTTAAAGACTAAAGAAGAATGTGAGAGGGAGAGAAGAGAATTGAGAAAACAGCTTTATGGGAATTTAAAGTTGGTTGCAAGGCCTACAGCAAAAAGGCACTTCTAACAGTGTTTGAGAAGGTGTTTGAAACCTAACACAAATCATTAACACAGATTCTCCCCTGTGATGTGCAGTAGATGCAGTGTAAACTGTGTGCTTGACTTTGTTTGCAGGTTCGCGTGGGAAAGAATTTGCATGACTGGGCTTCTGCACAAACTTCTGTGTCAGTCATTTTGCATGAGCAATTTCACGTGTAACTACACAAGAGTGTGTCACAACGCCTGCAATGAACAACTAATTAGATGGCATAAGTAAGTGTGAGGGAGATGTTGATTTTGGCCAGCTGTTCTATCTTCTTGGTGCTCTGATCATGTAATAACTCTAAGATCCTGCCTGTGCTTTGTAACTCAGACTATCCGACGGAGAGAGGGAGGAAGGACATGATAAAAATAAGAGGCGGATTTCGAGAACTAGTTACTAACTTTTGGGAATAAATGTCCTGTTTTTTTTTTTTTTTTTTTTTTGCTGAGCCAGATTTGGAACAGTTGAACTATTCCCTGAATACAAGCAGTGACATTGTTTGAGCAACTATCTTTGGTGCAGCTGCAGCTACTTTGTGCAGAGAATGTACTTTTAATTTCTCAAAATGTGAGGGTTCTGGAGTTTTTCTGTGGCAATTTTGCTGGTGTTATTTTTTAAATGGCCACGCATTCAACACATTTATCTGGAAAAAAATTGCTAATAATACATTGAGTATGTTAATACAATCTAAGTGCAGTGCACTATATATATATATATATATGAGACGCAGTAGTCAAGAGCAAAATAGAGCCTTAAATAATAGTGTTAATTGTGTTTTTAACACACACTGAGATAACGATAAGTAAAAACACTTACAATTCTGTCCTCCAGCATTGCTGATCCTGAGAGCTGTCAGGTTGTAGAGAAGTTGTTGGAACTCAAAGGCAGACAATGAAGGTTCAAATCTCATCTCACTTTCATGAAGCCTGTGAAATGAGAAGACAGAAAAAAACATCATTTACTGGGTGCTTGTGAAGTGCATTCAACTATTGAGCTGTGTGACAAAGTGGTGCAAATTTGTTTGTGGTTGATTTATCAACAACTGGAGTATCTTTTAGAGCAATCTCATTACTTATCTGTCCACAACTATGAAGATAAGAAATGCTGTTTCACACGTGCTTGACTTTTGATGGTAGGCTATATACGACACTACCCGCTGACACATGCAGTGTAAAGAAAAATTGAAATGTGCTGACTTCAACACATACTCAGGGTCTTGATCACTGAGCTTTGCCATCTGCTGAAGGATGTTCTGCAAAGCCAGGCTGCACAGCTAACATCTGCCTGTTTTACTCCAGGAATCATGCACTCTTCCATCTTGATGAGAGGTGCTGTGTCAGCTCCACACAGGCGATGTAGTGTTACAACATTTTCTACTAGTTTCGTGTGAGGTCCCAAAGGCGAGGAACAGCTGCGTGAAGGAACATATTCATATCATCTTTGTGTGCAGGTGTTGGAGACACAATTACAGGTAACATTTCCCAATAAATTGTATCTAACAATTAATAAGTATTTATAACTTTCTTAATTTCCAATAAGCCATTACTGTAAGTCTGCAGTTACAAATACAGGTGTTAATGAATGGATTTGAATCCAGGTGCTCTGCAGGTCTCTTACAGAGAGAGAAAGGGAAGGAGCCAAAGGGATTTTTCCCAAACAGGGTTTGCTATGCTGTTACACCGCTAGTGAGGCTTACATTTTTACAGACATTCACAGTACGCAAAGGAGGAACTCCAGACTTTTCCTTTAGCGTCACCATGAGGTTAGTACACCTCTAAACACTAAACTAAGGTGGTGAAAATGATAAATATTCTAAAACATCAGCGGGATATCGTTGTCATCGGTGGCATGCTGATGTTAGCATTTTGAGCTCAAAGCCTCACTGTGCCTAAGTGCCCAGGTATACTCAGTCAAAACTCGATCTTACAATGCATTTTCCGCATTGTTGGTTTCAGAAAGTTAACGGAACCCCACTCATCGAACGTTGGAAATTTGTTACCGGAGGGGTTTTCCAAAGCTATTTGACCTTCCACAAGCAGTTCTGTATTGGCCCTTATTCAAGTGAGGCCACATAGATTTGCTTGCATGGCTGTAGACTCTTAGTCTTGTTTAACTATTAATAAAGGCATTTGTTACAACTTATAAAACACACTTATAAAGGACACCTTATTTGAAAGTTGTACCCAATCATAATATATGAACCTTGTAGTCATAGGCAAAACCCCATAAAAGAAGTGCAAAACCTTCAGTTTGTTGACCATATCAGGCCAGTCAGGCCTTTTATGTGAGTGTTCGATGGCCTCTATTTTATTAGGTCAACTGTTCTCAGCACAACACTAACTCACTTTCAGATTTTTTTTTTTTTTGGTGCATGGCTTCAGTCTCAGCATTCACAGTTAAACTATGCACATCAGTGTTTGTGTGTGTGCATTCCTGGCTTGCCACACACACTCTCCATTAATGCAGCGGGTCCTTGTTCTTTGGCCTGACATGTAGGCACAGTAATAAAGAGAGGCAATTACAAACTGGGCCTCAAAGCCATGGTAATAGAGCTGGTCAGACAGAGATAAGCAGAGTGTGTATGAAAGTGAACAAACTCCCAGTCATGCTTTCCCTATGGAGCATCAGTGTCCCTTTTAATCAGCGCCAAGCAGAGCGCGGAGAGCCACACTGTAATTAAGCCTGCTCTGCTGAGGATGAGAGGAGATCATCAGGAGAGAAAAGCCCAAAAGAATACTGGACACACACACACACACACACACACACACACACACACCACACACACACCCTTAAAGAGAGCAGAGATAGGATACCAGGTGATAAAGACAGCAAGACATACTGTAATGTGTGAAGGATGGAGCAAGAGGAACAAAGAGATCATGAGGTACTGGAAAGATAAGTAAGCATGTAAGTGACTGTAAAATTGAAAAATACAAATGAGTTACTCAAATAGACCGTGTATGGGGACATGTTATTAGCATATTCTAATAGCATATTTTAATTGTGCCAATCTGCTTGTGTAAAAAACACATTTTAATTAGATTTTCTATTTACATCAAGAGAACATGTAAGACCTTGGACGCCTGCGTTCCGCCCACTGTTTAAGTCAAGTTATCAATGGCTCTGATCCTTATAAGCAAAAGTTAGTAATTGTGCCTGGTTATAACACCATTTTACATGTTGTTATGCCGTGACAAGCAACAAGCATTAATAAAAGTTTCTAATCCATTCTGAGGAAGAGATTGTAAAGAGTTCACTGAATAGTTGCCTGCCTTTTCCCCCTATTGTTAAATTGTTGAATTGTTGTATATTCATTTTTAGATTGCTTCGTCTATTTGTTTGTTTTTATATCTGTCTGTCATCATTATATGGGAAAACTACTGGACTGATTGACATGACACCTGGAAGACACCATCACATTTTGGAGCAGATCCGAATCATGGGACGGATACACAAATTATTTTTCACCTTCGATCACTTTGTTAGATAGGGTATTTCTAAATATATTCTTGTGGTGTTGCGTTATTTGGAAAAATGAGTTCCCCACTGGGGAACTTCACACTGCATTAACATTGTGACTTAGGCCATGCCAAGGCGGAGGTCTGCGCTCTTAAGTCTGCATATACAGTAGATAAGTAATAATTGTGGAATGCAATTATTCACATCAAATAATCAAACAGCCCTGGTTATCTCGGAAAAGATTATTGCAAATTCAAGTGATTTGTTTGTCAAGTAGGTTTTTGGTCTGGGACTCTAGGGGGTAAGTAAATCATTAATGAATCACAGGGTTAACACAGACACATAGTTATTCCCTGTTCCCTCTTACCTTGCTCAGTCACCTAAAGTATATTTTGGCAGCGAAAGAGCCTGCTTTCTGTTCAATATATTTGGCTGGCCCTGATCTCTGATCAAAGTCAGTGACTGTTGAAAACAGGATAGGAATGTGCTTGGTGCCAAATGGACCACATGTCTGAGCTACTACTAGGTATCTGCGGATTCCGGCAAATTGGCTCATACCTTTTGAAGGCATTCATGTGAGCAGTTTCTCAAACACTTGCCAGTGAATACAGTGAACAGCTGATCACTGTATGTATAATTTGTATCAGTCGATTGTAATATCCGACATCTGAGGGGTTCCTTATGTCATAAATACTGTGTTATGCTTACATGCTGCAGACATACACATACAGCTACAAGCCAGGCAATAAAACCTCCCCGCCTACTGGTTTCAAGGGAACAGAACGTGAATAGAGGGAACATCAGAGTGAGCCTTTCACCTCCTCCTCTCATCTATTCCCTGCACATGAATCCCAACAGTTCCATGGATTTTTTTTCCTTCATCTGATTTTGAAATCATTTTTGCACTAGGTAGGAACACATAGCCACTTAACTGGTTAACATATTTACAAGCTATGGATGCAGATGCTGTCAGGCAACATAAATGTGAAGTGTTTGTGTTTCTGCTCAAGGTTATTTATGCTTTCACAAGTGAAACACAAAAATTCCAATTTCCTAAACTTAATTATTTTTGACACATGTTGCATCAAATTGTTGCAAACAACACTGCCAGGTGGCCACTTGGATTGCTTGCACATTTTTTGCATGTGTTAGAGTGTGTGTGACAGAGAAAGGCAGAATGAAACAGAGGAGATATGAGGGAATAATATAGAGGATGTAGTGAAGTGCATCTGTGCGTGTACCTGAGAAGTGTAATGAGATCTGTGGAGAACTTCTCTAGAGAGGAACATTTAATGACAGTCTCTGTACCCCCAAGCTCCAGTGCATTTCAGAAAAGGATCCAAGGAGCTTCTTTAGCCAGGGCTTGTGGTGCTAAGGGCAAACTCATTACTAGTGCGCAGACACCAGAGATAGGCATGGAAATATTGGAATTGGACAGGAAGCTGTGTCCCAGTTCAGGGACCGGATCTTCCGATGAATCAAACAATGATGTGTCCTTCTTGACTTGAAGACCAGGCTGAACCTGTGCCTCTCCATGAAAAGATTATAATAAGATTACTCACAGGAACCAAAGTGTTAGGCCCAGTTCAGACCAAAGATTTGCAACGAGATGAGTTGAAACTTGAATGCAACTTGCAACTCTTCGTAACGTGCAGGTCTGCAACGTTCTGAAACCTTCCAGTTCACACCAGTGAGACGAGGCGAGACGATGCATCATCTCCATAGAAACGCCTCTATGTACTTCTGTTCTGACCTCTGATTTTTCAGGCTTTTTTTTCATAGCTGTATATAATTTCTAGCATTATAAAATTTAAATGAGGATGAAGATAGTGAAATACTTGCTACAGCTGCATTTCTAGTTGTGATCAAACGGCGAAAAAAATGTTTTATTTCCCTGATTCATTGCTTTGTTCTGGGTTACGGCGCTCGCTCTCCTTATTCATTGTATTGCTCGCTCAACCCACTCTCTCTCCATCTCTTTCTCTCTCTCTCTCTCTCTCACACACGCTCGTTGAGCCTCCATCCAAAACGGCCTTTTCCACCAACTGACAGCGACTTGACCAGCGGACTTTGCTAAGACTTAATTGGCTGTTGCAACAGGTGACGTGTCTTCTGTTCTAAAACTAGCTGCTGGCAATTTGACAAGCTGATTCACTGGCAACAACATCAGCCTGTTTAAGTCCAGACCAGACAGGTCAGTTAACAACGCTGCAACTTTCACCTGCACCTGCACCTGGTAAATAAAATGTAAAATTGTTACATTTTATATACAGTATAAGCCTGCACTCCATCAAACAGTTAACCGGTGCAAAACATATTGGGATTCTCAGGTCTGCAATGGATGTCCTCTAAATTTGCATTTTATGCAACATTTTGAGAAGCTGTATAAACCGGACATTCCTTGTCAGCCTAATATGGGTAGCTGGGCAGCTTCCACAACCCACAAACATGTGGGGCACTTGTTACTTTGCACAGCAGCTGGAGTTCCACGATATTATAAGATCAAAAAATCCATCTTGTCAGGCTTTAAGTAATGCATTTGTGTCATCAGTACCCTGTGAGGAGCTACTGGCAGCAACAGGCATAGTTTAAGTGTGTGTTACAACGCTGTTCGTTCAAAACAACTATGGCAGCTCCTAATGAGGTTAGCGTAGATGCAGCAATAGCAGCAATTACATAAGAACTGGAGAGTATTTCTTCATTGAAAGAAGAGCAAAGAATGGCACTAAAGGCTTTTCTCAATTGATCAAAATGTTTCTGATTTTCTCCCGACTGGCTTCAGTGAGAGATTGATATCATTCATCCAAATACCTGCCAGGTATTTTTTGAAAACACATGCCCTTTTCCAAACAGTCCCCAATGACAACTTCTGAGATCAGGCATGTTAGGTTAGGGAAGTGTCTGTAACAAATTTCATGGCAGTCCATCGTCAACGTCACGACAATTCTCCAAATAGTCTTGACAAAAATGGGGAACAAACTTATAACTAATGGATGAAAAAGTGTGCAAACTGACATTTACAAGCAGAATATCTGCATAAATAAACCATTTGCAGCGTAATGTGGGTTAAGCATAAGTGGGTTTTTTGTAAAGCACTTTGAGCTGAATTTTATGTTATGAAAGGTGCTCTTTACATAAAGTTTATTATTATTATTATTATTATGTACAGAGTCCAAGTGATATATTCCACACTAAAACCAGTCTACTGCAGCAAAAGACTGGAACAATCTGCAAAAAACACTAAAACTGGACAATTTTATCCTCAAGTCAGCTTTCAATGACACTATTATGAACATTCTCACTGATACACGCAGCTGTTTGCCGACCCACTAATATTCCCTAACCTTTGTCTGCTTGCTGCTTATTGTTATCCCATGCATATTATTGTTCTCTTGCTGCTACTGTTTTACTTTGCCTGTTTTGCCTTATTACTTGTGTATGCTACTCATGTTCTGTTGTTATATTGCTGTTGTCTACTAGATATTTGCCCGATGCTAGACTGCATGTCATTTATCTAATGCTTATTGTCGCATGTAATGCTTTGGTGTGACGGAAGTGGTGTCTGGAAATGTTTGGATGGGTCCTGCTGTCTTTTTTAACTTCCCTCAAGAGACTTTGCCTTTGCCAGGCTGCCACTAAAAATGTCGGGTTTGGTTAAGTAAAGGTTAAATAATATTTAAAAAAAAAACAGAGACAGGTTTATTCCATGATACTACCATCACCTTTCCAGCAACACACACTCTTTCCCATCACCTCATACTCCAGTTGAAGTGGGCATCTCTTGTTTTACCCACTGCACTAAAACCAATTTCATCAAGACTGACTCCCCCTTGTGAAATTCTGTTTTTCCACCACAGCCAACCGTACAAGTATATTGACTCCTGCCAATACTTCCAACAATTGTAGCTTGAGTCTAGACAACCAACTGCTGTGTGAGCCTGTCAAGGCAACCGCACCTGACCCTGCAGGTTTACACTTTTCCTCGCTGAGAATTCTGGACCAGTTTTTATTATTGCTTTAATCATCTTCCCCAACTAGCAAAGTACAACTCAGGGCGCACTCACACTGTCCATCCGTACCGTGCCCAAGCACGTTTCACGGCTAAAGTCTAGTTCATTTGACCAGTGTGAGCGCAACCGTACCAGGCCACAGCCCGTTTGGGAGAGGTGGGCTTTTGTAAAGCACGCTTGCACATGTACGAGCAATAGTGTGCACACGTGTATGAGCACAAGCATGAGGCCCACGGCTGTTCTGACATCATTTTATGTGCGCCTGTTCGGACATAGAAAAAAGAAGGCCGGACCATGCCTGGACATTTAAAACAATGGCGGTGAAAGGTTCACATTGGTGTGATGCGGAGGTGGAGTGTTTACTTCAGATTTGGTCAGATGACAATCACAAAGCCAAAAATGTTACCATGTTTTCTGCGCTGCTTTCCATCATGTGGCCAAAAGACAGCGCACTTTTGTAAACAAAGCGACACATGGCGATGACGTCAATCAATGCATGTGACGTGGTACGACGTGATGACGTATAGGCAGCAAGAAGCATTCACGCTGAGGCCCAGGTAGTGTGAGTACAAACTGGCCTGGGCCGCGGGGGGAGAGGGAGGAGGGACAAGTACCCTAAAGCAGGGGGCACAGTACGGATGGACAGTGTGAGTGTGCCCTCAGCCAGGCGGCTGTAACTTACTGCAGTCTTCTCAGTTTATTTTAAAAAACAACAACATATCACTCCTTTTTTTGGATTCCTTTCAAAAGCAGCCAGCTGCCCATTGTTATCAAGTGTGATCCCAGAAGTATGGAGGCTCTACGTGACTGTTTTAAGCTCATGGATTGAAAGACACCCTAAGCACACAGAGAGGACAATGCAGGGCTCCCTAGATGCATAACATGTCAATTTCCATGTGGACCCTTCAATGCCATTGATCGTGTTGCTGTTTTCTGCAGTTCTATTTTAACAAACCCTGTAAAACAAAGAAAAGGAAATCCCTAAAAATGAAGATGGCCTCCTGGGCTGGCTACAGGGAGGAAGTGAAGTCGGTCTGCGGGTGCTGAGGAGGAGAATTAAAAACAGAACACAGGGGCAGAATTGAAGACAAATTGCAACAAAACAGTGTGAAGGAGGTGCTAAGTGGGATGAGAAGGATTACTGGCTACAAGATGCTAGGCCAACTGGGGGAAGAGAACAAAAATAGAGTGAATGGCTTAAGTCTGTTTTTAACAGATTGAATGCAGAGACCGGGCCAGCTACACCCACTCCCCCACGCTGACGTGCCTAATGAGATTTCTCTACAACGATAGGATATATGATATGAGATGTGATTACACTCCTGCTTCCCCAAAGGCTATCACGGGGATCACCTCTGCAGCCCCAGCCCTCTGGATTGACCACTTTACCGTGAAGTCAGGGAGGAATTGAGGCCTGCAGGAGGTAGAGAGAAAACATGTTGCGAGGGCAATCAAGTGAAGTGTAATGTGAGATGAAAGAGCTGGTAGAAGATTCAAGCAGAAAAAAAGTGGTGGTGGAACAGTCCTCCATATAGGTGAGGGTCAATATCAACAACAAACTGGACTGGTCTGACAACACAGATGTTAAGAGCAGGCTGTTCCCTTTAGGAAGGAACGTCATGTTGTAGCGCAGTCAGCCAATCTTTTTGGTATGGCGGACACTACATCTTGACGAAAAAGGCTGATTTTGCCACTGGGTTGAAGACAATAGCTCAGCATAACTTGACATGTTTTCCATTCGGTTTTTAAACATCAATCACATGTAAGCTACAGTAGGTAACTTTGATAAAAATATGTTTTTGTCATATTTGCTGAAGCTGTCACTATGTCCTGACAGGAGCACACAAGACAGATAATCTGTGAAAAAATCAACCGCGTTCCTCTCCTTCCACCTGGTGCTCCTAATGGCATCGGTAAGGAAGAAGGAAAGCAACCAATCAGAGCCGAGGAGTCGTTAACGTAGTGTCAATGACTGCATGTGAACTTTGGTCAAATTTTAACAAATTAAATAATCTGTTTGATTCTGTTACTGCATTGCATATTTCTCTTGGCGAATGTTTATTAAAACAATTATTTATGTTTTTGTAGTGATATGAGGTGGTGTGTCTTATAGGTAACTCCTCTTTTCAACTACAGGAATCAGCTGCACCACGTCCACTGGTCAACTAAGAACTGACAAACAAACAACGAACAAAACCAAGAGTCACCCACCAGCCGACAGGCCAGAGCAAATTTTCTCATTTTACAGCTAAACAGTAACTGTTCTGAAAACATTTGAGGCAAGAAATATGCAATGCAGTAACAGAATTCTGATTTATATTTGATCAGCGCCGCCTAGTTTCGCAGTTTGCTCAGAGTTTACGAGCAGTCACTGATATTGCGTCAGAGACTCATTGACTCTGATTGGTTGGTTTCCTTTGGACGCGGTGAGATCTTGCAAATGCAATTAGGGGCTCTAGGATGAGGTAGAGGAACATGTTTCTTTCTGTCTCATGAGCAAATATAACAAAAACAAAAGTTATCTACCGAACCTTTAACCTAGAATTACAGCATATTGGGTCAGCTTGGAATAAGGTAAATAAACTAAAACAATTTCAGATGTCTCAACATGGATTTGTTTAGACAATGACATTAATATTCTCAGGGTCATATGCAGTAAAAATAAGATGCAAGCTGACAAAAAACCTCAGTCTGCTTTAGTCTCAGTTTGCAATTCAAGTAAATATATTGAATTTGTTTAATTAACTGCCTGCAACACATACAAACTATTACAACAGAAAACATGCACAGTAACGGCTACCAGTGATGTAAACGACATCAGGTCAGTGTGTGACAGAAACAGCCTGATTTTGATTGCTGCTCTCTTTGTTACAATATGTAACCTCTGATTGCTGCAGTATTTAAAGAGGTGTAGTTGCTCTAAAAACCACACCTAACAGCAACTTAATAATAATAAGATTTGTTAGGTCTCCTCACAAGCTACTGGTGAAAAAATAAAGCATTCATATGAAAATGCTCTGTGATTTTATATGTATATTCATATTTTTCTCTGCATATGCTACTTCAGTTTTATGAATGCGATCTGATTACTTTAATGTGCTTATACGTGTAGCTGGCATGGGAGGCTCCGGTATGCATTAGCGGGTGAAACCACTCAGACACTTAAAACTTCAACTGTTAACAGCAAAGTGCTGAGGTATGTCAGAGATGTTTAACTTTGTGAATAAATATGATACCAGAATATTAAATTCAAACAAAACTTTTCTAATAGATAAGAAACTCCCTGAGCCAAATCGTGGCATGAGGGCTGTAGTTACCCATGTTATACACATGGAGTGCATGCAGATGTCTGAACAGCCTGAAGGACACCCACTTTAACTACCTTTACCAACAAAAATGTACAGTTCTTATGATGAGACTGTGACTTCACACTTTTCTGTATCCACATTATGCACATTCCGTTGCAAAAATTGTGTTTAAACATATCCTGTGTACATACTTAGTCACAGTAAATATCTGGACAGGGTGACCTATGTTGCATTGATATTTTATTAGTTTCACTAATGCTCATACTTTCTTCATAATAATTTTCATATTTCTGACCATACAGGATTTTATTTCAAGTGGACTCAAGTGGAGTCAACTTTGAATGATGAAATATGACCACATTTTGGTATAATATTATTTCTGCATAAAATGTTACATTTCATTTGCTGGCTGTCTGTGGCTTCTCATATCCAATTTGGAGCCCTGGTGTTGGCAAATCAGGCTGGAAAGGGACCACTGACCGCACACTCCTACCTCCAGGCCACGGACCCACCCTACACTCCATACTCTGCATGCAGTCGTTATAATCCATTTAGCTCTCTTTTTCCTGCCATGGCCTGGTCATCCTTCCATCCGGACCCCCCTCCTCTGCCTCCAGGAGCCTACTAGTGGAGTGACCTCCCCACTCTCTCACACTCTTACTATATTTGTGGTCTGATGTGGAAGAATCCCGTATTTCTAATAATTACCTGTTTTAATCAATGTTAACGCCATGGCTCTGGAAGGTCAGTTCACCACTTTCATTAAGACTGAAATATCTTAACAACAACCTGATAGATTGCCATGGAGTTTGGTACAGACATGCATGGTCCCCAGAGGACAAGTCCTACAAGCTTTGGTGATTCATGATTTTATAACTAGAGACCATCAGCAGGTCAAAGCTTTCACTTATTCAGTGAAAAATCTCAATATCCAGTGGATGTCTGTACAAAATTTTGGTCCCCATGAAGCTTCAAGAAGGTTAACATTTGGGGTTTTGAGTGAAATGTCTCAACAACTACTGGATGGATTGCTATGAAATTTCATTACACACATTCACATCCCCCTAAGGATGAATTGCAATACCTTTGGTGATCCCTTCATGTTTCCTCCATCGCCATCACCAGTTTCAAATTTAAATTTGTCCAATACTTTTGCTTATGAACTATACCGGCAACGTATTAATTCCCATCAGCCTCAGCTTTGCGTTTAGTGCTAAAAAGCAAATGTTAGAATGCTAAGATGGTGGACATGATAAACATTATGCCTGCTTAACAACAGCATGTTACACTTGCATTGTCATTGTAAGCATGCGGCCTTTGGCATTTATCTCAAACAGCCACTACGTATGCACCATGAACAGTGTACCCTCTTGGTCTTGTTTAAAATTGTTGTCCTTTGTTCACGTCTATTCCATGATTATTTCAGGGTCATAATAAGTCAGATAAGTGTAAGTTTGAATGTTGCGCCCCCTTAGTATGATTTGTTTTGTACTTCTGTGCCATTTCACTGCTGCACACATTCCAAGTCACTCCGGTTAGACCATCTACTAAATATATAAAATAAAAAAATGGAAATGCATTGCTGCTGCTCTGTACCTGAGAGACAGCGCATTGGGGAGCTGGCTCATCACTACATTCATATCCCAACATGCTGCTGGGACTGTTACAGCGCAGTCAACTTAGGACATAGGTGTTCTGGATAGTGTGTACCCAGCGGACTCTATATATATTGTAACAAGGAACAAGTCAGGCAGCAGGGAGATGCACAGATGCAGAGGAAAATAAATCCCAACATCTTTTCTTATGCACACATACAGGGAAACACTTTGGTATTTTCCAGAGAGACTCAAGTTCAACATACAAAAAAATAAAAGAGCGTGCACAGACTAACAAACTGACAGCCCCATGCCTGCATCCCTGTACCTGACAATGAAGGAGTGCCGTGATGTGAGGCCGGGGTCATGGTCAAGCACGGCTCCGGGGGAAAGGTGAACAGACACGGTGACTCCAGAGCCTTGGAGGAGCAAGGTGACGTTGGTGGGGAGCAGCTCTGCCGTCTCAGAGGTGAATATGATGGAGAGGAGCTGGCCGTAGCTGAAGACGTGGTGACCCAGGAATTTCTCTAGTGGGCAGGCAGAGGTTAGATGGAGTTAGCTTTATCACTGAAATCTCTGCCAACTCTCTGTCATCTATGTAGTAAACACAGAGATGGATTGTTTTGTTTGTGAATGTATGCTGGGGAAGCTGATTTATTTTTGTGCAAAATTAGAAACATTCTGCCCGTTCCTATCTCGTTCAGTCTATGTGTGTGTGTGTGTGTGTGTGTGTGTGTGTGTGTGTACGTCAGGGCAGAGAGGTACACACTTTTTGAGCCGGCATGCAGCACTGCAGGAGTCTATGTCTAATTACGCACCCTCTCATCTTTGGCTCATTATAGCACATTAACAGGACTTCAAAGATCTAAGCCACCACTAGACATACCCCAACTCCATTACCAACCCCCCAAACTTGCTAAAGGAAAAAGTGGTACTTCTGATACATAAAAAATAGGCTGTCTTGTCGTCCTTCAATATGGAAATATGAAAAACACAAACAACACATGCTACTGTAGAACGTCTTGCACCAGTTATGCTCTAAAAATGTAAAATCATAGCAATTTTAGAAAAAAACAACACTTTGCTGCCATTCTCTACCAGCTCTGGGTGAGCGAGTGGGCAAAACTGACAGATTGCACGCTTGGTTGCCACCTTGTTTTTTAGCGTAATCGTGTGTGAAGTACATCCTGAGCTCTTCTGGGGGGTTGGAAGGGCTAGGGACTTGAGTGGGTGATTTTGCTTGTGAGGTACCTCTGCCGTCATTCAGAGCAATTCAACTGTCAGATCATTTAATATCTGCTCATCCGACAGTCCCTTTTTAACATCTCTGCCGGGACCTTCTGTATATCTACAGCCTACTCTCACCGTGTCATACGGCCACATTAATCAATATATTTACCTGGCCTGCGACACGTTTGCGGCCCTGTATCTTGACGTCCCCAAAATAAGGTCCCTGGGTTAGTCAGTAATGTTTTACTCAGTGATGTGTTAAAGTTATTAGTATAAGTAATAAGTTATTACTTAAGTTATTACTTTTTTAAGTACAAAGCGATTAAATTATTATTTCAATTAAGTCTAAACTGTTTTTTTCCTATTTAATCCTTTCATGTATTTCATGGTCTAATAAATAATGTTATTTGCTATACCAGTCACTTCATTTGGTTCATTATATTATTAAGTATTGCTGCTGTCTCTTTCCAGCTACTATTCCAGCTGCAGCAACATTGGCTTTTTGTTCAGCTCCAATATAAGGGACTTAAAGTTCAAGTGACACATTACAGTGTTTCTCTTCTTTCCAGCAAACTGAACACTTAAAAAATAAGAAACTCAGACTGAACTAACCGGTTAGCTTTTGAACAATTCAATTGTAATGACATGACAGTGTTATCTAGATTTATCGTTCAGCACTGTGGGGTCAGTATTTGTAGGAAATGAAAAACAGGTAGTGATGGAAGGGGAAATGCTTCAATTACTGTACATGACCAGTCAATAGCACTTACTGTTCTTCAGTCCAATAAGACATCATTCATGTGAATCTGACTTCAGGATCAATAGAAGTAGATTGTTACAGCCAATCAGGAGCATAGGAGCCGCTTTACAACCACCAATCATCACCAGTGAAGACAAAACACTCTCTCAAGTGAAATGAGCTACTACGTATTTCAGTGTAGTGTCAGAATCAATACATATTGATTACAAGAATAAGAAAGAAAAATCAGACAGTAAAGAAAGGAGGCCTAGATTAAATCCATCACCAATTAGACAGAAATGCCTTGAATGAGCCCTCTCACACCTAAACATCATAAAACAACCAATACGGGTGAGAGGTCTAACGATCAATATTCACTCCTGACTGAGTACAACAAGCCTACACTCACACCATTTCAAATTGCACTCAAATGCATAAATTACTCAAGTATTGAATAGAGTCTATTCAATACTACTATTCAAACACACTAAGGGCGCACTCACACTGTCCATCCGTACCGTGCCCAAACAGGTTCCACGGGTAAAGCCTAGTTTGTTTGACCAATGTGAGTGCAACCACACCGCGCCTAGCTGTGGCCAGCTGACGTTATTTTATGTGCGCCTGTTGGGACAATGCGCAGGCATTTAAAACAATGGCGGCGAAAGGTTTGCGTTGGTGTGAGGCAGAGGTGGAGTGTTTACTGCAGTTTTGGTCAGATGAAAATATTCAAAAACAGTCGACAAGACACACAAAAACTCTGAGGTCTATGGAAAGATTTGTAAAGAAAGCGACGCATCGCGATGACTTCAATCAATGCATGTGACGTGTTACGGCGTGATGACGTATAGGCAGGCAAGAAGCATTAGCGCGAGTCCCAAAAAGTATATGCTGTCTACAATTTTCATATGCACTATTTCAAAGTAGCTCCTAAAATGATTTTTACTAACATTATTGTTACAAGAGCTTGTACTGTGTCCCTTCAGCGCTACACAGCATATGGATTACATTTATTCATTTGACAAACGACAATTAAGGCGAATGATTAACAATCGCTGGGGTAGCGAGCAATGGTAGGCCTGACAAGGTAATATATATACGCCTTATCTTCAACCGACACCCTTTCGGTTATATAAGCTTGATATATACCAAAATAATGAAATTAAGTCATTCAAAAGTACATTTTTGCTGCAACATTTGCATGTTTTCAAAGAACTCTTCCTAGAGATCAACTTTCAACAAAATCAGTCAGTACAGTAAATAGTAAAGTTGGTGAATATGGAGAAGTTTTGTGTTTCCTAGCAAGTTATTGGGGGACATGTATTTTCTGACATTTTTAGTTTGCTACAAATTGTATTCCTTTTCTAAAACACACAGATGTCCTTCCAAGTGTTTAATTTTGCACATATTCTAGATAAGAACTAGTAACATTGGTAAGTATGTGAGTAAAAGTGTATAAGTGTCTTCTTGCTTAGCAAACGTTATATGGGGACACAGATTTTTTCAGACTTCGGCCAGCTCCCACAACACGCATCAGGTGCGAGGGGCCGTTTATCGCTGCTTGCAGCTTTAAGTTGGACAGATGTCCGTCCTCCACAGAGCTAGGTCAGTCTGACGTTCCTGCCTGTAATAGGTAAGGTTTTCGATGCCGCCGTACTCTACGGGGGAATTGTTGGGTCTATGTAAATCATAAATAAGTCATTGAGTGTGGTCTTTACCTAGTTTGTAAAGTGTCCTGAGATAACTTTGGTTATGATTTGGCACTATAAATAAAATGGAATTGAATTGAATTAAGTTGATTTATGTTTTATTTACACATAATCCTTGCACCCTCCACTACGAGGTGGTGTATACTTGCTGGTTTCTCGAGTCAGTCACTCAGACACACCGCATTCAATGCACTCAACAGAATAGCATACGACAGCAGATGAGCATTGTAGCATTAAGTTACTAAGTGAGAACAATCTCAGCAGAGCCACCATATTGGGGGAACAGAGAAGAGGCAATTACCTATATTTGGGGAATGACACACTGTAATAATGAGTAATATAAGAAACTCATGTTCACAGAAAATAAAAGTCAACAGATATTACTTTTAGAGTGATTAATAGGAAATATATACGGCACATTCCTTGCATAACGGTGGGTAATGAGCCCAGTAATACTGTTGTGTGACTAAGCTAATATTCTCTCCGAAAGTGCTCCCTTATGGTTGCGAGTGGTTATGTTTCAGATGTAGCTTGCTGGCCATTATTCTGCGGGGGTCTGGTTTACGTCAGTGTGGTTCCTGGGAGTTCTCTCTTTGTCTGCGAGGATAGAGGCACCGCAGAATAATTACTCATAACTGTAATAGAGCATCCAGGAATGGCCCCACTGTTGGGCCCCTCTCCAAAGCAATGAATCACTATAAAACACAATGAAAGGATTATTCATGTGTAAGTGTGATCTGCTGTCTGTGTATTGTCATGGATTTATATTCATTATTTTATCTCACTTGACAAATTGGGGAGAATTAAAAAGTTTTCGAAATTTCTAAATACCACAGCATGCCGACTGTGCACATGAGGATGTTTCTCTTCTCACAGTACTGAGATTCACAATCTTTTTTTAAGTAACATCCAGTGGTAAACAATTAGGCGATATGTTGATTAGTCACTCGATACACCCTGGACAGGACGCCAGTCTATCGCAGGGCACATAGAGACGAACAGAGACAGACAACCATTCACACCTACGGGCAATTTAGAGTCATCAGTTAACCTAACACATGTATGTCTTTGGACTGTGGGAGGAAACCAGAGAACCCGGAGAAAACCCACTCATACACGGGGAGAACATGCAAACCCCACACAGAAAGGCCTCAGCTGGGACGCGAACTTGGAACCTTCTTGCTCTGAAGCGACTGTGCTAACTACACCACCGTGTAGCCCAATCGTTAAGTTATTTAATAAAAAAATAGTTTGACATTTTTAATCTTTGCAGCCCTGGGTCAGTCCAAATATAGTATATGGTGCATGTTTTTCAATAAAAAGCTTAAAAAAATAAAGCTTCAACTTGTGCCACTTTACTTCCATTTTTTGTTTCTACGAGTCTGTCAGAATGATCTGAAGTTCGCTGACTGTGCTGCTCTTGACACTCTGCCAGGAACACATAAAGCCGCCATCACAACAAGTGATAGATCCTCCTATAACTTTTGGGGAATGGCGCGGGAGCTCACGATCAATCAGGGGGTTTAGACTTTGCTCCAACCAAATTAAATCAACTCAATTTCAATTAAATCACAGCTGCCTCACACAAACACAAGTCCTACTGAGGCCATAACATCGACCAGCATGCAGACAGTTTGAGGGCAAAGGTTGGATGGACAGACTTTAACTTTTAAACAGGTCCAACACTGTCAGGACACAGAGTCTAACACTCAACTGCACTGCCTGCAGGTGCAATTACGTGACCTGAAACCAAATAACATGAAGGAAGGAAGGGTCATTTATATTCAAGGGGAGTTTTAAAGCAATATACACCACATATGCATATGCGGACTGAGTCGCATACCCAGTGAATACATTTGTGCAGCCAAAAGTGATATATATATATATATATATATATATATGTACACACACATATATATTTCATTAGGTCCTTACAGCCATATTTCATATATATATTTATATATATATGAAATGGGACTTTCTGAAACAGACCATCCACGCAGTGATGGGTCAAGAGTGTTTGGAGGTGAAAATGGTAGGCAGGCTTTGAATTTCTCTCTTAAGCTCTGTTTTTTACTACTTCCGTTTGTTTTGTGTGTGTGTGCGACCAAGCACAACATCATGAATGAGAATGAAGAGGCTGCCTGAAAGATTCACTGTGTCAAGACAACAGAAGAAGCAGAGCTCTTGGAGAGATTGGGGAGGCAGTGGGATGCAGCGCATTTTCGTTCAGATGTGGTCAGACAACACTTCCTACGACAGAGTTTGTCTCAAACAGACTGAACTAATCTCCAATCCAGCCTCACTCAAGCACTCCTTCACCTTCTACATTAGTTGACTTTCACTTTTCTCTGTTTGTTCCCAGTTTTTGTTCTCTCTACTTCCTTTTTCTATCTCTCCACTCAATTTTCCGATCTCCCTTTCCCCATTTCCTCTCTGTTTTGTTTAAGTTTCTAGATGACAAGGCCACCAGACTTGGTTATATGCAGACCTGGGCGCAGGTAGTGCTCAGGTTGTGTGAGGCTGCAATTGCTGCTTGAATCAGAGTGACAGGTAGCCTGGAGCTGCTCTCATGAATTTTTGCTCTCCTTACTCATTCTTCCACTCCTCAACAAAGCCATATGCTGCTCTCGTGCCTTCCACTAGAGGGTGATTTTATTAATATTCTGTTTTTCCTTCTTTCTTTTCCTTTTCTCATCTCCATGCCGCTGCGGGCTTAGCAGGTTGGCTCGTGCAGCAGATATGAAAGGGATCAACATTGCAGGCTTCTCAACAGATGGCTGTAAGGACTCATGTTAGATGATGTCCCCTTCAGCATGAAATGCTGCTCAGCCAAGAGAGCCACAGTTACTGTCCAGCAGAATCAAGTGGTGACCACAGTTGTTGGGAAGCAGGTCAAAGCAACTGTTCAGGGAGGTACTTCATGTTTGTCTATGATAGTTCCTGGCAGCTGCGCTCAAGTGTTCAGTCTGTTGAGTCACTAGCGGGACTTGAACCCCGCCTGTGTCAACTGTCAAGCAGATGTCCAGGATCAGGGGGAGGAAGGCAAGTGCCCACATGCATAAACATTTACACATGTATTTATGACTTGGGCACTTGACATACTGGTATTTAAAGGAAAATAGGGGAGAGGAAGATTTGAGACGTTTACAGAAGATAAATATATCATACAGTGAAAAGAAGGAATTCTGATGTCCATAACATAACTCCTTTATCTCAGTCCATCGGAGCCTATATTGACTCTCGTTTTTGCCCGTCTCCGGTCACTCGGACAAATAGCGCCCCCTTCGCTGAGGCTCGGAAGCAGCTGCAAGATTGGCTAACTCCATTTCATCCAGTGCGGGCCTACAGTTGCTGTGCCACTATTGGCTGGTACAATGTTAACAGAACGTGACAGAAAGTCATTGTCAAAACCCTAAAAAAATTGTTCTGAACATTTATTCAGACTAAATAATTTTTTTATGGAAAAGCAATACTTTAATTTTCTACCCCTCAAAACACCCTGTGGGTTTTTAAAAAAATTTTTTTTTAAATATAGCTTGTAATAAAGATTCTTTCTTAATCAACCTTTTAGGAGGTTAGGGCTGTAAACTGAAAAAAAAAATCAGCATGTACCTGAATGGTGTAAACTGTAACTGCCTAGTATTAGTAGAAGATACCATAAAACCCATGTCCAAGTAAACTGGCGTTATTTGAAAATGCTCTTTTTGTTGCATTTAGGCCCTCTGCATGTAAATGCAGGGATTTTAGTTTGAAAAGGCTACCAAGCAAAAGAGCAACCACATTATGAAAATACTGTGGGACCCCTATATACAGAGGTTCGAATTAGACTTGTACCCTTTGCTGCATATCATCTCCCTCTCTCCCCTCTTTCACCAGAGACTGATGAGGTAAATGCTCTCTCTCCTTTATGATGCATTATGTAGGAAATGGTGGCTTGCCATTTCTGTCATAAGGCTTCACCTGCTCCCTTTTGCTGCTTCCCTCACTCTGTTGTCTCCTCCATTTGCAGCCTACTGTAAGCACCAAAAATTTGCATTACATAAAAAATGCATCGCATTTGAACTATTTGAACATTAAAAAACGTATCAGGGTTAATCATTTGCACAACTTATAAAGACTCTCCTGGAGCTATCAACAGCAATGATATCAAGTTTGGATGCTACAGTGTCACATGACAGGAGGCATAGGGCATCGCTTTCTGTCAATTTTACTTTTCTTTTGCGACTCTGGGTCACCCCATCTCTGTGTCCTAGGTGTGTCCTATCAAAGGTAATAAAAGTTTGGATATTATGGTGATTTAACTTAATTTAGTCCTTCCTCCAGAAGGACAGCTGCCAAAAAAGGACCGACTGGCTGTTGCTCTGGCAACTTTAGCCCGACAATGTGCGCGTCCTTTGTCCTGACTGAATTGGTCATTTCACAACTGGGGTAAATAAATGAAGAGGTGAATAAAGTGAAGGCATACTGTAAGTGTCACTTTGGACTGATTGTCATGAGGAATTCTGGAAACTCAAGTTAAATTATTTCATTTTATTTCATTTTCACGCCATCTCAAACTCTCCCTGTCTGGTTCAACAACTCCTTGTCAGGCACTTTTGAGAGAATATATGTGACGTCTTGTCCTCTGAAGTACAGGCAGATATTTCTGGAGCTGGTCGAGCTACGCATATCCAAAACACTCGTTCTGTCGGCAAATTCAATAAATAAAAAAAACCGGCTATGATTGAATCCTGTCCCTTGTGTGACAGCTGAAGCCCAAGACAAACTACGGTGACGAATACATTCACGGGAATCACAGAAATTGCATTTTGTATGTTCGACAGGGAGTTGTCACTCAGAATTATCTCATACTTTGGTGAAGAACACAGTGGAGGGATTTCAGCACAAATACACATTAAAAGTAAAAAGAGCCGAGACAGTGGCAAAGACAGAGAATTTCAGAGCTGCTTCCAAAGCCGCTGCCACTCTGGTCTAATCTTTAAAGTAACTGTACACATGCACAACTATGAAAAAAGCAAGAGAAAATGAGATCATTAATAGGGACGGCAAGGAAATAGATTTGTGCATTTATTATGTGGAGAAACAACATAAACAACCACTGGGCAAAGCAGATAAGCAGGCTGCCACAAAGCTGCTCTCGGCCAGTTGGGCCACTAATCTGTGTGTTGTGGCCTACAGAGACGTCACTATAGACCATTTGAAGAATATAGCAACTTTAAAAGACATTATGGGCATTTCTAATTACATATATGTATAGCACGCAAGTATTCCCTATGGACTAATGTACGTGCTCACAGCAGTCGAACACCCGTGACTTATGAATGCATTCATAATGACATTTTACAAATTATGCCTGACCACCAGGCTTTGTAACATCTCGCTGTAAGCATTTCATCTTTCTAAAAAAAGATGCCTCCAAATGGAGTCGTTCTCTGTGATCGCGGGTTCTGGGCATTAAACCTCCAGGATACGGAGTTAATGGGATTGCTCCTGTTTTGCTTCTGGCTGCATGGTGGCTGGGGGGGCTGCGAGTTGATGCCTAGAAACGACTTAGCGGAGACAAGAAGAAACCAAGCCAATTTTCACTTTGTTGCTTCTCCAGCATGGCCAAGACATCCAATTCCTTCAGGCCTTTGCTGCTGGGGCAGCTGATAGAAATGGGCCCTAAGTCCTGTAGCTGGGCCAGCTTATTCCCTTATCTTCTAATGGCTCTGATAACGGATTGGGGGAAATGGTGTCAGAATAACTGCTGCATAACCGCTGCCAAAGACCTTGATTAATCTCACTAAGGAACAACAGGAACAAGATATGGGTATTAAAGAAGCTCTACTAACACTATTATGATTTACATATTTTCTAGAAGAGCAACAGTCTTACTATCTAATAACAGTTATTATCTAATAACATTAATGCAAATAATACTGAAACAGCTTCTTGGGGACTGTAACCCACCCATTTGACCCAACCTGAGGTAACGATCTGTTCTCATGGATGAAAGTTCTATTATTTTCCGCTCAGACTCACCAGGGGCTTTGTAGAAGCCGATGTCTTCCTCGGTAAGAGGCAGCAGGTAGACTTCACCTTCCTTCCACAGCAGGGGGTACTCCTGCCCTCCAGAGAACTCTCCCAACCAGTCGTCCTGATCTGGAGATAAAAGACAACATTTCAAAACATGAATCATAACTATTCTCTGCATTAAAGAAAGTCTGAATATGTGTGTGTGTATATATATATATATATATATATATATATATATATATATATATATACTGTATATAGATAGATAGAAAGTAAAAACTAGTGATCACAAAGAGTTTAAACATTGGACTTCTTGAGGGAGATGTGTTCAGATCATTTTTCTATTAGTTTTTCTTTCTCTGTGATTAACAGAGAAAAAAAAAACACTGTACACGGTCATCCTAAGAACTCAACACACTGCGACTAAAACAAACGTGAAACGTGAAAATACAATGAACACAACCAAAGAGAGAAAACACAAGCAAATATTTAAATTAATAATATTTTCTATGAATCATTTTCAACATATGAATAATATATGAATCATGCAATCTGTCTTAACTGAAATAAATGTGTTAGCTTGTTTTCCAACACCATTGACAGGGATGATGCTTCAGTGCATTTTGTCTTTTTTTCTTTCACTATGCTGCAAATTAATTTATGTGTTTCTCACTTTGCCTTGAGTTTTATTTCCTTGCTGACTTTTGTCTAGATGCTGTACATCTGCTGTCAGATTGATAGAGACAATTTACCTTCTAATTAGTTTGTGTTTTGTTCATTTGTTTCTCAACTGCAAATGTGCCAGTTAGGCATGTGCTGTTTCACATGCCACATGTTAAAAAGGCCTCCTAAAAATAGAATAAAACAACATATCCAATACAGTTGATATACAGCAAGAGATATAGCAAGAAACAGTACAGCAAACACTCACCAATAATTAATAGCACAATAAAATAAACAGTAGTAAAGGGAAATGAAGAGGTTGCGGCTTCAGAGAGAACAAAATCAACATTGTTGGTCTTGCTAATTCTTGCGCGGTAACACCAACCCCAAAGCAACATACCTCATTAATGGCGGGTGAGTTTTCGACAATACCTTCAGTGAAGTCAGAAGTGATGTTGACAGCAGAATAGTGATTGGACGAGGAGCAGGCCAGCGAGTGGCCAAAGCAGAAGCAGGCTTGGCAGCCTGCTGGGTTTACTTGTTGTAGGTTGAAAAAGCCTGGCTTGCATCTGTTGGCACACACACACACACACACACAAATACCGTCACGCATAACAAAGTTATGAACTTCAGCATGCTGCACACGTGCCTCGTTGCAGCTATTTACCACCTCCTTGCTGTCATGTTGCTAATCTCTTTAAGTTGTTCTCGGTGCTGCAGTCGGGGTGCTGGTCGCTGCAAACCACAGTGTTATGGAAGAAGGGACCAAATAGAGCTGAGCTGCAAAGACCCTGAGCTCTGACCTACAGACACTAGCTGGCATATGGGTGGGACAGGAACACCGCTAAAAATCAGCCACTACACTAGTCACATTACACAGGAGAGGGGACTGTTCAACGAGCCGTGAAATCACCAAAAAAAGTCAACAAGCAGGGAGCACAGAATTATTCAATAGTTTGAGACCCGGGGCTGTGTGTATTGCTAATGTCACAGTGAGTTTATCCGTTTGATCCTATATCCCAGAGGAACAAAATACAAACAGACAGGGAGAAGCAGAGACTTGGTTATTGACCTGTTGTTCAGAAACATTCATGTTCACCGTCAAAATTAAGAACAGCCCCAAAACTTGGAGCGATTTCTAGGCAAATTTAATCTTCAGTATAATGCTGCACTGTAATGCACTTATATCTTAAACATTATATATTTAACAACACATATGTGTCCAATACTATTTAATCTAAGAGTGATCATGTCAATTGTCATTGTCAAAAATACTATATACTGTGCCTGTACAGGGATCTATAGTAAGTAAGGGCTTCAATTCTTCTATTGTGGAGGACTATAACAGTTGCCTTGGTAACCACAGGTCCTGTGCGCACGTATGTGACGCAAGCAACAAGCTTATAACAAAACACACCTGTCACAGCTCTGTCCCTCCACGTTTGGCTTGCAGTGACAACGTCCATCCAGAGGAGAGCAGTCATCCACACTCCCGCTGGGGTCACACTCACATGGCCTAGAAAACAAGTGACGGGAAAATGATAGATTTAAATCCACCAGACTTAACGGACACGTGTACATTGTTAAGAAAGAAGGAGCAATGATTTTAAAGACAAGGGCAATGATCTCCATAAGGATATTCTTTATTTATTTGCCCCTTCCATATCACAGATGGTCAGCTAACCTGAAAACAGTGGGGTGTCTTGCAGTTCCCTTCAACAACATGAATACTTGTCTCGGGACTTGAAGCTCAGTCTCCCTACTAAAAAGTCCATTCTGTGAAAGTGTTTTTTGTGATCACAAAATCATCACTGCTGTCATTCAAAAAAGCACAACAAGTGACCTTGTTATAAAACACCCACACTGAGATGCTTGATTTATTTCGCAATCCATCACAGACATGTAAAGGAGAAAGCACATGAGGTGTGTGGCTAGGCATTGACTTGGATGTAAAAAGGTGTTGATCACCTTCATTGATTGATTACTTTTGTTTGAAACTGTAACACATAATCTATTTTTTTAATGAGGCGCTATTACAAATAATTCAATTATCCCAAGGCAAGCCGTCTCTACTTGTTTCTGCTCCAGTGGTCTGAGTAATTCACACCTCAAGTGAACAGCCTGATGTTGCTGCATGAATGAGAGAAAGCAGCATTTGTGTGTGTGTGTGTGTGTGTGTGTGTGTGTGTGTATGCATGGTAACACGTGTGCATGCATCTATGTGCATTTCTAATAGAATTTTGTCTGTGAGAATACTCCTAAGTAAGGGTCAGCTCTAATATTACTGTGCACTTCTGAGTTATGAATTTGTTGTTTGCCAGATTCTGTGAACATTCAACAAAGGGAATAACTTTCAAGGGTTGTTAATCAATCACTTGCATTAACTGTTGTTAGCAGGCAGTGGAAACACAACAGTGGCATATTATAACTTGGTGAACACGGTAGCAGATAAACCGTTGCAGATGCATTGAAATGGTAGTTGATGAGGTGGGTGTACTACGAAGATGCACAGGTCACCGAGGAGAAAGTGGGTATATTCTCCTATATAGTCTGTGATTTTTTTTGGCTGATAGGTGGGTATACCATACCTGAGTATACCATCCACACACCACCTACATGGTCTATGGCAACAGCCTATTATGTGAAGACATGTACAACACCAGTACAGCAATGAAAACTTTGAAAGTCGTGTAGTGTGAACTTAGCTTAAGGGAAACTACAGAGTTGTTACACAGTCAGCTTTCAAGTCCCAAGAATAAATATAAAGGCGTTTGTCAAAATCTAAAACAAGATAGACAGCCAACTGTCTCTTGTCACAATATCCACTGTTACAGGTGTTGTAGAGAAATACTGTTAACACCAGTCATTGATATGCTGTTCAACACCATCACAGTTTAGCATTCTCTCTGCAGACAGACAGGGTCAGGGAGAGCTAGGATAGACTTCTTATGAATATAAATACTACAACATACTTCTCATATGCACACACACACACACACACACACACACACACACACACACACACACACACACACACACACACACACACACACACACACACACACACACACACACACACACACACACACACACACACACACACACACACACACACACGTATGCACCGTCATATACATTTAAATGCAGGCTCATTCGCATGCATATTTAGTGGGACAGCTCTCAGGTCAGAGAAAAGTTGCAATGTGTTTTTCATCATCAAAACGTATGCAGCGGGTCAGTGCATCTTCAAGCGGCAAGAAAGGACACAATACAAAAAAAAGACCACCCAGAGTGTGTGATTTTGCAAAGCTTCAGAGGTAAATCAGCCTCATATCTTATGAATGAAAGCGAGAAATCTTAAAATCAATTAATCCTGCTGAGCCCATTCTTGTAGCATACTGAAACAATTTAAATCAAGGCTAAAGGACAAATATAGAAAAACAATACTTCAGTAGATGCATTCATTTTGTTCTTATTTAGGGCGTCACCTATGTTAATGAGAACAATTATAATCAGCCATTAATCTGATAATTACGAGGTCCTTTTCCAATCAGTGATAAGCTTTTCTCTGCAAGAAAACACCAAACAATACATCTTTAAATAAATAGAACCACATACTGACTATTAAGCAGAACACTGGAATTAGCTTGTATTACTATGTTGAAATTAAAAATTACCTATAAATAACCTACCGATGAAAAGTTGCTAAGAATAAAAGAGAAAGGATTCTGTATGTTTGGGCCAATGAAACCATATTAACATGGGATAATGGTATGCAAACTACATTACACTAACCTTTCCAAGCTAAAGCATTATGCATTCAACTGTCTGTGGAGGAAAGCAGGGATGTTTTTGAGGCCAAGTTTGTCCTTGGGGTTGGCTACGGCTAAAGCGGTTCTCTAAAGTTTCTGAAGGAAGCAAGGCTGGATCCAGTCACCATGGTAACAGATGGAGGAGACCACATCGTCTCTGGCTATGTTTTTCAAACACATGGTCTTTTTCTCCTGCTCAGGACGGCTGGCTGACCAACAAAAGGGACCACGTGCAGGGAATTTTACACTTTCTAGGCTTGGGTGACACTGGATATTTGTCTTAACTTTTCAATTGGATTTTTTTTAAAACATTGAATTAGAGAGGAAATGGCATTGTTGAGAGGAAAGACACTAGATGAACAGAAGTATACCCTGAGTCTGCACTGCAAGAAATGCACATCCAACTTTATATAGTATATAGAAAATACATACGCCACAAGATCATGTCTAATGTCTTGGTTTAATTACTTTAAGTGTTTAATCACATGTAGTTCGGCTCCTCTCTGTCTTAACACAGGAACCTGCTGGACCTCTATACGTTAAGGGGAGACGAACTTAGTGTCAAAGTTACACAAACTTATAAAAAGATATATAAGATGTACAAGTTTTGAAGAAAAGTTTATAAGAACACACCCTTCACTTGTACAATTATTTATTTATATAAAAAAAATTGCTTTAAGTTACAATAGCTGACGTTTTTGGCCACTTGGGGGAGGATGTAAAGACTGACATACTATCGTCTTATAAAGCTGATATAGCAAACTTGTTAGCACATGGTTGCTTAATTACACATCAACCAGACATGCAACATTAACATTGATTTGTAGTCATGTATCAGGCAACTTGATGACTGAGTCCACTGTTATATCTTTGTTTAGCTTTAGTCCTGGTCTCCACCAACTCTTGAGCTAACTTATGGCTCTTTTTTAAGTATTCAAGAATGTTCACCAGCCGGTTGCTAAATGTGTCTGATATTCAGATCAGATTGTTTTCTGTGATCCAAGACAATATTATGGATTTTGATTCCTGAAATGCAGACAAACATTTAAGTTTGGAACCATAATGATTGATCCGATTGTGATAAAAAAAAAAATCAACACATTTAAGGTTATAAAAAATAAATAAAACCGTCCTACTGTCAAATAAGACATATGAAATGGACATGAACTCAAGTAAAGAGGTGATAATATTAATTAAAAAGTTCAATATATGTGTATGAAGACCAAAACAGGCAGAAGGCAGCGACGCAGCAGAATAAATATGATTGAAATATTTGTTGAAATCTTGATTAAACTGAATGTTGATGTTTTTCCCCAACAATCCATGTGGAAAATTACAGCACTCCGAGTTGGCTTGCTTTTTACAACGGTTGTTAGCAGTCTGATATTGTACGGCACATCCTGGTTCTCACTGATAAGAAGGTCACTAATTCACAGTGGTGTCACAGAGAAATGAGAACCCTCTTGTTTACGGCTGCTTTGTAGTTTGATAAATTCAGGCTTGGGGACGTTAGACGGTATGACTGCAAACGAGGAAGATTTATTAAACTCTGTGTCTGTGAGACCTGTTTATTTCTTTTAACCCCTTCTCTTTTTTAACAGACCTGCTCTTAACTTTTCTACAGGCATCTTTTCAATATTTGTTTTGTTTTTGTGACTTTTGTGTGTCAATATGTCTGTTTGTCATGTGTGTGTGGGTTAAGGACTATGCGTGTTGCTCACCTGCAGCCACCAGGGCCAAGCGAGTGAAAGCCAGCCCGACATGTGTCACACTTCTCCCCGGTCACGCCAACCCGACACACGCACCTTCCTTCTACATCGCACTGCAGACTCACTGAACCTGGGAGGGACAGCAGATGGATCAGCAGGAAGAAAAGAGAATGAAAATTGTACACAGGGAAAAAGAGGAAAAAAGGAAAACAGGGAGAAGTACGTATTTCCAAGTGAACACGGAAAAACCTTTACAAACCAAAAATGTTATTAATAAATGACATGCTATGGATCAATGTATCATTAATAATTGCTCATGATGGAGATAACGGAAACATGTTATTGAATTCTGCTCAGAAACCCAAGAGACGAGCTTGAAAGAGCAGGATATAACCTTGCAACACTGCTGTAGACAGACTGTAGCTTTAGTTAATGGAGAAAAAATATCTGCTGGGGTATTGTGGACATGAGAGTAAAGGAAGCCTGATGGACTCTGCTACAACCTTTCATCAATATAATGGGCTCCAACAACTCTGAGCAATCATCTTCCACTATCTCTGAATGTAGAGGAAAAGATTGCTGATGTATTCTTTCATTTCTTCCTCTCTTTACCCAGACAAAGGTGTAATTAAGAGCCCAAATATTTAATGTCCACCTAAAATTCCACTGTGTTTAACGAGCTCTGAGTCTCTCCATTGGTAACGTTCAGTGAGTCAACTGAATCAATTTACAAAAGCAGGGCAGAGTAAAGTCATGAATGTATTTAATGGTCATTTGGGAAGCTGAGGCGAGGATAAATCTGATGAGATGTGCAAGACATGAGACGAACAAGATTGTATGAATTATGAACCGCAAAAGACTCTTAGGCGAGTTTTAGCAGTTGGGGAGTCAATGGTCCAGAGTAATGTTATTAATGATTTAAAAACATTTGGCCATAAAATTTGCAACAATAAATCCTACGTATCCTCTTTGTCTGTAGCTAAATCTTGCTAATTGTGGTGCCTAATTGTGCCAATAAAGTATTCAAATTGAACTAGAATTACATTTTCCCATGCCAGAAAAAACAAAAATAGTGTGTAATGATATGATATGATATGCATGGATTATAATTTGTTTCTTTGAAGTTATTATCAAGCCAATTAAGGCTTTTGTATCAGCAGCTTACCATTAATATTGCAATTGCAGGGTAGGCAGGCTTCTTCAGCAGATTTCCTGAAGTGGTGCTCTCTGCAGCGCTCACAATGGGGCCCATCAGTGTTATCTCTGCAGCTCACGCAGCGCCCCCCACTGCTCGTGCTCCGGTACTGCTCCATGTCAAACACACACTCTTCTGACCTCCCACTGCAGTTACACTCTGCAGGCGAGGGAAAGGAAGCGAGAAAGAGAAAGAGCATGAGGTCAAGTGAGGAGAGACATGACGAAAGAGGAAAGAGCAATCACAGCGGAACAAGTGGGCAGAGGAGGCAACAAAGGTACAAAGATAGAAGACAGAAATAGAGGAGAGAGAAAAATGTGCTGGTATATGTGTGAGAGATTATGTGTTCTGGGATTGGATCATAATTTAGAGGCTCGCTGCTAATCTCATTTCACACAGGCCTAATGAGGAGCCAATCGGCTGTCAGGGGGCACTTAGATAACAGTAATTCATGTTTATACAAGAGCAAATTACTCAGCTGATAACACACCATCGCAGCTCTCATACCCCTCACATCAAATCCCTCCTTAGTTTACCAGTTACCCTGAGGGGGGATTTAGGTGAAATTGCCCATTTTATTATGAATCAAGCTCTCTGTTGTGCCGGCAATAACCATATGATTATTCCCTCCTGTTAATAAGGAGTCTCAGCAGTGTTCACCGTTATTCCAAAAATTACTTTTAGGTTACTCTCAAGCCCAACATGTCACAAACTTCTAAGGGATTTCATACTACTTTAAAAGTTCTTTGTTTCATTTGAGTTGAATTGTACATAATCATGAGAAAATGAGGGTTCACCATAACTTTAAACCTGCATTAATTGTTTTTTTTTGTTTTTTTTGCTACTACATGCTACAGTATAAACACACCATAGACCGGGATGTGTTGGCTCAGTGGTGGGATGAGGGGGTTAGCCTCAGAGGAACAAGACATGTCTCTCCCTTTGAAGTAGTGTAATTGAACTTTTTAAATGTTCACCTCTGCACTATTTTGTGTTTCATGCTGATATGTATGTCTGCAGTTCTAATTTGCATGTTTGAAATTTTGAACATTTTGTAATAGCATCGTGCTTAAATGTGCTACTCCAATGTGCATAAGAAGTTTCTTCTTCTTTCTTCTTAGCTGACTAGCTTAGAAGTTAGCCTATATTGAATCATGGCAGGTGCATAAAACCAGGACAGGACTTATGAAGTGCTGAATGTAGTCACCAAGCTAAGGTGCTAATGCTAAAGTTAATGTTGTTACTCCAAACTGTAGGCTGTTTGTTCATTAAACACAATGTTAAACATACAAACATACATCATGAATTCATGGCATCGAGAGTGAGGGAATCTCAGAAGTAACACTCACTGTTGCCTTAACCGGGAAGAGTGGAAACAAATTTTTCAGATCAAGGTTTGCAAGAAGAGACAGAAAGGGCCCTGAACTGAACATCTGCGCTGAGCACACCAGCCAAACAAAAAAGAAAACTTTGATACAACTTTAAGTCAAGAAAGTAAATGAAAAAAACTTTTGTTGACGAGTATAATAAATGAATATATTACTTTGTCTATGGGCAATACGTAATTCATTCATTTTTCAAGTAACTTGTCAAACACTGTTTGGGTTTATCTGGGCTCTTTGGCTTTAAAACAGCTGCCTTCTGCATCTGTAAACCATCCTGATGGGCAGCAAGAGTTATCCACATCAGTAAAGTTGGAGATGTAACACCAAAGCAATGAGATGAAAGATGCAAAAACACCTCCTACAGCTGAGGGGAACTGCAGACTCATGTGGTTCTCTGTAGATTTTTCACCACAGGCCATTCCCTTCACATTACACATGAAAACTTGTAAAACAAATATTGACTGATGCAGCTTTAAGCATATGTCCCCTAATTGTAGTCCTGATGGATGTAATGAAAAGATACCAAGGGAGTCTGTAGCCCTTGCACTACTAAAGCCCTATTCGGACAGGATTAGTTTAATTGGGGGACGTGAGGTAAAATAGTGTTACCTCAGGACATCTTCAATATAAATGGCTAGGTCGCACGGGATTAAGAAATCCCTTTATTCTACCAGAGGTGGGAGGGGCTACTCAATTTACACACAACGTCATCAACCTGTCGCCATGAAGCTTCCTGATATCACAAAATTAAGTAAACACAAAACTAAAGGACAGAATCGATTATCTTAAAAAAAAAAAAAAAGCCATAAAAGTGCTTTTTCAGGCGTCTCCATGCTCAAAAATATCTGAATACTACGCACTGAGAGGATATGATGGTACATCAACATATGTTTTACAGAGGGACTAGTTTTGCCTGAGGTATTTTTTCTACGTATCATGCTACGTTACAGAAAGTGAAAGTTACTTATATTACATTATTAAAATACATTCTCCAGAATAATTACTGACCGGCTGCATTCGGACAGGACTATAACATCTGGTAAAAATGATCGTACCCCAGGTTCCCACATTAAACTGATCCCATCCGAATAGGGCTTAAGAGTGGCCTGTTGAGACCCTTGTTATCACATCTGCAATCCCTCCACTCATGGGGCAACAGAATCTGACAAAAGCTGACACTCTACATAGAAAGTCGCTGCAGCATGACTCAGTTCTGTTTGGCACTGGTGAGCCACTAGCGCTCAAACACGACTAGGCGGCTCTACCTGTCAGCTCCCATCCACTCTGTCTTTTTCATGCCAGCTTGTGGTGCTGCCACTGCTGGTCAGGCTAGCTAATAGCCAAGTGGCAGTGCTGTCAACAGCCTTGGCCTCTGTTGCACTGCCTTTAGTGCGACATATTCATGGTGACTCTGACTATTTCTCATAAAATGTGATGTAATCCATAATGTATATTGTTCTACCAGGAGAATGTCTGATATTCTCATAAAGACAACATCAATTCTCTATCAATCTACTGACAAAACGTCAGGTCTTTCAAAAGCACGTCAAAGTGTCTTCATGTGTGAACCGAAGCGAGGAAAATGAGTTTGTTTAATTGTGGTCCTTCATCCACAAATGAGCTTCAGGGCAAATTGAACATCTGCTTTCCCATCCCTCTCAGCAAGTTCAAAAGTAGATGTTCTAATGCTTTAATTACTCACTGCACCTGTTTATTAAGCTTTTGTTTTAATGTTTATATTTGGTTATTTGGTTTGATTATCAGCACTGAGGAACAAGGTATGTGACATCATTTTTTGGGGGTAATTCCCAACTGTGGTTTATGACTCTGTATTATTTAATGATGCAACATTCTTTGATGTTGATGCCACATTGGCTTTGTCAAATTCTCGAATCATTACACATTATTATACTTAGGCTAAAATAAGTACTGTATGTTAAAATGCATGTTTGGTGCATCCAGGCAAAGAAGTGAACAATGAGTGTAGCAGAACAGTTTAAAGATGATGTATGTGGGATGAAGATTTGCCACAAGCAGTGCACACATACAGTATAGCAGAGGAAAACTGAGACAGAGCTAATCACTTAAAGATGTTTTTCAACATTTGCAAGACAAATACCTCTATAAAAGCTTCCACAGAACAATGTTTGGCCATCTTGACCACATTTAGGTCTGCCTGCCCACCCACAACCACCTCTTCCACATGCTCTCCTCAATCCTATCGTGGAGACCACACAGCCTGCACATCACAGCCACTGCGGAGGCTCCACACAAGTAAGGAGGAAGACTTACCTCCACTCTCAGTACAAATACAATAGTGCACAAAGGGCTTTTTCCTCTGATTGATTGAGCCACTTCCTTAAACACTATGCCTCACACATTTTTGGATGGGAAATCTACAGGATTACAATACAAAAACTTAAGAATACAACACTAAGGGGTATTTGGTGGTGACTTGCACCCTTCTCAGCCAAATCTATCTTTCTCAATTCCTTAGACCAAGGCACATGTGGTAGTTGTATTTCTTACCAGAGTGAACAGGTAAAGAAAATAAACTGTAATATGAATTTATACATAGCTTTACACAAGGTCTGGTGTGGTTTAAGGTTGATTTGTTTGTACACCAGAAAAGGTGTCCTGTATTGTCTCTGTGTGGAAAAGGGGACGGCTCAGTGCCTTTAGGGACTATGAGACAGAGGCGCTTACCTTTCTGGACAGGCCGGTCCTGCATCACTTCAGACTCCTGCTGAGGGCTTTCAAGGACTCCTGAATTTACATATCATGCCCATATAGGCTTGGACAGTGCCCTAATATTGCTCCTGGGGGCTTTATCTCATAAATATTAGCCTGGACACATAGTGAAAGCAATGTTCTTCTTCTGTATATAAAATACAGTCCCTGACAGTCCAGAATAAACTCTCACCGCAGTATGGTATAGTAGCACTCTGCAAAACCATTACAATCAAGTCATAGAAATGCAATATCAAGGTTGATTTAATCCTTTTGACAATCAGAATGGTGGTGGTTAACTCTTTCGTCATTATAATTATTATAAGATGCTCAGATGTAGTCTTTACTTCAGCTACTGTGATGCAAGACTTCCCACCAAACGGCACAACGGCATAGCAAAGATTATACAAATAAGTAAAACAAAATGTTGAACCAGGTTATGTCTATGTTTTATTCCCAGGCTGGAACATTAAGACCAAACTATGTTTTATGATTTTGTTATGAGGGCCAACAAAAAGTCTGGAATATTGGAAGTTTAATGGACAATGAAACCAGTTCCTGACTGGATTATAAAACTAAGCACTCTGCACCAGCCGTCTTTCAGCTGCAAGGCATGTTTTTTTGAGGCTAAAGGCTCCCCTGCATGAGAGGTGATGCAACTCACCATCGTATTGTCTCCTGCCCTTGATATGAATAATTTCTTAGTATTGTCGCAGAATGCACAGAGGGATCACAATCCCTGCAGCCACAATAACTTCTCATTTCTATATCTAATTTGCTGGATAAATGAGATGTCGGACTAGCCAAGAGAGCAGAACACCAGCAGTGATAAGAAACCAGTCTATGAGGAATCATGCTGCATAAATATCTGTACGACCTTTGGTGTACTGTTAGAGACAAATCAGACTTCTACCTAACCCACACAACACTGCTCCTGTTACCTTTGTGCGTAGTGTCGGTTAAGATATCAATGTCTGATAAGAGGTCTTACAAAAAAGCAGCATTTGCAAACAAGATATGCCCAGTTGCCTATCCCCATTGTTTACCCCACCAGAGGGCTCAAGTCTCTACTGTAAATTTAGGGCTGGGCAATATTGCCTAAATCTTCTTTAACGATTAAGGTAATTTCATATCTCAATAACAATACATATCATAAATATGATGTGATTTCTTGTAATTAAATAAATAAAGAGTCTGAGAAATAGCCACTTGGTAAAGCCTATATGTGAATGAAATACTTGACAAATGAAAAGTACCGAGTATTTTCTCATTTTTATTATTAATTTTGGTGCAAAATGTTCATAACTTGCAATGATCACAATGTAAAGCATCCGAAAATGATGTCAATTTTGCCGTAGATATTGCCATAACACAGTCTATTTGCTGTTTTTTACACATCACAATAGAAATATTATTCAAAAATAACTACATTTATAAACGGTATATAGACAGACATGTTTATATGGTTTTGATGATATTGATTAGAAAACTAAAATGACATTATTTTCAAACCATATTCCCTTAGGTATTTCAGATACACATTTTCGGAGAAGTTTGAGTCAATGTGGTGGATATTGAAAATTTAGTCAAAAATGATTGTGATTGTAGTAGCACATGTGCAACCGGATGTCTCGCCATATTATTATGTAAGAGTCCAAACAGCAACAGAGAAAGTGCTGCGCGAAAGTTGCATGCTGCCTGTTACTGCTCAAAATAATTTCCCCTATTAGTATTTCTGATTCTGATTCTGATTCAGAGTGACAAATAAGACAGGAACAATATGTAAGCAGTGTAAAAAGATATAGTGCCGACAGCACCGTAACACAATCACGTAACACGTAACACGTAACACAATCACGTAACACGTAACACGTAACACGTAACACGTAACACGTAACACGTAACACGTGAGCTAAACATAAACATTCTAAATGTGTCAAAGTTTGATTCCTGTTGCAGTGAATGTGAATGTTCAGAATAATTGCTGCTTATCAAATAAACGATCGATAACATGAAACAACTATTGATTAATGAATAACTTGATAATTTGCCTCCATACACTAGCTCAGTATCATAGTCATAGTCAGTTTTCTATTGTCCTTTATTACTAGCTAGCATATGAATTGACAAAGCAAAGCAAAAACAGAAGAAACCAAAACAAAAGTACAATCAGAGATTAAACCTGATTTTAAGATAAAATCTTCTACATATTTCACCATAGGAGTACTTCCAGGAGGCTTAGAGATGATACGTATCTGCAGCATTATGAGTGTACTATTGATATTCCAAAAAGAATGATCAGTCTCCCAGCTACAACTTTAGCCTTCAACCTCCAATCAGTGGCAAGAAAGGATTTAAAGTGTCTTCTTACGGGAACAGCCTCAGGCTAAACTGATGACAATATCAAACAAACAACAGAAATCACGAAGACGCGCAGAAACCTGCTCTGGCTACAAATGATTTCAGTCTCACAGGGCGAGAATCTTGATGATTATGACATTCCATTTCACCCCCGATACGCACACATAAACACACACACACACAACCAATCCTTCGCATATGTCTCCACACCTATTTTATGACCACAAAGCAAAAAAAAGCAAAAATAGGAATCTGCGGTCCAATATCAAGTTTTGATGAACAAACTCGACTGATAGTGAAATTCCCAACAAAATCACTCAGACATGTTCACATTAGATTGAAACAAATAGAACCCCTGAAGCTTACATTTACCACCTGCTACTACTATTTACACAATAGCAAAGATAGCTGTAATAAACACACATTGTCACCGCTGTTCATTGTTTCGCTCCTTGAAAGAAGTTCTAAAGCTGAAGCGGCCTGCTTAAAAAATATCCTAAAAGACTTTAACCAGACAATAACCCCAAATGACATGCAGCTTTATTTAGTGAGCAGGATACTGTCCATACTTTTACAATATTAGAGAGCCTGTTTTATCTAGAAAAGAGAATAAATGCATACAGAATAGAACAATGTGAAGGAACCATACTGCATACCTACTGAGGTAGGTGGGTATTATGTGATAGTGTGTAGGAAGACTACACTGATTTGCCTAATTGACCGAGCATTATACTCACATACTTAGTCAAGGGTCACCAGTGGGGTTACTTTAACGTGTTTGGTGCTTTTGCGCTACTATTTCAGGCATTCTGTTTGATCTACATTGTCAGTAACCTACCTACATTATTCCGTCTTGTTCCTGTTCATGCAGTACCTGTGAGAAATGTGAAGCTTGATTCATATCTTTTTATCACGCACATAACATACGTGTAACACTGTAATTGTCTCTGCCATCACCACCTACAACATGACAGCATATCATGTGCTATTACCTGCTTGTAGCCTGTGCAATTATATTCATATATGTTTCTTTTAAAACACTACGATGGGTGTAATTTTCTTATGCAATTATCCATCATGTGTATATACGCGTTAGTAAAATGTGCATATAAAGCTTTTTTTTTAAACTGTCTTGTTGCCTTTTTATTCGTCACTCATTCACTTCTTTCATTTGCTTATTTTGACTCTTGAGCTGCTACAAGTTAATTCCCCTGTTGTGGGATCAAAAGTATCTGATTTGCATTCATGTAAATATCCAAACACAAACTGCACTAACTGAGATTATCACACATCTAAAAAACTGTGTGCTGCAATTGGATTTCCCAGGATGTCAGTATGTGATATGAGGCTGCAAGTTATTTATTCAAAGTAAGTTAAGTATAGTAAGTTTCAATTCCTCACAGTCACAAGTCTGTTATAGTTTCCTTTTCCTGCTACACAATTATTTTGTTTATTTATTATAGTAGGATATTGTCAGCTTCTATCAGGGGCCATAGCAGTCCAACATAATTGTCCTGCACATGTTTTGACTTACCACCACCTTTCAAAACGTCTTGTTTGTGCCTGAATAAGTAGAGTCGGCGTGGCAGGTGCTGCCTCTTATTTGCATCATATACAGTACATAACTATATCTCTGTCAGGCGCTGAACTGGTTTTGAGTAAAAGGTTTGGAAGAATTGCTACTACGACAATTCAAGCACGTATAGTACTACTTTTTGTTCTGTGTACTTTATTGTATGTTTATCCACACTAATGAAGATCAACAAAATACGCAAATTAGCTTTGATTGTTTTGACTGAGGCTGTTGTTTCTCTTGGGCAGACTTGTCTTCTTTATGTTCCTGCATTCACTGTAGAAATGTGTGTCACGAACCAAAGTGTCAGAAATGGTAAATATTTTTGCAAAAAAGTATTACTAATTACTGATTTTCTCATTATATTATTTTTTCTAATTTATGATTAAGGGCCGCGTTATGAATCTAATAAACAAACAAAAAAAGATCCATAACAAAACATGTATGTGCAAACAGGTGCTACAGTAAACAAAGGCTGGTGGATACAAACACTATAGTTCATGTAAACAGCAAACAGAAACAGCACACGTATTAAATGTATTGAAGGTCAGCAAATTAATGCATGCTTTTAAAATAATGCCATACGTGACTTTCCTTTGCTCTTGAAAGTCAAAGATCATGTTCATTTGATTTAGCCTGCTTTATATATTATGAAAATGCACCTTATCCTCTCTACCTTGTTTCAGAGTAGTCTCAAATTGCATGCAGCAAAAGTCATCTCACACTGTAAAAGGTGCTGCTGCTGCTCCTCACACTTGATATCAGGTAGAAACAAATGGTCCTAGCACCCTCAAGCTTGTCATTAGCATGAAGACATATCTCCTGTAACTGGTAGAGGGGTGGGACCATCCCAACATAAAATGCCAAATGGGAAAAAGTGTAGTGCAGCTTTTAATCAATGCTAAATGTTTTATTATCCTTATTCTTGTTTCTTTAGTGGTTTAGGTGATACTTTGTTTCAGGGTGGCAGTGATATACCAGTATATCATATTTCATGGCATACTGTGAACCCATCGATGTTGTCTGTGGTCAAAACAATCATACTTAAAATAACTTTATGAGCGGGTTGAACTTTTGTTGTAATATTGCCATGCGGTTTAGCCACCAGCCACCAGCGTGAGCATGTAAGCTGGATGAACTATATATATAAATGTGGCTTCTACTGAATTAACATTTGTGTGTACGTACTGTGCTGCAAGTAGTTAATGCCCAAATGTGTGGCAGAAAAATAGCTTTATTACTATTACTGAGTATAATTCTGTGACATTGTGATTTACAATTACTTTCTGAGATATCCGCAGTGTCATCTGGTGTTTCCCATTGTATGTGATGATACTACATGATATGTTCTGAGACAGTTATCACACAGTGAACATCTCTTCGTTGCACAGTGATCACACTGTCTCGTGATCAACACCTTTCTTGTTGACATAATTGTCTAAAAAACTGTAACAGATTATGATCTTGTTCTGTCTTGCAAAATAAAAACTTAATTTCTGCTTTTAGACAACGCTTGTACGCTCGAATGTTTATATTTTACATTTTTAGTCTATTTAATTTCCTTGTTGCAAATTAGCTGATCACTATCACCAGCACATAAAACTGTACAAAGATAGTAATGGCTCCTGTTCCGGTGCCGGACAGTGATATATACAAAACTATGGCAAAATGAGTTTTGTGCGAGATAGAGATTAGTAATTATACTGTGCATTCATTATTATGTTTCCACATTATGTGTCTCTTTTATATAGTGTGTGTTTATTTATTATTAATATAACAAATTGATTAAGTTGGGTGCAGTACTCTATTCAAGACGCCATCTGCTCGGAACCAAGAGTAAGAGTAATTAAAACAAGCTTGCTGCTTAATAGAATTCAGCACACACACAAAAAAAAATACAATTTGTGAGCGACTCTCCTTTATGGTTTTTATCCCTCAGCCAATTACAATTCATCCTCAACAGCATTCAGTAAATGTGCAAAGTGTGATGAGGCAAAGCTGATAATACTCAAGCTAATTCATACATACTGAAGCTCTAAATGGGGGAAGCCTGCAAATATATGTGAATACAAACAATCATTGTGTATTCACACATATCCAAAGAAAACGGGAGCTGAAGGAGCAGCACACATCTTTTAAGAATACTTATAGCAATGTATTCAATTCAATTAAAAGTTAATTTCATTACTGTGTCTTTGCTTGAAACAGAGATGTGGTGGCAGACATGCACAGGCTTGTTAAAATGAGTCCTGAAGCGGCCGGGTTGGATTCTGGCCTGCGGCCCGTTGTTGCATGCTCCCTCTCTCTCTCTCTCTCCCATTTACACACACACACACACACACACACCGTACTGCAAGCGGGGCGACAGCCTTTCGTCAACACACTTTTACAGCGCCCAGAACTTTTTAAGCAGTGTTTTCTTTCATGTTACTTGTACATACAGGTATGTTGACATTGTGACTCATACGGGCCACCTTAAATCAAACTGCGACTATTCTGTATTTCTCTTCAGGAAGAATGGCGCACGGCTGTAAGACTGATCAGCTGATCACCGGCGATCAAAACCCATTCAGAGTGGTATGTCACCCCGGAGTCTCCAAATCCCTCTTTGGCCTTTTTTTTGTAATGGAAACACGGCGAGTGAACGGCCATTTGAAAGGATGGTTGAGTGGCCACATTTTACCTGAATGGAAACACCTTTTTTGTTACCAAGGATTTTCCGGAGATTCTCTTTATTCTCTTTCTTTGTCTATTTGTTGAAGTGCCTGGGTTATTTAAAAAAACAAAAACAATATGCTAGTACAGCAGTGGTATAGCCACAGCGGATATTCCATCAAATTCTAAACAATAACAAATATCAATATTTCAGAATAAATCAAGTATTAATCATTTGTTCTCTAATTTCCATTGTTGTTAAATGCTGTGTGAATGGTATGTAATAACATACCATTTAACTTCCATAATAAGAATCAGTGATTTTTGATTTCTACGAATACTTGATCGCTGGAAATCATTTTAAGATTTCTTTAAAGGTTGATGTAAGGTGGTGCACTGATGGATTTTATGGGACCTTTTGCTTGAACTTGTCTTGAACTGAACTCAACATTTCCCTTTGGAATTTGCAGTGGGCTGCAGTCTGTGGGCTTGTGACTGAGGAACAGAAGCAGGCTACTCACTCAAACACTCATTGGCAGAGTCCCCAGAGGCCCTGGCCCAGGGTCTGTCCTGGTAAAAGGGGTGACATCTCTGGCAGTCATCTCCCACTGTGTGATGTTGGCAGGAACATACCAGGCCCCGATGTTCCACCTCAACACACTCGCTGGCATGACCGTTACACTTACATCTGGGGGAAACACACATAGATTATGTAGAGGATGCAAGTACAACTTTTTACACACACACACACACACACACACACACACACAAACACACACACACACACACACACACACACACACACACACACACACACACACACACACACACACACACACACACACACACACACACACACACACACACACACACACACACACACACACACACACACACACACACACACACACTCTCCCTGCTTCTCCTCACTGACTCAAGTGTAGACTTTATTATGCACACAGTGAATGGAGTATAAGGCAGAGGAGGGGGGAAAGTGAGAAGGTATTTCCACCGTAAGGAGTTGTCACTTCCTATTATCTTTCACGGGCATAAACATGGCTTGAGATGAGGTGGGGTTTTCATTTCCCTTCAGCAACTGCACTCAACTGTGCACTCAGTGTTAATACGCTCACACTGTCCAAGAGCAACAGCAGCAAGCATGTATCAGAATCAGAATGGGTTTTATTGCAAAGTAGGTTTTCAGACACATGTAGAAATTGCCTTGGTGTTTGGTGCATTCAATAAATATATTAAAAGGAAATAAATACCATCAAACAGTCAAGAATATACTGCATATACCATTAACTATAAAGAAGATACCCTTACAATATTATAGAAATACTTTAACCCAATATGTCAAACAACTAGCTTTAGAATTGGAAATCTGTAGAGTTTTGTGGATGTAGAAAAATGTATTACCTTGAAGTATCTGTGAGTATAAGTGTGTGCACATTTGTGTTAACTGCTTACCTACATGCATGCTTTCTATCTCATTTTGTGCACATAATATTCAAAAAAGTGTATGTTTTATAACTTTCAAAAAGAAGATAAGTAAATAAACAGGAGTTAGTAGGTCTACTGTCATAACAAGATAACCAGTATCTGCTAATCTCCTTTCTCCCTGGTTTTGGAAAGCCTATCATTTCCTCCGAAGGATGGTGGCACAGTGGCAGCTACGCCCTCTTGGGTGTAATCTTTCCTGGCAGTGTTTTGTCAAGTGGCTGTGATAGGGGACGGGAACTCGTCACTGAGTGGCAGGCTCTGTCAAATTTAGCCAGCTGTCCCGGATCCAGACGTATGCTTGCCTGAGGCTCAGACCCAGTTATTTCTGTTGTCACTGAGACGACAATAACTCCAAAGTGCTTCCAATCCAAATATCGGATCATTCTGCTAGAGTAGACATGAGTTGCTCGGTTAAGTTATGAGGAAGGTAGTCTCCCATTGCCAGGCCATATTCCAGCATTCGAGTATTGTTTTTAAACAAACTGTTTAACTGCTTATTTAGCTGGCTACAGTACAGCATTGTAAAGTAGCTTCTATGTACTGGCTGCATGTGTTCACATTCTGGTATAGGTGAAAAAAAGGCTTTGGGCTGACAGACAATTGTTTTGGGTGGCACTTAGCCCCGGATGCAGAAACAGCACCCTTACGAAACAGATAGCGGAGATGGCAAAAGGGACCTGCCATACACTGCTGCATCAGGCATTATACCTGAGGTGACCTGAACTGTACAGGCAGCATATGTGCAGTTAAAAAAAATACAACGTTGAGTCCTCATGTAATAACAGAAAGCATTTTTCATATATCTGCACTGTTGACACCACAATTCTAGCACATTTACTGTATTTTTGTAGCAGTCAACCTTGGGTTATGGTTGCATTGATATTCTGTTTAAATCACAAGGAGTCTTTTAGAGCATCTGTGAGCAGCACTGGGCGACTTGGCAAGGTGTAGCACTGAGGTGTAAAGGCATGTGTACTCATACAGAAAGCACAAGGCTAACATGTTTTTCATGTGGGTCTCTCCCCCAGGTGTTGTGACATTGGTGGGCAATTTGCGCTGTCACTGCAGTGATCTTAAGTGTTTATGACATGTGTCAGATCAGATTTATATTCTGTCTGAAGGCTTCATCTCAACTACTTAATCGTCCACTTCTATCTGAAGTGCCAAAGTGGAGCCTGGTCCTTGGCACCACATCCTCTCTCATTATGTTGAGTAATAAACCCAAACAAGTACTAGCAGGATGGAAGATTATCTTAGTTTATTTTCATCCGATATCAACTTGACAGTGAGCAAGATGTTGTTTTTGTTAACAGCATTTCAGGACGAAGTGTTGATTGCTTGTCTTGCTTTGGACATAGTATCCATGTGTGACATAACCCCGTCAACCCTGAAAATGATTTTCATACACCACATGTGAGTGGTGAAAACTTTTATTTTGTAAACAAAAAAGAAAAGAAAAGAAGAAAAACAAGAGCAAAATGAGAGAACAGTAACAGTAACGATTGTGTCAGAAGAGAAGATTCAAACAATGTTTTCTAGGGCTGTAGGATTAAAAAATGGATAGAAAGTGTAGAGGCCTTTGCTTTGAATGACTTCAGCACACCTGCACCCACAGGACATTACTAGTCTCTCACACTGCTCTGGTTTGACCTTGGTCCATTCTTCTTGCAGTCTCTTCCACAGTTTAGTAACTGTAGTGGGTTTCTTAGTCAGTACTTTGTTGCCGAGGATTTTCCAGAGATTCTCTATGAGGTTGTTGTTTGTGTTCTGTCTTTCCCTAGCCTGATGCTGTCCATAATTTGTCCCATCAGACACAAATAAATTGAATTTTAGCAATGACTTTTCATTGTTTGGGGGATTGTTTCTGCAGCAGAAGTTGTGTGAAGCTACATGGCAGGCTGAATGTAAATGTTTATGTGAACCTCCTTCGGCAACATGCAATACCTTCACTACCATTGTCTTCCAATCAGTCTGCAGTTTTCATGTAAGACCATGCCCCCTGTCACACTGCAAAATGGGTTACACAGTTCCTTGAAGCTAAGATTATTGAAACAATTTGAAACAAACACAACAGCCAGCATAGTCCAAATCTAAACCCCATAGAGAATCTCTGGAAAATCCTTGGCAACAATGTAATGGCTAAGAAACCCACTACAGTTACTGAACTATGGAAGAGACTGCAAGAAGAATTGAGATCAAACCATTGTTTAAATATTCTCTTTTGACACAATGGTTACTGTTCTCTAAATTTTGCTCTGTGTTTTTTTCAACAAAATAAATGTTTTTGTTAAAGTTATTTGAAAATAAAAAAACATGCTAGTACAGCAGTGGTATAGCCATAGCTGCTATTCTATCAAAAGCTGAACAATAGAAAATAACAGTATTTCAGAATAAATCAAGTATTAATAATTTGTTCTCTAAATTTGATCACCAGTTTATATGCAGCTGAGATTCAAACGTAGGCCGGGATGTGTCACTAATGCGAAAGCCAATCAAAAGCTATAAAATTAATCTGAAGAGAGTGGACTTTGTCAATGCATAGAACGAAAAACACTGCAGATTTGTACCTGCTGCAACAGTGATGCTGGTATTGTTTGCTTTCATCCTGTGTTCACCTTGTGAGTGTGTGTGTCATCATGGCAAAATGTGGTCCTGGACACACCTGCTGTAGAGGAACTACCTCACAGGCGTATTTGAGTATTTTGCCAGATATATGTCTTTTGCCCTTTCGCTTTACGCACCTACCCTGATTTGACCTCACGGCTGGTGTGATCTCATTGCAAGATGATCTCTAGTATTGTATGTTTCACAGCAACTAACTATGTATTAGTGACTGCCAGCTACAAGCTAACAAACTAATGGAAAACATAAATAACATTAAATACACTTACCATTCTGATACGTCTGCTTTAGTCACCAATTTCAGTGAAAAACAGACTCCTCATATGACTAAAAACCATTACATTACCTTAACCAGTTGTTTCACAAGCCTTATTCTAACAGTATGTGAGATACAGGGCATAAACCCCGGGCTCAGGCCTGTGCTTTGTATTCCCACCCACCAAATCACCTCTACCTCCTCAGGCAGCAGTTGTATTTCCTTGAAAACATGTCTGGAAAAGCCAATTATTACTTTATAAATGCATTTTGTAAAATACAGGATTTGTGTTCCATTATGTGTGAGAAAGCTGGAAGCTCGTAATTCAAAATTATTTAAGCAAAAAAACACCACTAAGGAAAGACACACAAAGCTTTTGAGTTTTCATTAGTTTTGTGGCTCAGCCTCTCTAAAGTGATTATTTTTTTTACATTTCTGAAAGAGTGTTGGCTATGCAGTATTCTGGACGGCACATTTTCTGGTGTCTCTTACCTGCCCCCCACAGAGAAATCAGAGATGGCATAGAAGTACGAGCGCAACACTTTAGCGTCCTTGAAGAATTCGTCTCCAAAAGTGTTAAGTCTGTCCAAAGAGATGAGCAGGTCAGTGGCTGTCACCCATTCCTGGAAAAGAAAAAAAGGTAGGGAAGAAGGTAGAACCAACAGGGTGAAAGAGATGTTAGGAAATCACTTTTTGTTGTCATCCACTTTACTCAGTGTGTTGGCGGCTGCCACTCATGGGAGGTACAAGGAAGTAGACAGAAAGTTAGAAGGAAAAATAACACAAACTGGGCTTTAGTTGAGTGAGGCAAGAGGTGCAAGAATACAGCAAAAGTTGACAGCAAAGGAAAAATAGTTGAAATTGAGAGTTGGTGGATCAAGGAAAGGAGACAGGGGTGATGGTGTAACAGCAGGGGAGAGAGCAGATGTAATGGGGAAATAATGAGTGTGGTGAAGGAAACTGAACTAATGTCAGAAATAGGGGTGAAGACAGAAGGGGATTAATGGAGACAAAAGCCGAAATATGAAAAAAGAAAGAGAAAAACATGAGAGAAAAAAAAGACAACACTGCAGCACTACTTCAGCATAATGGATGCCGCGTGGCAAAGCTCCCATCCCTGATATGATTTAAGCTCCTCTGTTTGAGCCACTGCAAAGGTAAAGACAGGATGAAGCAAGAGTGGGAGAAGAAAGTGAAGAGGGATAACACAAACAGAAAAAAAAGCAAACTGGTAGTGCAACAGTGGGGTGGGAGATAAAAGTGAGGCCAGGTAAAGAGAGAATAAATGACATGAGGAATACCTTTCTTGTGAACAGAGACAACTTTAAAACAGAAAGTCGAATAGAAACTTTCTGTCCGTTGCTTGGCTGGTTAGGGACTCTGTGGCAGTCCTGAAAAAGCCTATAATGCTGTCCATTTTGAAGCTTCTCCCCCGAGGTATCTTTGAAGTATGGCAATGGGAGGGAAGTAGATGGTAACGGATGGGCCTCAGACTAAAAACATGTGTTATGAGTTCATTCGTTGATGCTTTTCTCTGACATTACAGCTTGTCTTTGTAGTGTTTAAGCCCATGGGATGCTGTAGCACCTACTAGATGGGACTGGGTTTTTCCTATTACTACTTATTAAGTAGTAAAAAGTACAAAATTGTGTATAAATAATCTACAGTATATAAATGACCTTGTTATCATTTGTAGTGTACCACAAGTGTACCATATATACCATACCATAGTTGGCAGGTAGTAGGTGTATCCTGGGCTAAAGGAGATGATAAAGGAAGTAATGAGGCACTTTTCCTTATCACTTAGACAATTCCACCAGCTCTTATCATGACTGCCACTTGAACACTTCCGGGTCATTTCACTCAGTTAAGCATAATACACTATTCGACCGCAGCCAAAGTCTTGTTTGGACGGATTTCCAAAGTCCTGTTTATGTTTTTGTAAAAGTTAAAGCTGCAACAACTGCATTTTCATGACATGATCACACTTAAAGCAACTTTCATGGATTATCCATCTCAAGTAAGTTTTAAATGTGTACAAGTTGAGTTTAATGCTGTAGAGAAGAGAGCAGACGTTATGCAGTTAGTTCAGGCTTGTAATGAAAAGACTTAAAAGCATGAGAACAGCAGGTATGGTCCTTTAAGGTACAGTGCCTCAGCAGAATCTATATGTACCTAATGAGCATTGAGACAATGTAACAACATTTTCAATTTTTAGCTTTTTAGTTTAACAAAAAAAAACAGTATTCTTCATTTAGCAAGTGTAAAAAGTGTCTTAATTGGGTTGCAGCAAGAAATTTAACAAGGATGACACTTCTGAGCCCTCTGAGGCTCTCTTCGCAGGTAGGCTACCTAATGTGATCTCTCCTAGCTTAAAATAACCTGAGCAGCACTGCAGTAAAAGTTTAGAATTAAGTTATCTTTAAAAAAACGACTTCTTAAGGGCTTTTTTTCTACTGTCAGCATGATCACCATCCTCCTGTTTCAAAGGAAAGGGTCTTGGGATTCAGACCACCTGCTTGGTCCATGCCTGCAGTCCCAGGAGACATACTGCTGGGGCATCAAGAGGTTATAGCCCCTTATTGGAACATCTGGTGTGAATGTGCTACACATGTGTTACTGGTTGATTCGGTTGTCTCTTTGCCTTGTCAGTAAAAAGAAGACTTTCTAGGGTAGAGTTAAGTGTCCTCAGCAATGTGCAATTAGTGACACAGCGCATAAAAATCTCTCACAGATCATTTTAAAGCGAGAAGACATTTGTTTTTCATTTTAACTTTTCCTAACATCTAAATTTTGACTTTTCTGTAGTTGTTAGTCATCCCACCTTCAGTGTTGCTTACCTTAAATGCCCTCTCACTTTACCCTATACCATGTTTCTTTATTTTTCATTCTCTCCCTCTGCCAGCCTTATCTTTGCACTCTCCAGCTCGAGTGCACTTTAGGATTTCCACACAGTTCTGTGCGTTAGCAGTCTATTGAGGGCTATAGAGCTGTTATTTTGTAGTAACCATAACTACAGTGTTGCAGAATTGAGTGCAGTTGGCTGGCGTGCTATTGTTCCGGCCCTTGCTTATCGACTTTGCCCCTGCTTGACATGTCTCTACTGGCTAATGGGGTTTGGAAGATACTGAATGACCCTGATGCACTGCAGTTGCTCATTCTATTTTTTTTACACTACCTGGAAATTATGTGATTTTCATCCATGCTTTATGAGAAGTGAGCTGTCAGGGTTGGAAAACGTAGCTGCAATGTAATAAAAAGGTTTGTTTCCATTAGGATTGACTACCCGGAGTGAGGCGGGTCTATCTCACCAAAACGCCCCTAATTTGCATGTGAGTCACTCAAGCGGCCGTTTGACCGGCCGTTATTTTACCCTGACCCAGAGCAGGGACGTTTTTCTCCCCTGAGAGAAGTCCGGTTGCTGATTGTATATAACTCTAAGCGAGATGTTATGTGTGGTAGTAAAGACGCCACAAAAACACAGCGAAGTAGAGAGTAGACACTTTGATCCAGCGGAGTAGTACAAAATTATTTGTGCGCGCGCATCTTTGCACTGGCTTGTTAAAATGAGTGCTGCAGCTGCCCGGTTGCTCCCTCTCTCTCTCTCCCATCTCTCTTACACGCACTCACGCACGCACCAACGCACGCACACATGCGCACAGACACACACAGACACACACACACACACACACACACACACACACACACACACACAGCAAGTGGGGTGTCAGCCTGTCTGTGTCAACACACCCTTTAACAGCGCATGGAATTTTTAAGGTGGAGAGTTTTCTTTCATGTAACTTGTACATAAGTTGACGTTTTGAATCATACGGCCTTAAATCAAACTGAAACTATTCTCTATGTCTCACTTGGAGAATGAACGACGCCACTGTAACAGTGATCAGCTGATTACCTGCCATCGAAATCGAAACCTATTCAGACTGAAACTTTCTGAGCGGCCAAATTTTACCCTTATGGAAACGCACCTAAACGAGGTAAGACGAGGTGGAGTAAGGTAGAGAAAAATGGAGGGGAAATAGATAATAATAATAATTAATGTTTAACTTTCCAATAGAGACAAGTGGTCAGAACAAAGCAAGAGAATACACAGTGAATAGGGAATGATATTCGCCCTGTCTGACTTGCTTACAAAGTACAAAGTTATCTTCAGCCGATCTACCTTGTCATACATGCTGTACTTGTCTAGTGCCAGGTTATGTAAGAGCCTGCTCTCCTGCCATGTGATGAGGAAAGTGCAGTGTTTATGTTATATACATTATTGCAACAGATGCTTTAGAATTTTCTGAAAAGTGGCAATTACACATATCTGCAGAGCGGTCCGCTCCACTGAACTTAAGCGAACAGTCGTCAGCTCTCTCTCTCTCTCTCTCTCCACTTTGAGGACAAGCAACTGCAACAGTGACAGCATGTCAATCACTCACAAAGTTATGACAACTGAATAAACAACAGCGTCGGTAGAGCACTTCAGCATTTCTTTATCATGACTAAAGTTTGCTTACTTTAGATGACAATAATGAATGTGAATCTGTTCTAAGTGCCCTCCACTTGGATATTTGTTGTATTTATGAAGTTGGTCTGTCTCTAAGAATAGAATAGAATAGAATAGACTGGCGTCCTGTCCTGGGTGTACCCGGCCTCACGCCCCATGTCAGCTGGGATCGGCTCCAGCCCCCAGCGACCCCGACAGGGACAAGCGGTTGAAGGTGAATGAATGAATGAGAATAGAATAGAAATACTTTATTGATCCCAAGCTGGGAAATTGCAGTGTAACAGCAACATTACACACAGACACATTAAAGCAGTAATATAAAAATACAGTATAAAAGATACCTAAAAATAAAATGTATAAACAAGCGGACTAATTGTAGAGCAAATGTAAACATATAATAATCTAAGGTGCAGTGGACAGATTGTATTGTTCTGAACAGTTTAAATGTTATTGTACAGTGTGATGGCATGTGGCAGGAAAGATTTCCTCTATCTGTCCCTTCAACGGCGTCTGTGTGAGAAGGTGCTCCGCTGTCTGACCACTGTGTGATGGAGAGGGTGTTGTTCATTGTCTATGATGGCTAACAGTTTGTTCAGCGTTCTCCTCTCCACCGCGGACTCAAAAGACTCCAGCCTGAGACCAAGTACAGAGCCAGCCTTCTTGATGATTTTGGTGAGTGAGTCTGTTGGTGTCACTGGCTCCGATGCTGCTGCCCCAGCCCACAGCAGCAAAGAAAATAGCAACAACCGAATGGTAGAAGACCTCCAACATCTTGCTGCACACGTTGAAGGATCTCAGCTTCCTCAGGGAAGAGTCTGCTCATCCCCTTCTTGTACACAGCCTCGGTGCTAGATTTCCAGTCCAGTCTGTTGTCGATCACCACTCTCAAGTATTTCTAGTCCTCCACCTCCTCCACCACGTCCCCCCTAATCCATAGTGGCTGTGAAGGCATCCTCTTCTTCCTGCCGAAGTCGATCACCATCTCTCTGGTTTTGCTGACGTTCAGCCTCAGGTGATTTTGTTCGGACCACTCTACAAAGTTGTCCACCAGTGTCCTGTACTCACCTTCATCCCCTCCCCTTACACACCCGACAACAGCTGAATCGTCAGAAAACTTCTGCAGGTGACTTGACTCAGTATTGTACTGAAAGTCACTGGTGTATAAGGTGAAGAGGAAGGGAGAAAGCACAGTTCCCTGTGGAGCTCCTGTATCACTGACCACCACATCAGACAGGACACTGCCCAGACGGACAAACTGTGACCCATGAGCAGAGGCTGAATGGTGTTAAAAGCACGGGTGAAATCAAAGAAAGTGATCCTCACAGTGCCTCCCCCACCATACAGATGCATATGGGCTCGTTGCAGCAGTTAGATGACAGCATCATCGACTCCTAAATGGGAAACAGCAGAGGTCACTGGTAATCCAGGGCTTGTTATTGGAGAAGCAGTGAGTCTGTGTCCACCTCTTCACTGTCCTGGTGTGCACAGGCTGCCTTCTCACAAGAGGGACATACTTTGGGGTCATCATGGCCATATTGTGGTCTATCCTGCCGAGGGGGGGAAGGGTTGTTGCATCATATGAGTCAATGGCATTAGCATATAATAAATCCAATGTTTTATTGTCTCTGGTGGGGCAGTCAACATACTGATGGAAATTATTTAAGGTGTTTTTTAGGGAGGTATGATTAAAATCACCTGTAATAACCATAAATGGATGTTCAGTTTGCAGTTTTGCAGTGGCGGAGCTGATAATGGATGTAGACAGTGATAACAATGGCGGACTCCCTCGGCAAATAATACGGAGGCATTCCCTCGGCCAGAAGTTCAATATCAGGGATACAGAGACGTTCCTTAACACAGACGTGTTCGGGATTGCACCAACTCTCACTCACATAAAGTGCAAGCCCACCACCCTTCTTCGTCCGACTTTTGGAACAGTCTCTGTCTCCATGAACGAAACAGTAACCGGGAACCTTGATGCAGGTTCGATGCAGTCCGGGATATGCGAGTGCAGCCAAATTTCACTGAAGCAAAATAAGCTACACTCACGGTACTCCCTCTGGGTCTTCACCAGCACTGAATGTTCATCCATCTTGTTCCCCAAAGACCTCGCATTTCCCATTATAATCTCTGGGACCGCTGGCTTATATCTTCTTCTTTTCTCCCTCTGTGTGTTTCCAGTCCTGCAGCCCCGGTGTCTCCTCTGTAAGAACTGAGGGACCACAGGTCTGTCTCCGGGCAGCAGCACAGGCTTACACAGCGCAATCAGCTGTTCACGCGTGTAAAAAATGCCCCCACTTCTACCGGCAAGGTTCTCTGTTACGAAAAAGTAAAAATAGTAACAATAACAAAACTTAGGCCAGCCATCGTCTCAACGCTTATGTACAGAATGTGATTAATTCGACAAAAGAAACGAAAAGACTGAACCAACAAATAGCAAAGTTAAAAAAAAAAAAAACACGACGGGAGCTGCTGTTACAAGCTATAAGAAGAAGAATAAAATAAAAAGGCTAGGGGAATATTTTTTTAAATGTGGTGAGATCTCAACTGAAATTCAATGTTTTTGATAAAAAACAAGGGAAGGACATAACGGACATGACCTGCTCTTTTGGTAAATTATTAAATGAGTGATTAGAACAAACCGAGGATCGTTAATGTTAAAATTCATGAGAAACAGTCCTCTACTAAAGAGGGCCATTTGAACGCTGGTACTGCAATGCTATTGTTTCCAACATCCAGCTTTCATTCTGCAACACACACACAGATGATAAGATGTTTTAAATGCGTTGTTAGCATTTTAAAGTTCTTACACACCATAATAGCAAATACTCTCCTCCATTTATCATAGGGTTTCGAGACCATTATCATATGGAAGAGTTATTAGTTATGCATGATAAAACAGTGCCAACTGTGTAAGGAAAAGCAGACATAGTTCCAAATATCATTTACCGCACTGAAAGGAAGCAGTTTCTTAGGGTTAATTAGTAGTCAGCCCATTACATACTATTTGTGCAAACCACAGCAAAAGCTTAATTAACTTTGATTCGTACTCCCTTGGAATTTGGGCTCACAATACTACAATGATGCTGACGTAGGGATAGGCTAAAGTGTTGGGAGTGGAAACGAGCCAGTCCTTTCCTTAAGACAATAACGGTCTAATGATCAAATGAGCAGGAACACATGCACACAGACATATATAAGGCTGCACACAGCAACGTTTTTGATGACAATAATCACAGTTTTCATTTCTGCTCAGGGGCTCATAACCTTCACCCTCACCTCTAAAGTATATCTTGTCCCTTTCCTCCCTCTCTGTCTTTACCTCTTTTTTCCTCTACATGATTGTGTCCTTCCCTTCTACGGTCTATAGTCTGTTTCCTTGAACTCTGAAACCTCTGGCTGCAGGCAGTGGCGGGAAAGAGAGTCCCCCATTCCAAAGTTAATAACTTTTTAATTTAATTGCTTAAGTTCACTGTGGCCTCAATATGTATTTTTCCCCTTTTACTCATTGTCATTCAGTGCTGGAGCTCCAATTTGCCACACGGCTTTCTAGAGAGAGAGAGAGAGAGAGAGAGAGAGAGAGAGAGAGAGAGAGAGAGAGAGAGAGAGAGGGTGGACTGGTGGCAGAAGAGACAGACAACCCGTTTTAATGGATGACTGAACAAATTAAATTAGAATTCAAAAAGCAGCTTTCATCTTCTGCGTGATTATTGAAAAAAGAGAGCTTTACAAACTTGACAACAGAGCTCCCTTTGAAGTAAGCCATTACTTTCGAGAAAACACCTAAATGCCGTGTTACAGGGTGAGTGTTGTTTATTGCAAATTAAACTGATTTGGCAATGAAGACACAACCCATGACTGGTCACTGGCATAACACAGAACACTGCTGTATATTTATGCAGATGTCATATACATGAGACAAAAACACCTGTGCATTTAAGTGTCACCAGATGGTTTTTCTTTTCAATGTAATTTTGTTTTGACCTCTCAAATTGACAAGGAGATATATTTTAACAGCAGCAGATGAAGCGTGTAAAACCTCTATGTTGAAACTATGCGCTACTCAGACTGAGGCACAAGCGTTAAATCTGCAAAGGGATTAAAATGCTAATAAAACAGACAGGATGCAATTCCTGTTTTAAGCCTCATGAAATATGCATGCTTCTCTATGACTCTATGAGCCATATGCAGAGGAAATGGCACACAGGGAGGAACAGGGATCATGTTATACTGTGTTGACGATCTGTATGTAAAGACTGGGATTTTAACCCCTGGCACAAATGGCCAATCTGTATCTCAGTGCAAGAAAAGCCATTATATAAAGAAGGGTCAATATGTCCACACTAGTAGCTGCCACTGAAGCAATATGTGTTTATTAGAGAAGTGGTATTTTTACAGAACCTAATTTAAAGGTATACTACGTAAAGTTTGCAAAAACACGGCATTCAGAGTCAGCCTCTCCACTCCCAGAGAGAGAGAAAGAATGAGAGAGACAGAGAGTGAGAGTAATAAATAATGATAAGAATCAAGACATTTTTCAGTACTATGTTCCCTTTGAAGGTCATGAAAATTTTTTTTTTTTATAATCCTCCAACACAGAATCTGAATAGCCTCAGACTACAATGGACTTACTCAACACTTTTATACTCATGCTACAATTGTGTGGCCTGTGCTGCAAAACTTCAGTCCACGTACAGTCCTGAAGCACTTGGGACAATTACAGTAATCACATGAACTGGATGGAAAAAACACATTCAGCCTGAGCAAAATCAGAGACTGGAGGTTTGTTTGTGTGATTACAATCACAACACTGGCATTTTTCCTACTTCTTTTCCGCTCGGGCAAGAGCTCTTTGAGGTTTGTTCATTCCCGGGAATAAAAGAGCTCAATCCCAGACACCTAACCGCAGAGAGCAGTGTATTGCAGACAAGAGAGAAGGTCAAGTCGTTATAGCAACAATATGAGGCCTTCACATTTGGCTCATCGAAAGTAGAAGTCTCATAAAAAGGTGCTAAATATTTGACACTTCTTAGGCTCCATTTACAACCATTATCCATACAAAACTTCAGCCAATATCACCTGTATGTACATAGCAATGTACTCATATCTACACAAGGTTTGAATGAATGAAGAGGCATATGAAGCTGAAGGACTTCTTTAGGGAGTGTGACTGACTCATACTAAAGATGGCAACAGTTGCACTTGATATGTGGACTAACATAAAAAAGACTAAGATTTACCAAAGACATATGGAGACTGTGACATAATTCAAGTATCATGATTGGGTTTTCTTGTTTTCCTGGAGGCAATATTTACCAGATTCACAAATGTAGTGTGCCCTGTTACTGTTTGCTAAATATTTCTCACTAAATGCGGAGAAGAGCTTAATCATGGGACAAATGAGAATTTTGACCAGCTGGTAGCACTAGAAATAGTCAGGGAATCATAAACTCAAAGAAGAAAGCTGGTATTGACAACATAGAAGAATTGCAGTAACTACGGAGGAACCTGTGCATCATGTTGACCCCTTACCCCCAACTGTTTAGGTGGGCTTCACCACTAATGCTCACTTAAGTTCGGCAGCAAAGGATCAGGTGGAGCGGGACCATATAACAGACTATATATATAGACACATATCTACTTCCTCCCACTTTACAAAGGTGAGGCCTTTATATCCTGGATTGGGTCGTTTGAGGACAGGACCATATTATTATGTTATTCCACAGTAGCAACCAATTGTGAGTCCAGCACAGCTATCAGTCATCAGTTTTTATAGCATCAAATAACTAATCAAAACCAAAGGGTATTAGAAAAATCAACACTTGTCTTGAACCACCGTAAGTATGATAAAACTACCTGTATTTGACATGTGCTTTGACTTTTTAGTTTGGCCCATACGCTAACATGGAACGAGGACAATGATTATGACCTTTACTGCAGCCAGCCACCAGGGGGGGATTGAGATGTTTTGGCTTCACTTTTTGGGAGCTGTCAAACTGTTCATCTTTATTTACAGGCTGTGGACAGGAACGACATGTCCAGGAAATCCCTGCAGCCAAAAATGCTGCATTCTAGAGCAGTGTATCTGGGATCAAGTGTACAGGTCTACATGGAAACATTCGTCTTGTTTGTTTCTGATATGCACTAATATATGTTTACGATCACCCTGGTGAAATACTGAAATCTATTTACACAACAGAAAAAATAAGCTGTTTTGATCTGTGCAAGGGATTCTATTTATTGTTCAAAACCAACAGCTGTTATATCGTTGCATGTACAGGACTTCACTCCCTGTAGCCTTCTGCTCCGTCCTTTTTATGCTGTCCATCTTATATTCAAGAAATTGTTGTGGAAATTGTATTTTCGAGTGCTGCTCTCCAACTCTCATATGGAGTTGCCCATTTTCTTCTTGTTTTTCAAGTATTTGTAGCTCAAGTGGGAACCAGTAGGTAACCATTAAAGAAGACAAGTAGGCCCCACCATGTTTGTTCTTTGATGTTTCACTGCATGGAAAATAATATTCTTTGTTTTTGCATCAAAGACGACAGCTGATGTGTTTTTGTCTTTGCTCACTAGAACCCATCTGTCCCATCACACTTAAAATAGCGGGGGAAAAGAGAGATTTAATGAAATAAATGGTGCAATTGATATGGTTTTTATTCTAATAGGAGAAGAAATACCAGTCAATTATGGGTCTTCTCATCTTGTTGTTTAAGAGGATAGCAGAGTGGGAAAGGTAGGGTGAAGGAGAAGCAGTGTTTGGCAGGTCTGTTGAGAGATTTGCCACCCAATCTATGTATTCTTGGCTTTTATTGATCCCCCACAGCTTTATAATCAGTGGGTCGATGCCATCCAGAGCATACTGAAATAAAGCCAACACCACCATTAGTAGCCAGGTTTTAATGTAACTAAGGCCTGCTTACTGAGAGAACAAACAACCACCAATATGTCTTTCTTTATATGGAAATAAACACATCTAAAAGGTTCAGCGGGTTAATGAGAAATAACAAGGTTTCCTGTGACAGATAAGGGGAGACAAGTTCCTTTTTATACACCAAATAGAAAATAAAGGAAAGACTTGGCTTGTATCTTTGTACATTGATTATAATTAACAGGAGAAATCACACGGTTAAGCATTTTTTAAAAAGTGGCATACCTGCAGACACAGCAACTCATTTAACAGTACGAATGAAAATGTCCTATTTTATTTAATTGAAAATTGCTGGTTAGAGTAAAATGCATTTCCTTCTATAATAAACAGCAAAAATAATGTTTGTGTTTACTTCAACTAAATTATGATGCAGTAGACTTAGTAGACACACCAAGTTGTTCAAAAATGTATTCTCTCGCTATGATTATTTAATGTGTAACAGCCGTTTCTGATAGGGGGTTTTGATAGTGATCTTAATTACTTTGCACACAGAATCATCAATTATTCAGCATCGTAATTCATGTAATCATATTTTACATTTGAGCTCGGGAAAGATCTGATGTCCTTAGATAGATTTTATTACATGATGTTTAGAATAGAATTAAGAAGAACTACCACCTTTTAAATAAAACAGAATTAGCAACAGGCGGATAACCAAGTTATTTTTCTACAGACTGAACACTGTTGGGCTTTCCCTGCACACCAATTAAAGTATTAATTCATTGATTTCTCCACCGTGCTGATCAGAGTGGTTCCAAATACGCAGAACAACAGGGATGATGACAGAGATGTTGACCGAGGAACAGACACCGAAATCAAAAGCGGCGGTTGCTGTTTCTCATTCAGAGAGTGAAAGCTGTGATGCTGTTAGCCCGGACAAGGGGAGACAGGGACAAGCTGGAGCTGCGGACCGACACACCTGGGAATCGAACTCTCCTAGATAAACAAACAGACTGAAGACTTTGCGGATGGGTCCTCTGAAGTGTAAACATTGAAAGCCGCTCAACAGACTGAGTCGTCAGGGTGTTTATTCGAACAGCATTGCCCATCTCAAAAGAACAAAAGGTCTGGTGTTTCTTTTAGATCCACTGAAAATTATCATTTGAAGTCAATGAAGTCTATTAAAATGTCTAACAGATATTAAGGTGCCTGTTTTTTTCTGTGAAAATGTTGTCAGATTTGTTTGGTACAATATATTTTATGCTAATGTATTGCCAAAGAGTAGTCCTACAATTGCAGTAGCAACTCCAACCACCAAGTCAAAAGTTCAGTGTTGGGGTCAACATGAACAGAATCCCTGTGAAAGTGTTTACATTTTTTGCAGGGTCAGTGCCCCCTTACGGTCGACTACAGAGTCTACAGATGTTAGCAGCTGTGCAAGACTGAATTTAGTGGTGCTTTGAACAACATGCTAACATCAACACGATGACATGCTCACCATTACAATGCCAGCATGCTGATGTTTAGCAGGTATATTGTTGACGATGCTGAGTGTCAATTTAGAATTTTAGCATGATAACATTTGGTAATTACCACTTTGAGTATAAGCTTTCTAATTCTGAGACAAAATGTTGGACCTGATGATGGTGCCAGGGAAAACTTAAAGGATCACTAGAGTTAATACAGTTCATCCTGAAGGGGACATGGACATATTCACTAAATTCCATGGTAGTCCATAACATAGCTGAGACTTAAGTTGAGATTTCACTTTAAAACAGTCTTTCCCAAAGTTAGGTCGCAGGCCCATTTTGATTAGGTTGCCAATCAATGCATAGCAATACTATACGATGTGAATCATTTTTCCTAATTACAATTTTGGTTTAAACTTTCTTTTTTGCTACACAAGTCAGAGTACACAGCTCAGATGCTGTGTGCAGGACAGTTTACCCCCTTCTTTCTCTCTCTTCCCCCTTGACCTGAGAAACGTGTTCACTCTCAGGCTGAGGTAACATTGAGTGTGACTTCTCTGTGATTCCTTCCCTCTTGGTCGCATGAATTCATGATGTATTTTTGTAAATTTGGGTCCTGGAGAGCTGCCAAATTTCTATTTTGGGTGTCAAGCTGAAAAAGTTTGGAAATCCCTGCTTGAAACCACAAGTGTCAACATCATGGTGTTGGTGCTAGATTAAAAGTCCTGGGATCCCTAAGGTCCTCCTGATACATCATCTATGAACTATTAATATCTGTGCAGATTTTGTGCAAATCCATCCAACAGTTGAAACGCTTATACCTATATTTCAGTCTGGACCAAAGTCCAACCAACATCCCGAAAGCAATGCCACTAGTGTGTATTAAATGCGTTTGCCATTTGTTGTGTGGAATATTAATCACATGTCAGTATATCAATATGCTAGGAATCTCTCATGTTGCACCTGGGGTGTGATAACACCTCAAAAGGAACAGTACAGAAATCAATGCTATTCTCAAGGCACCTAGCTCCATTACTACTAGTTTAATAATCCCATATTCACACCAAGTTTGACAAGAACTGAAGCCACATTCCTAAAAAAAACTTCACTAAAAAAGAACCTGCCGAGTGCTTCAGAGTGCAGCTCCAATCGGCCTATTTCACTTTAAAACATTTATGTTGCTATCAAAAGGTGAGACAATTAGAAATATGTCTCCTCTCAATAATTTCTATAGATCAAACAGGTTTCATCAGGAAGACGTCTATTCTCAAATATGTGGTGTCTGCTTATTATAGTTTCTGCTCCATCTACAACCACAGAGCCTGAAGAAAAAACTTTTGTCAGGATGCTTAAAACCTTTGACTGCTGCTGGAAGGCACAGTACAACACCTTATACCTAACAAAGTGATTGACTCTCATGATGAGACTGCACAAGAGAATAGTATAGAATAGACAAATAGCACAGAACACTGCACCTCACAAAGTGATTTACCCTTTATGAGCACACTGTATAACTTGCTGCTCAAAATGCCTTAAACCAAATATGCCCTCATCTTGTTTTACACTTTCCAGTGTACAGAATGTAATGGGATGAATTAAGTGTGTAGTGGGCAGAATTACATGCCACCTCCACTGAATTATGTGACAGCAGCAACATTTTTCCTTCGGCTTTTACTCTCTCTTTACTGCCTAGTTAAGGTTTGGGCAAGTTTGCTGATTTTTCTTTTTTTTTTTAAGCAAAAACGTCATAATAGCATAAAATGTGTTTCATCTTCCATGACTTGTAACTGAAACCAGGTCATTAAACATTATAAGGCAAATGTCCACCACCAGACTACAATACCTTTAATTCCTATCATGCTATAGTTAATTCTAGACTACCTGTTTCTACCCATTCCACCTTTACATAATCCTTACTCCTTTATTCATTAATCACACATAATCCTCTAATGGTGAGACTATGTATGTCTTTTGTTTGCTCTGTTCATGCATGGAGCATGTGTTTCCAACGCATAAACAGGCCCGGCTCGATCCAGTATGTCCTACAAACCTAGACTCCGGTTTGCTATTGTTCCAGCCTGCCAGAGTCCAGAATGATATAACAGATAGAGGGGCTGAAAGTGGTAGAAGACTAGTGTGAAGGGATTAATCATAAAAGGACAGTTTAATAATCTCTGAACTGGAAAACCAGGCTGCTGCTACCTTTTCTTGAAAGCATTATATAACTGCTCTCTTGCAAAAAATAATGTAGAACAGCCAGCTATAACTAAGCCACATAAATATGTTTTCCACTCACTCTCCTTTTTTTTTTTATTGTCCTAGCAAGACAGATAAGGGTAGCATCTCAGGACTTTCAGATCAGGAGCCAAACACAGCCCTGCGTGCAGATTCATCTTTTACGCGGCTGCATGTCGCCTTACTGACATTAACACAATGCACACAACCTGTAACAACGCTAAAGCTAATCCAGTGGTGCATTTCATTTCTATTTTCACTCGTAAATGCAAGAGTCCCTCACATTGCAGAGCTAAGGAGAAAATATCTTTATCCTGCTCCTCAGAGTGGCTTAGCTTGAGAGCTGATGTGGCTTCACTACTGCTGTCTTTCCAGCCTCCATCTTTTTCCCAGTTTAAAACGGGATCACTCTCGAGGAAAGCTGTCTCTTTCTACTCTGTGGGAGGTTTCAGAGATGTCACCCATTCAAAGTGCCGTGGTTGATTGGGGGTGGGGGTGTTTATGAGAAGACAGCATGTGTGTGTTAGGGAGGCAGGGTAGGGGATGTGTGCAGGCAAAGATGCCATATGTAGCCCTAAGGGCCCGTCAGCTACACCACACTTTTTAAATCATACATCTTAGGCAGGTTTAAGAGTGCAAATAAAACTGTAAAAATCAATAAATCCTTTATTCCTTTATTAAACTAAATATGATTTGTTTAAGGGAATGAATGAAATAAATATTCAAATGCACTCGCGATGGCAGACAAAAAGCTATCTATTTGCTCTTTGTCAGGCTCATTTTTGCTTCAGCAGTTTTTTATTGAACACTACATTCAGATATTTGAAACATATTTCAAAGCCGAGTTTCAAAACATTCAGTGAGCCGAGAGATATATTGGGATTGGGGTGTACTGTAGCTAAATCATCTCTAAATTGATTTATAACAGTCGTATACAGTAAACTGCAAATATACTGACAGGCGGAGCAACACACATCCTCCTCGAAGATTACCTCATTGTTACTTTATTAAGTTTTGGAAGGTAGCTTCTTTCTTTGGCAGCGGGTTATGGTTATGCAGGGATACACCACATATCCTCCACACATCCTCCAAAAGACACTCTTACTCTTCTTATTTAATGATGTGGAGGAGGACAGCTTCTTTTACAGAAGTGGTAGACTTACACTGCCAGAGCTATTTCCTCACAACATTTTAGTATAAAGGTCAGACAGGAGAGCATGTCTTAATTACTGTAGCTAACATGAGGGGGCAATGGCTGTGGACTGATCATCTCGGTATATAGTTCCAGAATTACGGAAGATTACTGTTTGAATATACATATCCACTACATGTTAAAAATGTCTTTACAGGAAATAAAAATAACAATAACAGATAGCACTACACTGTAAGGGACACTGGGAGGAAGCATAACACTCAGGCAGTGGGAGGCTGATATGCCCTGTCAAACAGGCTGTGGGGTGGTGGTGGGACGTCTACTAAAAAACTGTGACTTAGATTTGGAAAGGGTTCCATGCTTTATGCTGCTGCTGGTGTCATTTACATGTCATTTTACTGCATTATTGCTGTTGCCTCCTGTCTAATTTTAATTTTCTTTATACTTCACATTGTGAACTCTCTCACATTCCCTGGGCAATATTTTGCACATTTCAGCAGAAAACTCTGCAGATCTTTTATTTTTCAAACAGATCAATTGCACTTATTTTCCATTTTTCTTGACATTGGCGGTACTTGCTTTAAATTTATATCACCCTTAAATTGGTTTATTGGTAAATGGTAAATGGACTTGTACTTATAAAGCGCCTTTCTAATCTTCTGACTACTCAAGGCGCTTTCACAGTGTTTGTCACATTCACCCATTCATACAGACATTCACAAAGATAGCAGTGAACATCTACATACCATCTAATCTATTGAACCATTCACACCACATTTACACACCCATGCGCAGCACGGGGAGCAATTCTCGGTTCAGTGTTTTGCCCAAGGACACTTCGACATGTGGACCTGGGGAGGTGGATCGAACCGCCAATCTCACGAATGAAGGACGACCCACTCTGCCATTGAGCCACAGTCGCACCAACACACCAAGGCAAATTCCTTGTATGTGAAAACCTTCTTGGCAATAAACCTGATTGTGTTTTTCCCCCTTGACTTCATTTGAAATTGTACCACCTTTAAAATTATTTGTGTTCTTTCTGACTATATGGTCAGATATTAAGGTTGAACCAAAATAAATTTAATTTCAGCAGCTGTTTCAGAATAAATCTTCCTGTATACATCTGCATTTGATTGAGAATCTTCAGATTCTGCAGATTAATCCTCATCTAGTCATATTCACCAATTTAGATAGTGATTTCAAATACCAGTTTTCTTCCAAGATGGACAACGTTAATTTAATATCCTGATTCCTATCATCTCATTATGAATTGAGATATTATTACTGTATGTATCATCATGACATATTCTCCTTCAGAAGAAGGTCCTGTAGGAGGATCTCTGCTCTAATTAGATAACTTACTTGTCAGTAATTTGTTGTGACAAGGTTACTTTTAATGTATACTTGATTATAAATGACTATGAGTAATGCAGGAACCTGGATATACATTTATTCACACATGGCAGCTAAGGTTCTATAAATTTACTGGAGATCAAAATCAGAGAACAAAGTATTAATACTTGATTTATACTGAAATACTCTTATTTTGTATCGTTCAGAATTTGATAGAATATCCGTTGTGTCTAAACCTCTGCTGTCCTAGCATGTTTTTTTTAAATAAACAAGGCACTTCAACAAAAACCTTTATTTTGTGAAAAAAAGCAGTGAGCAAAATTAGAGAACACTTTCAGATACCTCCCAGTTATTGGTGTTAATGTGGCACTTGGTGACAATTTACTTAATTGTTTGACATGCCATATTTATCTGGCAGCTCTCCTGGTTACTTTGCAAGAAGGCAAGCCGTTCCTAGGATAATGAAACCCCGCGACAGCCGGTTGTCCAGATGAAGGCCAAAGGGATGATCCTCTCAGCCATTGCAAGAGAGGATGGTTGTTCCTAGTCTGTGATTTCAAGAATATTGAAACTTTACAGGGACACGGATTCATTTAACTCCCTCAAAAAGGCTGGTCGTCCTTGAGGTGCATGAGAAGGATGGAGGAGAGGATCATGCAAAGACTCAATGGGGAATCGGTTTAACACTGCAGCTGGAATTGCTTGCAGTTCAGTGCTGAACACGGCGAGGATCTGTCTCAGCACACAGTGTCTCGCCCTTTAAGACAATTTGGTCTGAAAGCCCATTCTGCAGTGACCAAACCATGTCAATTTATTTGTGCCTGATAGGAAACCTTTTTTTCGTCGTAGGACTGGGTAAAGACTGAACCCAAAGTGTGCAAAGAAGTCAGTTAAATTTGTGTCATGGTTTGGGGGATGTTTTCTGCAGGATGAGTTGGGCTACTTGTACAGCTACATGGCAGGGTGAATACAAACGTTTATGTGAACCTCCTACGGCAACATGCAATACCTTCACTCCAATTGTCTCCAAATCAGCTGCAATGTTCATGCAGTCACGCTGTAAAACAGGTTAAGCAGTTCCTTGAAGCTGAGAATATTGAAAAATTGTTCTCTAATTTTGCTCACTCAAAGGTTTTTGTAGGAGTGTCTTGGTTATTTAAAAAAGACATGCTAGTACAGCAGTGGTATAGCCACAGCGGATATATTTGATCAAATTCTGAACAGTAAAAACTAACTCAGAATCAATAAATATAAATATTTCAGAATAAATCAACTATTAATACTTTGTTCCCTAATTTCGACATTCACTGTATATATAAATGAAGAGAAAAGTATTTCATCAAAGTAGACATGCAGAGCAGATGCATGGATATATGCATGCATTCAGCCTTACAGCCCTGTCAAAGAGAAAGGAGTGGCTACAGTAAGTGCTTTATTTACTCATTTTTAGGCATGCTTTACTGTGCCCACCCTTCCCAGACTCTCCCCCAAGAGGCAGCCATTAATTCAGCACAGCGCTCTCAAAGCTTCATCAATGTTAATCAGAGCTAACATTAGATTCCCTTCAGCTGCTTTGAAAAAGGCTCAAAGGCAGGCATGTATGTGTGTATAGCTACGGTATGTTGGTTTGTGTAAAAGTGTACGCTTAAGGCGGTGGTCAGGAAACATTAGTTGCAAGGTGATGCTGTTAATAATAAAATAAGAATAATTTATTTTATTTATGGGCGCCTTTAACATCACTCAAGGTCACCTAACAGCAACCTATCTGTGTGATGAGAGCAGCACTTGTGTCTACAGGTAAATATAACCATTTTTGAATAAAGTTGTTCAACATCTAGCATCCGTTATGGATCGGAGGTTTTGAAATGTAATGCATCAAAACATTTGTATTTAAGTAACAATGTGTGTTAGTTGTGATCTGTCAGCAAAATATATTTAATTGGAGCAAATAAAAGCCATGTCAACCAAATAATATACAGATATAGAGAATAAAATATGCCCTCACCTGCAGCACCACACTTTGGTCAAAGTTGTATGCACTGGGACGTCCCTCCAGGGTGGAGAAAGCCACGTTTCCTCCAGTGAGGGGAGAAATATCACTAAACTCATCTGTACATAAAGCAGTCCTTTCATCATCTCCTGGGCGATTGAAAGCCTTAGCATCCTTCCCATAGGTCTTCTCACAAGAGGCGCTGTAATACTGGTAAGGCAACCAGGGCCCACCCTCCTCTGTGCGCTTGTAGATGGCGAAGCTCTCCGGCCGACTGGTGTAGAATTTCAATCGTATATAGGTTATCTCAAAAGCCTTCCCTGTGGACAACAGATATGATTAGCTTTGAATAGAATCATTGAAAGAATTACTGTTGGAACTAGATCCATTGTAGTTACACAGTTTGATCAGGGATGGTTATGTAAGAAACAAACACTGCGGGGTGATAGTTTAGGGCCCAGGAGCACAGGGGGAAAAAAAGACTTAATTGCATTATAGAAAGAAGGAAAACAATGGGGGATAGGCTTAATTTCCTGCGCTTCTCTGCAGGGTAAATGAATGTCATTCCTGCAGGAGTAGAAGAATACCCAGGATTATTTTCTCATTATCCGGATCTTAATGGGCCCCAGAAGTGAAACATAGGTCAAAGGGAAAGAGACAAAAACATATTTTTTTTCTTATAATAACTGCAGGAAAGAACAGGCCAATGAGTGCAATAGCACAGTGGAAATTTTCTTGCATTGTCAAATCATTGGTTAGAATAAAGTCTGATGCAACATTTGAGGTCTAACAGGAAAGCAACAGAACAATCAATAAAAAGGGGATTAGACAATCATTTAAAACATAATTAAACATATCGATTGAATGATACAGGTTATCTTTAGTGGTACATCAGTCATTTGTTGGCATGGGGAGAAACAAAGAGGAAGAGATACTTTGTAGATTTGTATTCCCCCCACAACACTGATTTGACTTCGAACTGTGCAAAAGGAAAATGGGATTTAGGGCACAATATCATCTAGAAAAGGATATGCAGCCAACGAGGAGATATACATAACCAAATTTCCATTTGAGTTGGTGTTGAGGGGGATTTAGCAGATCTGACTAAGTTGTGCTGAAATTGGTGTTGGATTGTAATTGAAGAAAGTTACTTCAGAAGATGCATAATAAGTGGATGAGTCACCAACGTAGGCCTAAGTTCTTGATTAAATGAGAGGAAAGGTAAGGTAAGACATTTTTGCATATCATTACATACTGCATCAGCTTTAATTAATAGGTGATTTTGAATCGTAATGTTTTTCTGCGTGGAAAATTGTGGGAAAGTGACTGATTTGCAAAATAGCTGTAATTTTCTTATTTGGTTTTGTCGGAAAAGTTGACATCTTCTTCCCTAATCTCAGAGCAAACAGAGAATCAATGCTTCCTTTTGATTGAGTGGTTGGTGTCATTTCCTCCCATTGTTTGCTCACTGTGCACACTTCAAACAATAATCTTGGAGCCATATCGGAAAAGCTTGCAGGGTAATACTTCTTGAATATGAACACACATTCAGAATCTGCCAAATGTTTACAGCTTTACAGGGGATTAACTGGGCAGACAAAAACTGAAGTCATATTGAGACCAGAGTGAGAAGTAACATGTTAAAACTCTCTTAACAGGCTTCTTCATTTCACTCTTGGGGATGTTTTTCGACATCATTAGCTACTAAGTCTCAGTCGCTCTGCACACTCATAGAGGGATGCCATCCACTGGTACTGCCATAATGACATCTGTTGCTTTCCTCTGCCAAGTCACATCAAGGCATCTCTGTCTCTTGTCTCTGCAACAATCTCTAATGGTATCTTTCCTTTAGGAGCCCTAGGATCATTTAGCTTTCATTTACTCCCTGCATGAGGTGAGCTCAGCCCTGCTGGGACTGAGGCAAAAACATAAAATGGGCAGAAGATGAAACGTTTGTTCAATATCCATGATAAAATGCAGACTAATTGCAAATGATATTTGTATGTTGTTATGCATAATGTTTAATGATTCGTGATTCATCCTCTTTCAGGAGTGCATACTTTATGTAGTCATTAGAGTTTATGTGGTCACAACAGAGGAGATTTTAGCAATTAAATCTCAACCAAGCAAAGTAACATATAACACAAAATATATAATTCACACATTTCTTTTCACAGTTTGGACAACTCAGTTTGAAGTAGAAGTCTCTCTTTGTTTTCCAAGCGACAGGTCTTCGAGCACTGAAGATTAATACACGTTTGGAAACCCAGTAAAACAGCCTGTCGTGACATAACAGTGTTGATCCAGAATCGTGTGGCAACACAAATCCAACCAAAGCTGTTCATGCTGCGTACAAGCACACTAATAAAATTACTATTTGGACACACGCTTGAAGAGCAAAGGCTGGGAGCTGCAGAAGTACAGGGTCTGACCCTACTCTAGTCATTAGTGACAACTTAACACAGCTGCTCATGTCTGCCCAGACTGAGACTAAACTCACCACAAGTACTGCACTCAGTGTTTACACTCCATTTACTCCAAGTCTGAGATTTTTTGTGATCAGCAAATACATGGGTGAGTAAACAATGAGTGGATTTACCTGGAATCATGCTGTGTTGCAAAGCTTATGAATGAAATAGAATAAGTAGCCTCTTTCAAAAAATTGTGTCTCATATGCATGCCAATAACCTGGCTTTGAGTGTCATGCCAACTGTGGCAGACTTTTATCATTGTTTTACATCCGAGACAGGATATTGCTTGTCTTTGACGACACTGAATGAGAACCAGCTGCAGGCATCAATGTGTGCTCTTAGAATGTGTGTGTTTGTCTGTATCTCACCGACTCTTTGTGGGAAAAAATCTGACCCCAATTCCTTACCAGCAAACCGCCCAGCCGCCGCCACCCCCCCCCTTCTTCCTCATTATGTTTTGTTTACTCCCCTTGAAGAAGCCCGACTCCCCTTCTTCTTTCTACTCTTCCACAGACCCACTCTGACCTGGCTGCAATATGTGTCCCAGCGTCCCACTGCTGTGTTTATCATCCCAGCATTTGCCTGTATTGCCTTCAGAGAAAGCTTGTTTTGTTTGGAGAGGCAAAGGAAAACAGTAATGTCGAAGACGCCCCCCACCAGCAACCCAGATGGATCACAGAGCTTTCATATGGACCAAAGGGAAGCCACACATCCCAATTTAGGGATATTCAATGACATAAAGTTGTGTATTATGAAAACAAAATCATCGAATATAGTACGATAATTCGTTCAGTCAGTATGACTAATTTTCATTTGTTTCGTTTCCATAAAGCAAAATTTAACTAGTTTTCAAGTATAAGTTGCCATAGTAACTGAGCTTAAAATGGGTTGAATTAACTTTACGAAACAGAATCAACTGAAAATGAGTCGGAAATAAAATAAGCCTGGCTTATTTGGTAAACTTATGGACCAGGCGCATCCAGGAAAAGAGGTTTAGGAGCAGAAGGAGCAAAGGTCAATTTAGTCAGAGGAAGACAGACGTGTGGGTGTTGGGACTGTTTGAAGAATAACAAACCTCCAGACAAGGCAGAACATAGCTCTGCAGCAGCAACAAGGAGGACTTTCGAAAATACCTATTCGGAGATTATAAACAACAAAGCCTCAAAACACAGCCAGACATCTACTTGCTATTGGAAATCAATTTTTTTTATTTGATGGAGGCACTTCGTGCTTTCAGAGTGGTATAACAGTTTGTCTATGGTCGAAGCTCTGACATTTTCTCTCATCATTTTGTCCCTGTCACTGGTGTCTATTTTTTTCTCGATTATAGGTAGTTATGGGGTCTATAAAATGTCAGACAAAAATTAAAAAATGTTGGTCTTTTCCCAAACACCCAAGATGATGTCCTTAAAAGTTTTATTTTGTCCAGTACTCAAGGATATTCAGTGTCCTGTCACGGAGAAATAAAGAGTTCCAGGGCACTCAGTGTCATGACTCAGCGTTACTAGGACACTTGAAGCAACTGAGCCATCATTTACGAAATTAGTTTCACCCGTTTCTCCTACTTTGACGAGGGAACATGTCTGCCTTTAAAAGGTTGTATTGCTAAAAGTCCAAACAAAGAACTTTTGTATAATGAACAGGTTATTCTAAACGTAGTAAAGTTGTAAACATCTCTCATCTCATCTCATCTTCAACCGCTTATCCCGGGTCGGGTCGCGGGGGCAGCAGCTTTAGCAGGGGACCCCAAACATCTCTTTCCCGGGCCACATTAACCGAAAAGGAAGTTGTAAACATAAACATTCTAAATGTGTCCAAGTTTGATTCCAGTTGCACTGAATGTTAATGACATTAGCTGACAGGAAGTTAACAAGGACCACCGCTGTTGCCTAGCAATAGAATTCCATTAAAAAGTCCCAAGCGAGAGAAAAGAAGAAATCTTGACCTTTGCGTATGTAATCAGTATTGTTATATTATTATTACCTTTTTTTTAAATAATAACGGACGTAGTGTCTTCTCATTTTATTTTTATGCCATGTTGTTTTAATATATTTTAAACCTTCTTATTGTATGTTTTAAGTTATTACTGATCTACATCTATCTGATGATGTTTTTAATTTTGAAGCACATTCAGTCTTTCCTGTCGATTAACTGTGAAATATGAGTAAATAAATACGCTTGATTTGATGCACACAGAGCAGAAAAGTCACTGCTGACTTCTCTTCATTTGTTAATAGACTTTGGACATTATCTTGATTATTATTTGCAGAGCCAGAGGAGAGTAAGCCAAAGAGAAGACCGATTAAACAACATGGGAAATGCTGATTGCAGCCTTTTACTGAGAATTAGTTAAATGAATAAGATGTAGTTTTTGCAAAAAAACAAACAAAAAAAAAAACATTAGTATTGACTTAGTATTCACTTAGTTCAATAATTAAGGGGAGAGCAATATTCTTCAAGGGGGCCCAAATTCCTGTGTACGCCCTTTCTAAGACCCTCCATTACACACACACATACAAACAGCTCAGCAAATAAATGAAGGAGGAAAAAGTAATTTCATAGAAAGGTTTGCAATAATTCTTTGTAACATTAATCGCCACAATTTAATTCAGTTAAAGTGACAAATGTGGTCTATTACTTTATTTCAGCAGTTTTTCACAGCATGGTAATGGGATAATGATGTTAATGGCTCAAGCTGGTCTCATAACATTTTGTGAAATTGGGAATGTCTTCAAATGCAAATATGTACGCAGTGTACAAAAAGCGAGTCAAATGCATTTGCTCAAAGAAAAAGAGTGTGTGAAGAAGGCAATCCTTACTAACACAGGGATAATGCAGTGTGGTAAAATTGGTGCATGGTTACATATTTGCGTTTTGCTGGTTCAGGTTCAGTTCCGAGTGAAATGAAGTTGAATTATTTGAAATTATGATTTTCACATTTTACCGTGACTAATCCTAACTCCAAACATTTTATCCTACCTGTTCTTACTGTAACCAAGCATTTACCCAGCCTGAACATATCTTCATACTTCAGCCTATAACCATAGTTGGTCCAGATATTATAACTCCAATGTTGGCAACTGTTAGTCAGGTTTTCAAGTGCTGAACAAAATCAAATCAAATTGAACTACTGCCTCAGAATCCTCTTCATGCTGGAGAAACGATATGTGTACATAAGTTGTGCCAACAACACATGCTGCAATTTGTCTTCAGGAGTTTGGCTTATTTTATTGAATCTCATAAGATATTGCAGTTATGATCCACTTATTTCCCCCGAATCATTAAGCCCTCCTTTCCACAGACTTAATCTGCAATGCATTTCTGCAATCTGTGCCTTCTACTGTATTATACGTTATGTCCATTAAAACCACTGCAAATGGAAAAGGCAAAAAAATAGGTACAATAGCTGCATATGTTCCTGAAAGGTTCTGGGCTACCAATTATGTGGCTGGTTTACACTAATCAGCATGGCAAGTTGTTTAGATGTTCCGCTGTAATGTGTTTCTTTTGGCAGCAAGTATTAACTACAGGCATTTGACTATGTTTCAAAAACCCCAAAAGCTAAATGTCGTGTCAAATGCATTTCTGAAGGATTTCTCTCCAAAAGTTCAGTGAAAACTTTCCCCAAAGTAAAGGGAACATTTGCCTAATTTCAAGTGACAGTAGACCTGCTGACCAAGTCCCTGGCTATGCAAAAATGACTCTGGCTGGGGGGAGGTTAATGAAATTTACCTCCCTGGAAACTAAGGGTATCTTTTGAATTCAAAATACAATTTATGTAAATGCCTTGCTAACTTCAGTTGGCCCTCTTCCCTTATCATAGGCTTATTCCTGCCCAACTTGAGACTTTTCTGCAGGTTATCAGGTACTTATTTCCTGGAATTTCTCAGAAAATATTAAGTGGCTTCTGTTTAATTTACAGTCAGTTGTACAGTATGTTTGCACAGTATATCCCTGGCATTAAAACAATGAATTGAGCCTGTGGTTAAAGATTAATGTTGAATTTGTTATGTTTTAAAAAGTTGAAATGTGAATTTCAAGCTAAAATAGTTATATAAAGGTTGATTTGTAGCCATGGCTTGATCCAAATTATGTTATGTCTATGAAGGCTATGTGTTGTGGCTGTATTCTAGTACAGTTAAATCATACCTTTAAAGCCCCATCAGCTTCAGATGTGACATTATTTTGGCAGACAGATCCGCATGGGTTAATCAGAAATACTGGGTGGTGATACGTGGGATGAATGACAGTAAACTTGGGCCAACACTAAACCATTAATCACTTACTATCCAGGCGTGTCAGAATCAAGTATGTGTCCTCCCCGGCTTCTATAAATCCAACCAAATTCTCAGACATGCCCTTGTGGCTATGTGCTCGCAAACACCAAATCTAATCCATGTCTGGGCCACAGATTTTTTTTTCTGAAGACAGCTCAGAGCTGCGACTGTGAGTAATACAAATCATGTGTTGTTATGCACAACTGTTTTGTATTACCGATTTCTCCATAAATGGGCCTGCAGTACACAAAGTAATGCATCAAAATACTTGCTTCGCAGAAAAGTGTAAAGGTGTTGAAATTCAACTCAACTGTGAGGTCACCTAGCATGCATTTATTTGAAATTCCATCACCAGACTCTTTAACACATGAAACCATCTTCATTCAGTTGAGCCCTAAATCTGTTACTGATATTCATAGTCCACTCTTGGACACAGCAAATGCAGTACATGTGAGAAGCTTTCTAGAACTTTTAAAATGAAATAGTTCATTCTATACAACATTATAGGGACAGAGACCATAATTTAACCCTGAACATACACATGCTTGACCTAGATCACTCAGCCTGGCCACAAACGACTCTGCAAGTTGAGGAAAAGTCAAACCGAAGAATTCTAGGGGTCAAACCGAACTAAGGATGTGCAGCTGTGCTCTTACCCAGGTGGAGCGTGAGGTTGACAGAATTGGGGTGCTGGATACCATAGTACATGGACTGACTCTGCCACCACGTGGACTCTTCATTCCTGTGGAAGTCTGAGAGGAGGCTGGCATTGTGGCTCAGGTCTGGATCTGATGCGTCACAGTAGTGGCATGAGCGCGTTGAGCCCGTCTGCATGCAGTAGTCCTCAGGTGGGGAACCGCACACATTTGATGTCACCACAGTGCGATTGAAGGCAACATTCTCAAACTTGGGCATGCAGCGGTTTGGGGCGCCCTCCTCATCAAAACAGCGATCCATTGCGGCCCAAACAAGAAGGTGGCAGTGTAGATGAAGAGAGAGTAGAAGGGCCAGGGGAAAAGAGCTCACAGCAAAGCATGTATCCATGATGTATCTAAAAGCAGTTCAAATTAACATTCACACTTCTCACACAAACGTTCACAGTCATACACTCTGATGCAAAGTTTCAAACTCATGAAAGCCCTGACTTGAGAGAAGTAATCCAACCACAGAAGATAAGTCCAGTCTGGGAGCTTTGTTTGACTACTCTCTCTGTTCGGTCACTAGTGAGCCTCCAACATATGTTCTCACTCTGTGGAGTGGAATGAAGTTTGTGCAGGAACTCCTCTCACCAGGGGCAGCAGGAGACAGACAGAGGAGGGACCGGGGTGGGGGCTGGAGGGTAGAACAATCCAAGAAACTTCTCCACCTGCTGGTCAACACAAGGATCACAACATTAGCTTCAGATGTAAAGCACACTTGGGTATGATAATCTCATTTGACAGGAAAAATACATTCTATAAAATCTTTAAATAATAGTGCTAGCGAGGATGTTGCACCGCTGGGCATTGGAGGAAGTAAGTACCACAGCACCTGCATATACCACTTACAGGAATGCACAATATCATCGATATGGTGATAAATGTACTTGGCAGTTGGCCCCTCAGCGGGATGTTCTGGTAAATGCTGACTGTAGTGATTCACCGTGCAGACTAGAGGTGCTAAAACTGTCTGGAATATTTCAGCAGGCACGGGTCATCTCCATAAAGGAATGTTGCTCATGGGAGTTCTGTGACCTAAAGGGACAATTTATTTATATAAATAGAGATGTGAGAGAGCTGCACTGCTTTTTCACCCAGACCCGCTCAAGGGCCAGCCACCTTGAAAAGTGAGAACTGGTTTGCATATTCCTGTAATTCATACAGATTGCTTCGGGTCCAATGACACTATCCACAGTGTTTGATAATTAGCTGAGATAAAAAGTGGTGAAACTGTGACTGGTAATTGTACGTCATCAACAATATGAACGGAAGTGGAAAAGCGATTAGGAAAGGTGGCAGTTAGGGTTAGGCATCAAAACAAATTAGTAAATGTGGTGATTTGGCTTTTTACTTCTGGGACATGAACGCCTGCCAGGACACGATCACCAGTCCCCCAGGTCCCCAAAGTCCTGTGTTTTGGGACCCATCCATCAACCCGAGCCAACCTCCCAATACAGAGTTTTCTACTGTATTTCTACTGTAATAAATACATGGATTATACATGAATTACAGTGAATTCCTCTTTGTAGTAATATGTACAAACAGGGAATGAGAACAGCCTGTCACCACTCATGTCCACATCTCCTCTTTGATAATTGGATCCCTATCTGCATGACCAACAGTTTTAATCAGCTGGTGATCAGCCAGACCAGTTTTGTCCAATCACATTTCTTTATTTGTCTTTGGGTGACAATGTGTGTATGCAGGACATACAGTATGTATATAATACGTAAAACAAAATACACAAGAAATGTTCAAATATATATGTATTATTTCAGAATACAGACACTCTGTAGTAAACCAGCCTGCTCTCACAGAAGGGTGAATGAATAGCACAACAATTTGTTAAGTAATTTCCCATGATATCACAAGGCTTTTTTATGCTTTTCACACGTTATTTTACTCAATGCCACCATGTTTTCAGCTGTAAACACATCCGTGTCAATATAACACACCCAGAAGTGAGAAGATGAGAAGACTATCAAGGTGGTTTTCCTGAGTGTGCTGGCTCCAAAAGTCTGTACAACTACAGTGTCAAAGTGAAATGACATTTCCCACAAGTGACACGTCCAACAAGTGATTGTGGAGTGCCACGACTAATCATATATAATGCTGTGCACTCTAATCCTCTTTCTATGAATGATTACTGTTGCTGAATCCCATTAGAAATCTGGCACAATCATCCCGAAAACCAATGAACATTAAAGTGACAGCGCAAATCAGCACTAGTACAATTTGAATGATAATTGGATCAATGTTGACAGGGGAGTGTTTGAAATGAAGAAGACGGAGAAATGGAAGAACAGCAAAAGAAAGTTCTATGAAGACAGATATAGACGGAGAGAGAGGCAGGTAGTGTGGACAGATGCATTTAGATGCTGTACATTTATGATCCCTGTGGGATTTACGGCAAAGTCTTCCCCATATCTCCCTGTGATTGCTTTGATTTATTGGGGCTCTATCAGTACTCAGGCAGGGACATTGTAAAAGGGACCACAGCAATTTGCAGTGAAATCCTTCTGCTGGCTTTGGATGAAAGCAAGCCTGGCATCAAATCTGTTTGTAATGGCTGATCCATATATGGATCTCCTTTATATGGATCAGCCATTACAAAATGAAGAATAATGAAGAATCTAATGCCTCAGCAAACAGACTTTTTATTCATCAAGCAAGTTCCTCATCGCACCACCTGTATGCCATGTGCAGTATGTGAGAACACAACTGTTGTATGGGATGACATTGTGTTTGAACAATATCCTGATGGAGAATTGTATGCGCTGAGCAAGGAAGGGAGGTATGGGGAAATGTTATTAAGCATCAGAAACTAGCAGTGCAGATTTTCTGGAGGGCAGCTGGAGATGAGTTGGCCTGTCCAGGTCTGTTGAATCAGGAGAGCACTGCAGAATTCATCTGCAGAGAGTAATGCTTTGGACATTACCTGTGACACCTCTGGGAATCAAATTCTTCAAAAAGAAAAATTCAGTCAACAGGCGGAGTCTTATTCTTGACTTCAAAATTGTGGCCAATATTTGGGTTGGCTGAATGAGCTCAGCATGGGGCCGGCCCAAACTAGAGGGAAAGGCTGCAAAGCACCTAAGGGAATACTATTGCCTGGGATCCCCTACTGTGTTTTGAGACGAGTCAACCTCTCGCTTTCCTGTGATACAGGGAAAGAAGATAGACCACACACTCTGAGCATGAGCTTGTCAAAAATCACTCTGCTGACTTCATACATATGAGTTTTCTTTGAAAGTCAGATGTCAAATAGCAGCTGCAGGATATAAATGCAGAAACATACATCTTATATACATACATACTGTAGCTGCACTTTTTCCTGACACAGTGGTGACACAGCTGGATCACCGAGGAGCTCATGGTTTTACTTTAGAAAACACTATTGTCATTTCCTTTTCAGAACAGAGAAGGCAGACATTATGATGAAGACTGATTCATCTCTGTGTTGGGCATTTAAGGAAACAAAATGTGTTTGCAGTCGTCCGCCTGGCTTGGGCCAGTTTGGCTATGATTTTTGTTTATCAGAGTAAAGCCAGCTCCTTTTGAATCCCTGCCTGAGCCGGTGATTAGTACAAAGTGCTTGACTGTCATGATGTTCTGGTACCAGTCTGTCTGCAACTGATAGTAATATGGGCAGAATATTAATTTCCAATACAGTTTTTAAATTACATTATTGTCTGTTTCAAATTTGAGACAGCATTCTTAGCATCCATCTGTTTGATCTGCTTTGACCCTTCGGTTTTATGCCATTTGTTTCCATTTGCACTCACATCTTTTTCCCCCAGCACCGTATCAACGTATCAACTCCACCTCCCCGATTCACAACTCCTTTAACCTGCGCATTTTACCTCTCATTCTGCCCCCCCTCCCTTTCAATGCCACAGATCCCTAAGCCCCTACATGTACCTACCCCTTTCACGCTGCAGATTGGTGCAGCTGTCTGTCAACATGTGAAGCTTGTTGCACTGAGACAAGCAGGTATGGCTTCCTTTTCATGATGACACAATGTCGTAGCGATGAGTTACGTTTTCAAACAGTGATTTGATGTCACAGCTGTCAGCGCTTCACTTAGCAATGCAGGAGGCAGCTGCCATATTCCCGCAGGGGGAGCCTTATCTGACAAACTAATGAGCGCTGCACAAAAAATTTCCTGCCATCACACACCGTTATGAAAGTCTTTTCGAGCCTGGGAAAAAAAACTGGATTACATTTATGAATAACAACTCTGTTTATACTCTTTAAAGTGTTATACACAAAGCTATAAATGCTCACATGCTCCTGACAAAAACAAGTGTTTGGACTCTCAAATATCAGATGGAATAATGCTCAGTTATGACTTGAAAGGTTCATTCTGGGTATTATGAGTGTTCTCAGAGAGTGTGTGTGTTACAGTTATTCTCATTTGCTTGAACACATCGGTCCATTCTGAGGGGATATTTTAAAAAGACCTAAACTAAAAGTTTCTGACCAAAATGCTACATTATATCTGCAAAAGGCTCTAACACTCAAAGCATTTTTAAGAAACAAAGGCAAATATTTGCATGAAACAACACTTGTGTTCAAATAAATGCAGTATTTTAAACAGTTATTACACAACATGGACAACAAAATTGCAGCGATCAACATGAACTGGTTCCACCTTAGTTTGATCTATATGCCTGTTTCTTTTTTGATTATTTACCCAGAGGCATGAATTGTATTATTTTCTCCAAAGATGATTTTACTAGAGATAACAAACCCTGCTGCATTCTATACATTTTACACATTTCTTTCACAATACCCTTTTGGAAATACTGTAAACTGTTTTCTTTCATTAATTGTGCCCATGAACTGCTGTTTCCATGTAAGACGTACAGTAACACATGAATTTATATGGTACAGCTTTTGTACTGCATTCTTTAATCACCAAAGAACCAATAACGAATTTCACCCAGACTAAAAAGAAGCTACTCAGAAAGTTATTTTTAAATTATTGTACCACGTCAGTCTTTTTGTCTTGACCACAATAGCCATATACCTGGTAACTACAGACAGAAAAGTTTAGTTCCCATCCTTTTCATCCTCAGAAATACTGAATACTGTGGATAAAATAAACATACGAGCAACCAATGAAAATGTATGAGTAGAAATATCTACAAAACAAAATAAAGGGGTAGAATACTCAGAACTTCATTTATAATTATGAAAAGAGTTTATACCATATGTGAATAGATGTTTTAACACAGTTGATTGCATGTTAACAGTTTTGAAAAAGGGTGCCAAAAATGCATAACACTAATAAATAATTTGCAAGTGAAGACTTCTGCTGTGCTGAGACGGTGATGATGAAGATCAAGTTGATCCCAGTGTCTTAGCATTCGAGAAAAAGTCTTAATGCAACACTTATAAAGTGTTAGTGGTTATAATAAGAATCCTTTTAAAAGTGCTGATGTGTTACTCTGTACAGTTGAAATTTTGCAACCAGTGTTTCTGTAGCTTTTCTCAACACTTGTATGCAGTGTTAAAGAGACCTCCACTGTGCTAATACTGTAGAGGTGTAAATGTATATAGCTCAAAAATCACATCCCTTAACAATCATGCAACCGTGCAAAAAAAAAAAACACAACACATTTTATTAATACATACACCACATACTGGTTTATTCTCACATTTTTGTGGTGCACAAGATCACCTGCAGAGTAAGTTAAACTGCCTGCAGACTAAAACACTAATGTAAATTAAGGGCCCACACCACACGACTGTTGTCAGTTCCGTCCTCGTTAGTGACAAGTTAAAATCGGCATGATCTACAGTGTTTTAGTATTTGTTGTTTGGAGCCAACAAATTAAACCACACACACATACCTGCATGATGATAAAGGTCAAAGACAGGAGTCAGCAGACACTGTGTTGAGACGGTATGGGAGAAAAAACAAAAAAACCTGTAACCAAACAATAGCAGACACACGTAGTCTGTTTGACTGTCTAGAGCTAGACTGCAGCTCTGATTACTATACGGATGTTGAAACATGTTTTATCAAATGACATAAGAAAAATAGTATGGTGAAGATAATGTATTCTGTGGTAAGGGGGGCGGGAGTAGGTAAACTTTTGCTTCTCCCGCTTTCCCTTTTGGACATGTGAATATTATGAAAATGCCCTTATCCTGTTTATAAGAAAACTGAATATGCGACCTGGATACTACTGCATGTATAAGATTTTTAAACTAAGATAATGTGTGATGATGACTGATCTAACTGACATGCCCGAAATAAACAAATAAATAAATGTACCTCATCTAGGTTGAGGTTTGATTCTATATCTCCAGCTCACCAGCTGGTGTATTTCAGCAATGGACCATCTTTAGCACTGATCCAACCAAAGTACCAGAGAGAGAAAGCTTGAATAAGCAGAAACTTCCACTTCATCAATTTTCAGAGCAACAAAGACTGCACTGTAACCTTTTCACAGTGAAAAATGTTCCCACTACAATAACATCACACAGTGTTCAGATAGCTCAGCTGGTAGAAAAATACCATTGCAGTCTAAAGATTGTGAGTTCAAATTGGCTTTTGATCGTTTGTGTTTCTCTTCTGTCAACCCTCAGAGGGCTGTTTCATAAGGTGCCTCGTAAAAAGGCTGTCTTGAATGATCAGACTGACACAACTAGACTGACTGGAGCCTGTGTTCGGGGGGTTGTCATTCCAAACTGGACAAAATTTCTCAAAAATTCTCTTCTTAAAGGAGATCTCTTAAAAAAATCAAACCATGCACTAAAACCCCGTAGTACAAAGGCAATCGAACCTGTATAATACCAGACACAGTTTAATAAAACTGTAAATTGAATTGAATTGAGGAACTTACAATACATTTAAAATACAGTAATATGGATCACATTCTAGTTAGTAATGCCTAATATCAGTTTCAAATACCAAAACTGTACAAAGTTGTTTTGCTCTGTTGTATTTGCCCAACATTATCTAGGTAATTTATTTTAATAGTCATATATACATTCCATTGTAGCTACTCATGGAGGATATGATATCTTCTCATATATGAATAGGTATGATGTGGACTGTGTGTCTGTGCTGCAAAGAAATGCTCCGGATAAAAGAAAAGAGCTGCATCTGCCAGTCAGGTTGTGCTCCAGTAGCCAGTGGGAATATTCACAACTCCCACATCAGGGTCACCACACCCAGCTGTTACTGGCCTTTACGGTCAGTTTACCACCATGAAACTACAGACCATGCAGGGCTTTAATCCACACTGTAATGTGCCAAATGACAGCAACATCAACATTACCAGGAGAGTGCATGCCTCTGGTCTGCATTCATCCACAAACAGGATTTATTTGCAGTAAAAAATAGCATCTTCACTGTCAACATTTGACTACAGTATGTGTAGAGTAAGAATAGCACATTTGCAGCCACAACTCCACCACACTAAATTAAATGTCTCGTCTTGTCACTTAAGCAAATGCAGAAAAACACACATTTTTCTTCTATCACTTTAATCCAGCTCTATGTTTCTCAAAAATGCCTAGTTCACTCCAAGATGATACATGAGTGTGTTAACATGGACATGAATATCCCATTTATGAGGCTTATTCTGGTCATGATAATGTTGAGGATATGGTGTTTACATGAGCAAATAGAAGTTATTTGTGTAGGTGCTGTTTTTACAGAAATAAACCAGCGACAGGAAGTATATAGTCTACATTTACTACCACTTCAAAACTTTACTGCTAATTTTTTCTCTGCTCTGATTGCCAACAACAGTTCAACCCCATACGAAACTACGTATCGAGCCAATCATGAAAGCTATTTTTTGCTGCTGCTGTAACGTCATATAGCTGAAGCCATGCCAGTGCAGGTGCTCAATAACTGTGCTAAGGTGTATACATGCAGTAGTATCCCGGTTTCTTTTGGAGTACTCCAGGTCGCATATTCTGTTTTCTCATAAACGGGATAAGGGCATTTCCAGGTTTCTGAAAATGGGATATGGCTATTTACATGATTAAACTCATAAATATATTGGATACTGAAACAACCCGATCATAAACGGGATATTCATGTCCATGTAAATGCACTCAATGACTCTGGTAACTTCATACAACAAACTACATTCTACAATTATAAGTTACTGTCCAGTTGTGGATGTCCATCCTTCTCTGTTCCATACTGGCTAACCTGCTGCTGTGAAATAATAAAACCTGGTGTTGGGCCATGGGTATACTTTAACAAAATGTGATGAACTAAAAGAGTGTCTAGAGTCCCATTGAATATGGCATGCTCATTATCCATTACTCCACAAACTTGAATACACTGCACCATCGAGCCTGTCATTTCAAAGACGGATCACCCATGATACGACCTTTACAAAGTATGACCTGTTAACAGAAGAAGTCCAGTATCACTGACTTTTAAAAATGACCTTATGTACAGTATAAGCCATTTAGATTGAAACTTACCAATCATCTGTTATCTCAGGTCTATACTATCCTCTTCCAGTACATTGCTTGCCAAATGGAACATTGCAGCATGAGCAGAGAAATGTATGCCGAACAACCCGGACAAAAGAGAAAAGAAGCACAAATAATTTAAAACTAAAGCTTTAACTAATGGATGAATGGACATTAAGTACGAGAACGGCGTTGTTTTGGCATCACACATAATGAATGTCTTTTACCAAGAGTACAGGGAATCAAAATTTGTTGACAGTTTAAGCACAATCACAATCATCTGTCATGTTCACTCTCAGCCAAAAAGTAAAAAAAAAAAAAGAAGATTTGATTTACAAAGAATTCATACATCAATATGATTTTTGATGTGGCCGTTCCAGTGAGTACAACACAGGAATCCTTTCAAGCTGTCACATTAAGTCCACGCTTCTGCTTCTTACCATGTGATGTGAACGTGAAAAAAACCCCAGCTGTAAGCCAAGTAAACAAATGTGGGGAATGCTAGGAAATGCTAAAAATTGACCATAATAACTGAGGCTTGATAAGAATTCCTTTAATGTTATTTTAAGAACTGGAACATGGGGGTGTATTTTTAATGTTTAGTGTTGGAGATACTTGTTAATTTGCTTTTTGGATTTGACTGGGGGTGACGGGGGTGATCCTTCGGGTGTGTAGGGATGAGCAGCGCTCGGATCAGCTTGATGGAGTGGTGGAACCCAGAGCGCTGTGGTGGATTCAAGTCACACAATTTCACACAGCCATTGTAACACAAATCAGAAAAGGACACAGTGTCATGCACTAGTGGACTTGGTGCCTCCATATTTGAAAAAAAAGCTGCAAAGGTTCTCTCTTGCATGCCCCTGGATACAATGTGATGAAGTGGTGCCCTTCCAGTGGAAAAAAACACGATGCAGTGTCATAGAGGCTGCCCTACATGCCCCAACGCTTGCAGCTGTGGCACTTTTTTTCATGTTTTTCCTACCTCTGCGCCTCAGGGCCCGCCACCTTTACAGGCACATCTTCATTTATACTATAAAGGGACCTTAATTTTTTTGTTAAAGGGGCAAAATAAGGTCGGTTGCACTACATTTGCAGGGCAGGTTTCAGGTTAATAAATGGATACGTGCAATGGATTACAATATTGGGTTTTAATTGGTCATCTCTATAAAAACACAGAGCAGATGGAGTTCAAACCGGCAACCTTCAGACCGTAAAACTCTACCAGCTGATCTATCTGCCTCTTTTTAACCAGATTTCAGTGTGGAAATGTTTCAGTGGGAAAAGGGTCTAGTCAACTCTCTCTCTCTCTCTGTTTTTTTTTATGGTTTAGCTGTGAGGATGATTCAATGGTGAAGGACATTGTGCTGGGTACCTGGAGAACTGGGATTGAATCCTGACTTCTGCCACGTAAGGTACTTTCCACAGGAGTGTGTTTGATGAATGTCTATGTGGTTTCATTTGTCCACTAAAAATTTCAAATGTTTGGCATTGATTTCAACTTGCAAATTTCCGAAATTACAACTTGTGATTTTTCCAACAAGCTAATTCATCAAGCCAGCTATCTTAGCAAGCCAGCTAGCTTGATGGGCCTTATAGTGGGATTAGAAGATCAGAAGTGCAATTTATAGTAATTTCCTGTATCTGCATCGCGCATGTTTCTCCACTGCCACGCCTCTTTGCAGCAGGTCCTGAGTGTATCGATTCCAGTTTTCCCTTTTTGTTTGAGATATGTTTCTGTCTTAGCAACAAACTTTTAAAAGATCTTCCGACACGTCAATTAGGGATGTGCGCTGTGTAAATACCTAATGTTAGCAAAATAACATATCAAGAAATTATGCATTCATAACTTTTCATCCATACACATGATGATCGCTATACTTTCAAACAAAGCTGTGCCCATTTAAGAGACTTGAAGTGAATACCATTTCACTCCACTAGCACAGCCTGAAATGTGCTATCTTTAGTATAGAGCATCTTTGTTCAACTGACTGCAGTTGATAGAGGGTCTGATCATGTAACTGTCACCTGTGTATTACATACGGGATTATACAGTAAACCTGCCTTATTAAGGCTTATAATGCATCATCTGTCTGCTTTTGTTGAAATGGGTTCATTTTAATGAATACCAATCCCTTAAAATATAAAGCCTTACAGCACACTTTCACTTTATGTGTAAAAGCTTCATTTGTACATTAAAGAGCGCAAATTCCATTTAAGATGCAAATTTGAGGTACTTAATGGATGAATTAATGAATTGAGGGTTTTAATTGTTATCTCCAAAGTTCAAGAGGCTTCTCCAACAATTTTATTCTGTCTTTTATTTCCAGCTAATCTAACCTCCCTTTATTTTTGGATTATCTGAATAATATAATACATTTTTAAGAGAAACAATACTATGAAAAGAACTAATCAAGAATCTCTACCAAACTTCTGCTGTTCCCTCATACTACACCAGACACTGTTTGAGCTAAACCTAATAAAAAGATGACATAATGCACAAAGTTTTCACTCAAAACTAAGCGATTTAACAAGTATTATTTTTCAGCTAGATCTTGAAAATAGACTCTGCCCACCTGTTTGATTTTTTGCCCTTATAAATAAATTTACTAACACGTCACTGAGTCCACTGAAACTCTTAATGTGCCTCTAATTGAATACTGATATCACTGATCGTAGAGTTTGAGAAAGATTAGTAATACAAAATGTATAGCCATAAACATAGGCTGCAATAGCACTGTGAGCTGTTGTACCTTAAATCTGAAAGTTCTGTATGTGGTTTCAGTGCAAAACCACCCACTGTCTTATTAAAATCCAGGACTCAGACCATATTGCCAGATGCAGTCTGAGTTTCTGTCTTGGGATAATGAACATTTTCAACCTATTATTCGGCTACCTTTGCAATTTGTGCAGTTTATGGCACAAAAAACAACTATTTATGATTTTTTTTCCCTCATTAACTGTCAGTCATTCCAGTTTTTTTTTACAGCACAACATTGCTCGGAAGCACATCTATGTAGTTAATAATCACACTGACGCTCTGTTACTTCAGCAATTTGAGATTTGGCTTGCTCCCCATTGTACAGAGTTTGACGGACGGCTGAAGGTGCGGGGAGACGGCAAGCCTCCACCAAAAGAAGAATGTGACTCCCTGTAACTCCAAACTCACTCTATACACATACACATTATTATACAGGTAATACTGCATTCAAGAATCTGTTTTGTTCGTTAGCTTCACTATGAGGATGAGACTTATCTGGAGAACTTGGGCTAATGTTGAACAAGTTGTTTATAGTCAGCAAATACTTTTCTATTGCTACTGCTGTTAAATAATACAGAATATGTGACATTTTTCAAGTAACTCACCGAACATGCTAGCGAATCTGAAATGACAGAAGATTGTGGACGTCAATGAGATAAAGGAGAAGTTGTGTTTAAAAACGATGACACAGGTTGACAATAACCAGCGTTATCTTTCATTTTAAATACACTACCTATCCTTTATATTTTGTGTGTCCTTTCTGACTCAAACAGTGCCTGGTCAGCTGGATGTATTTAATGAGCTATCTATAAGGCTTAAACCTCTGACTGGGCAGAATTTTAAGCTGGGTCATGGATGCAGAGCTCAATGGGATATATATTTAACTTATTCAGTCTAGTTTTGATTCACATGTTTGTACCTTCAACACTTTTGTTTTGTTCTTGTTTTTTTATAGTTATTTGACTAATGATTTAACAGGAATATTTTGTGGCTATCCAAATGTACACTGCAGAGGCCTTTTACCCTATTACTCTCTGACTACCCAATATAATTCAACCTACTTTGCTGCTCTATATAGTGTTAGTTCACACTGTATCTTCTTCCCAGGGTGATTTGTCAGCTTCCAAGGCTCATGAAAAAAAATTCGCCATTGCAGCACTGGGAACAGTGAAAAAACATATCGATTTAGAAACTGCTCTCCAAAAGCGTTTCGAAGTTTCATAAGAGCCGCAAACATGGTAATATGACACTTTTGCACTGGGGTGCCATCGAGGGGAGAATCATTTGAATGATTTAAGGTTCTGAGCCAGACAGGGGCCCTATAACAAACAAGGGATTGTAGATATTTATTGTGTCCCAGCTGTTGTCAAGCTATTGTCAGAGGCCCAGAATTTGCAGCTTTGCCCCTGCTTTTCCTTCTCCTTTTCTTTTTTTTTTTAAATGGACATCAGGGAAGGACACATTTTCTTATCCCTTTGTCCACTCGTCTTCTTGAAGCTTTTTATTTGTTACATCCCTGGGTTTAGTAATTAGTTGACTGTTGATTAAAAAAGGGCTTTAGAGAGAAAGGAGAGATCCGGCAATTACCCAGCATATTAATCCTCTTCAATGGCTTCATTAGAATGCTCCACGCACCCTGGTTTCAAGTTTTACATTTAAATTTGACTCTGAGATTTTTACACTGCAATTTGCACTTTTAATTTGTGCTTCCTATAATTGGACATAGCTGGTTTGTGCTTGAGTTGGTTTGTAAGTGGAGCCAATCTGCTCTTTTTGCGTGTGAATGACTGTGGGACCTCACAGGTTTGGAAAAGAGTGAAACAAACAACTTCTATGCGGCATACCAAGGCTCATTTTCCATATTCTTTATTTCCTCCCCTGCCTCAATATCCCTGTATTACTTCTCTTGAAAATAGCCCACCATTAGGGATATAAAGGCGTGTAGGAGTGCAAAGAAAAGTAAAGGATGGGGTAAGGGAGAAACTGAATTGTGGGTGGTTCATTTTCTATTCCATCATTTAAAGCTCCCTTGCAGACATTATTTATGACATACTAAAAACTCTGCTTGGAACAATGATTTGTGTTCGATTTGTGTAACCACTGTAACTCTTCTTTGGTCTGCATTGTGTTGTCGTGTGAGACACTGGACCGTCATTCACTTTGTTTTCTCTGTGGACTTTTATTGCCTAGTCAACAAACATGGAAACCCATAGGTCAGTCACGTTCAGTAGGCACATACATCTCTAGCTGGGGCACAATCCTTTCATAATGTACTGGCTCAGATTAATACATAATAAATGTGCATACAGTATGAGCAAAAATATGTATACTGTTATTATACTGGCAACAAAAAGCTCAAAGTTTAAAAGTCTTAAAATTACATCTGTTCCTTCTCCCCAGAATATACGAACATGCAAAAAATATTGTTATTTCACTGCACATTATACGCGCAATAAGACTCAAATGTGGCCTCAGATACAAAAACACTAAACAAGGTGAAAGCAACTGCCTTTCCTCTTCTTAAAAAATATTTCATCAGGACACTTTGGCACTTACAGCAGGAAAAAGCAAGAATTCAGATCATCATCATTATCAGCGTCATGCTTGAATGGTTACTTCAGGGCTGGCTCCAAAATTAGTCTTTCCCCATAGACCCCTATGTTAACATGCCCACCTTTACAACAGAATAAAAAAATATGATTGATGTGTTAACTCCATGCCAAACTGGGTCAAATTGCCTCCTAAATTACAATATGACCAGTTGCTGACTTGCAATATAGCATTTTAAGGCTCTTTTTTAAATGGTGTACGATCGTCCGATGCAGTCACTACACTTAAAACACACAAGGGATATATTGTATCACTTCCAGCAAACTTCCCAGAGAGAACGGTCAAATCAAAACAGCATCTATGATCGGTTTCAACCCAATATATTAGCTCAGCAAAACAAAAACCCAGATCCAAAAAAAACAAAAACACTGATCACACAGCACGATGTCTTTCGACATCGTCTCTGGAGTCAGAGCAGTTGTCACTGCTAATGTATGAAACTACCAATTACTTAAACTGTGCCAGAACACAGATCCAGATTGTTCCAGCCCACTATAACCCCTGGAAAAAAAATGTTCTTCCTCTCTGTTGCTAATTTCCCTATTCGTGCATCTCTTCCAAAATGTTATTGGACTGAAACAATCAGATTCTGATAGCAAAAATAATAATCCCGCAGAGTTTGTAATGCTCAAAATAATTTACAGCTGCAAAAGTGACCATAGATTGTATTGTAGCAACAGAGTAGGGTACGGCGGAGCCTATGACGTAAGCACATTTAACAAACTTGACACTAGTTTTGATTGGCCAGTAAATACTGTCTACGTAAATACCCAGCCCATGGCTCTGATTGGCTGATCGTCAGTCCCCCTACGGCGCTCATTGGCTCGTATGTGTTTTCAAATGAGAGAAACTGCAGTTTCACGTCAGGATGCCAGATGAGCAGATTCTAAAGTCTGGAACCAGGAAAGCAGATCAGTATTATTAAAGCTTCTTCAGGTATCCACGTACTAGGAATTGTCAGAAGACATAGAACACATGAAGCTGATTATCATACACTCCTGATTATCATACAGTCCTGCACCCATAATTAGTGGGTATGTGTATTGTGACAGATCAATATGATTCATTCATGTTTAAAAAGTACACCTAGGGATGTTTTGAGATGTTCTATACCTCATATGTGGCACTTTTCTTTTTCAAATCGGCATACCGTACATCCCCCTGGTGTTCTTTTATTCCAGCTCATCTTTCATGTTATCATTTAAAGTATTTGAGGTTCTTGTTTATGTTCCTATCTACCCACATGTATTATTTACACATACAGGCCCATACACACACTCAGGCGGGGAGACCAGGTCATTAATTTAATGGCTATTCCACCTTAGACAAATGGAAAAGGGGACTGTGGGTGCTTATGTTCAATCTTCGCAAATTTGACCTCAGTGGTACATGACTGCAGCCCGCCCACACATGCAGTTAATCCACACACACCATTACGCACACTCCTTACCTCCATTTTTTGCCCTTCTTCCTCCTTCTCTCATTATGCACATACGGTGCATCCGCATAAACAGGCACATGAACACACAAGGCACATACTCGCACACAAGGCTGCACCTTAAGGCTAACAGTGTCTGCCTAATGAAGTTAGTGATATATCCATTGGGTGCTCTGCTCATTTAAAAGTCAGTGGAGCGAGGAAAGGACGCAGGCTGGGAGGAAGTGAGGATGGTGAAAAGCTAGAGGCTACAAAGAAAAACTGCAACACAGGGATATGGGACATATGGATGGAGAAGAAGAGGCGGGGGGAATGTGAACAATAGGTGCAAATGACAACATTAATCCCACATCAGGGCTATCACTGAAGGGTGAGAATGTGTACATGTGTAAACAAGGCCACAGAGGGGCTGTGAATTATCTCACTGGGGCCAGTCCTGCCCAATGTTATTTTTCCGTATTCTATGAGTCTCAGCAGGTATTTTATTATCACACAAGCCGGAGAAACACAGAAAGTGAGAAGGGAAAATCATTTTACCTTGTACCGGCCTTATCCTAATGGACAGCCTTTCTGTAGGAATGCCTGAGGGTTAGAGTTTTGAAGCATAACTTAAAACACTGAAATGTACCATTTACATCTGCGTGGTGCGACCTAATGATCACCCCAAAGTAAGATGTAATGTATTACCAGTGGGAAGCATTAGTCCTAATGTCCAGGCGGTTGTTATTCCTTTCCATGTGTTGATATGCGCCGTCTGATTCCTATAGGCCTAGTTTATAATGACATTATAGTGAAGGCCATTTATCAGCTAATGGTTTTCATTATTGACCTCTCCAAGGCCCATCTCAGTGTGGTGGCTGTGATCACTCCCAAGGCTAAGCGCTGTGCTCTCCGTCTACTAATTTTCCTCTTTTCTTCATAAATGCCCTATTTTACTCACTCATTCCTCGTGGAATTTTGTTCTGTGTGATTGAAATGACAAGGTTTGGTCCAAGTGCATCTCCAGTCTCTCCTTTTGTCCCCTCCACCCACCCCCGCTCCCCACGCTTCATGAGAGAATGAGTGTGTGCACTTATGTGTTGAACTACTGTTTATTGGAACATGCAGGTGCATACTCCATGTCTAACTGTGTTTGCATGTAGGGTATGTGATAACTGACTCACTCTGTATTTTACTGAAATAAAACTACACTAACTTCCTTTCTGCACAGCTTCCAACTTTAACCTTAATAAATCTAATTGTATTTCCACCTTTATCCAATGCCAACTGACAGAAATATGCACTATATGCTGTTACTTTGTCATCTTTTCTGTATACGGCTCATGACTTCCCCTTGTGCACTGTGGTGGTGGTGTTGATGATGCTGAAATAATGTAAATACTCCCATTAATGGACTCCAGGGATTGTATATGACTTTTTCAAGTAAAAATTTATTTTGTACATGTGTTGAAGTGAAACTTTCAGAGATGTTTTAATTCTCATAGAAAACTGGCTCAATTCTCCAGCTGGATATGTCTTGTTTGTATGTAACATGAAAGGTAGAGGAGGTGGTGTATTGATTTATGTAAATAACTGCTTTACTGCATCTCTGCTGAACTCTTTTTTTTTCAGTGCCTAATGAACGTGACTGCATGCTCTGGATGTATGTGTGTACGTGCTCATATCACGGATATTTGTATTACCCCATTTCTAGCTCTGCATGTAGTGATTCTCTGGAGGAGAGTAGGACTTTATGATAAACATAGCTTAAAGAGCTCAGCTTTGAATGAAGCTCAGCCTACGGTATATCTTAACCAACCAGACAAAATATGAAACATTAAGCTGAATCTAAAACAGCAGATGTACATCTAATTTGTATGCCAGTGATCAGTTTGTGTCAGAAATACCAAACATTAAAAGTCAAGCAATACCTAAGAGAAATTTCAAACACTCTAATAATTAAAAATTTAATTCTGACTTTGAAAAAACACACAAAAACAGACACTCATAACCCATATCTAGAATCTATGCAGTTGCAGTTGTCTTTTAAGGTCCAAAATTGGGTACTGTGCTATTTAGTCTATACTTAAGTAATTATTTCCCCGATACAGTGATATAATGTTCATTTTCACACAGACGATGCTATCTTCTATGTCTTTGACTCAACAACAAAATTAGGGCTATCCCAGGTTACTGCATACGTCATAGTAAATATCTTGTTCATGAAGTTACATTTTTATAACAACAAAAAAGAGAAAATACATTACACACCTTACTGTGATGAAAAGCAAAGTATCCTGAAGTTAGTGGCGCTCATTGCTCTAAACTTTTCCTAAATGTTCTGTTATTTTTATACCTTTTCTGATTATTTTAATTAGCATTTGTACATCTGATACTTGTCTTGTGATTACCGCATCTTCTTTGTGCTCTTGTCTGTTCATAATTTATTCAGAGGTCTCTGATGTTGATCTCAGGGAGATTTCCTGAATAAAGCTTGATGAAAAATCTACAAGGAGACACCTTTTAACCTGGCAATCCACACCGAATAAGCATTTACGTCTGCTGAATGATGGCCTCTGAGATCTGTAAACAAGCATAGCTGTCTCCCAGAATTAAAATGGACTGTACTGATTGAGTGGTGCTGGGCTCCACTGAAAATGAACTGCTTTAACAGTCATGATATTGCAGTCTAATTAGATTTTGGACCAACATATTCTCCACATGTGGCGGCACAGTTGTGTGGTGGTTAGCACTGCTGCCTCACAGCAAGAGGGTTCCTGGCTTGAATCCTGGCCGGGGCCCTTCTATGTGGAGTTTGCATGTTCTACCGTGTCTGCGTGGGTTTTCTCTGGGTTCTCCGGCTTCCTCCCACAATCCAAAGACATACAGGTCAATTGATGACTCTAAATTGCCCGTAGGTGTTAATGTGAGTGTGAATGGTTGTCTGTCTCTGTCTGTCTCTTTGTGCCCTATGATATCCTGGCGTCCTGTCCAGGGTGTACCCCGCCTCAAGCCCAATGTTAGCTGGGATTGGCTCCATAATAATCTTACATCATATTGTAACTCAAGTGTTCTGAGAGACAACTACACTTCAGCACCTCCTCTTGGCTCTGTTTTCAGGCTTTAGGGGCTGCAGGAGGACATCTCCCCCTCCATCTAAAATTCTGAGTTTTTTTGCATTCTGTCTATCCAAGCTTTAATAACATGCAGGAATTCTTTCATTTATAGGGAAAGTTGAAAAATCATCTTTTACCCAAATATTTATCCGTTTCACTAGGCTGATTCTAGCTCCGCAGGCTTAGACTCACTGTCTTGTATCTGCCATAAGAGAGACCTATGAAATGCACAAATACATTTCAGAAGTACGGGTGAATATTTTCAATGTTTTGCTGTGAGCTCATTCATTTCATTTACATGGCATATTATGGCCAAGCTTAAAGGTTATCTTTTTTAAACCTGTATATGTCAGTATTATGTGGACCCACGTAGTCTGTGGGTGTCGTGGGTGTTTTAGATAGCGCAAACTTTGGATGAGTGTGTTTTGTAAAAGCACACTTGTGATGATCTAAGCACTTCTGTGGTTTGAATCATTAAGGATGCCGCAGTGTGCCGTATGAAAAAGGCATCCTGAACTCAATTGGAGGACAGTACATGCCTCAGCATATATCAGTGTTCATCCTCATACTTGGACACATTATTATATCCCCATGAACTTCACTTCATCGGTGTCTTCAATAAGTTATATATTTTTGTATTATAAACCTGACCCTGGTAAACACACCCTTTATGTTTCTGAAGCAAAACTATTATGGATTGACTGATCTTTTATGTCCTAGGGATTCAAGTAATCAGTCAATGTAGTCAAGAATAAACAAAGTTTGTGATAGTATCACCTTACTAAAGTCGTTAAATATATGCCATTAAGAGTTTTTAACTTCAACATGCCTATTTGACAGCAGAAAGATAACAGAAAATGAAAGGAGAGTTGGATGGGGAACGGCCCTTGCAGACAGCTATAGAAGTGCCCCCAAATATCAAACCATAATTAAACCTGTAAATTAAATCTGTAAATGATGGTTGTCCTGCCATGCCATGCCGATGTCCAACCATTTTTGACATGATATGGACATAACCTTCATCAAAAACTCTCATGTCTTCTCTGGCGAGCCCTTCTTCCGCTGACCTAATTTCAGTTCAAGTCAGGTTGTTTTATATAGCTCAATACCACAAAAAATTTAAAAGTGAAAAATGGAAAAAAAAACTCAGAGAAGTCTCTTCTAGGACAGACAGGAATTCAATAGATATTATGTGTACAGAATGTACCAAAATAGCAAAATTGCAACACGTAATTGACAATCTTGTCCTCACTTGAGCAAAGCAGTCACAGTGTCAGTGAAATTCTGGCACCGCTGCTGCTTCTCTCTCTTTTTTAAAAGCATTTTCTGGCTTTGATCTTTTGGTGGCAGCCGCCCAGCAAGATTTTGTCATGACATGATGAAGAGGACAACCTTCGCCACTGAAACTCATGCTGAGACAGCTCTTACCTTAAAACCCAGACTCAAGTAACCTCAACTTCACAAGTAGTAATAGATAGCCTTCAATGCCAAGTACAATGGTGAATTTAAAATGCTTTCACAGATTGAAGTTTTATGCAGAGACACAATTTCGTTTCAAGGGTTAGGGTGAAGGGAAAGCTTAAAATGGTGAAGGTCTAGAACAGGGATTAAAGTAGTCATACTAACTACTAATGACTCTGTCTACAACATGATGGGTCAACCGATAACCATTTACAACACTGTGCGGAGGAGGTAGAGAAACAAAGGACATGAAACGAGTTGAATCAGAGTTCGAGAGTAAAGCAGATTGAAATAGCACAGCTGGTTAAATGGCCCCAGCAAACAGAATGAGAAATGCACACTGATCTAATATTGATAGCATACTTTAAATCAAATATGAAGGCATGAGTACCCTCCTTTTCTTCCTACCTTGCTGAGATGCAACTATTTTTCATTGTGCATACAGCAGTCACACCCAGAAATGTGAGCAGTTGGCAGTTTGAACATAAGAACTATATCCGGATGTTTTATGATATTCCCATTGTCTTCATGTCATCTGGTTTATCATTGAGCCGTGGGGATGGGAGGCAAATTGCTTTGGATTCTTCATGGGTGCAACGTACTGAATCAACTATTTCAGCACATAGATTCACATAAGACCATTGCACTTTAGGTTGTAGCTATGTTGTGCAACTTCCTAATCTATATAATTAGTATCTGAAGTATAAACAAGTGTTGAGTTGGAGCATATAGGTGATCTGGGAGAGCCATCTGCATTTTTGGCTTCCCTCATTGTGGTCTGGCAGTGCCATGCATGACTTAGCTTAAGACAAACATCTCAAGTAAGCAGTACAATAGATGATTGGTCTTTCTCTCCTTCACTTAGTCATCCTACACTTGATTGGACAAATGCAACATTCACTGGGCTGTTACTGGTCGTTGCCTTCAGTTTTTACATAAACATGGCGTACTGTTCTGGACCCATACGATTTCTCCCTGCATCTTTTTCTTAATACAGTTCAGGTGAGAAATATGTAATACAATGACGTCTACAATGGCTCATTTTAATAGCTCTAAATAAGTTATTAGTAGCTATTACCTGTCTCATCGTCTTTATATTTGAAATAGTGTTGTGCCAGTGCACACTGAACAAGAGCTAGCTCACAAATCAGTTCACACAGATTAAAACGAACTAGTTCACGTATATACGTATATATTCAGAATTTTGAATTATGAACACATGTGATTTTGGGAGGCCAGTGAATAGACCATAACAAGTCTGCATGTAATGAATGAACTGGTTACAGTTCAGGATATGGTTTGGTTCAGATTTAGGAAGATTCAAGATTCAAGAAGCTTTATTTATCCTGAGGGAAATTATTGTGCAACAGTTTCAATACAAAGATGGGATCAGAGTTACAATAAGCATAAAACATAAATCAAATCAAAATAAAGCTAACATAAAATAAATCAAACAGTTAACTAAATGTGACAGAGTGCAACAGACATTGTGATTAAACGTAGGTATATACAATATACAACAATACGTCCCGTGCAGTTTAGCAGCATATTGAAGTACAAACTAAATAAGTGATAAGTGATAAGGAGCGATAAGTGATAACAGTGTTAAAAGTGTAGCAGGAACGGGGAAACAGTCCGACACTACAGGCCGGTTGCCGTAAAACCTCGGGTAGTGCAAAACAGTGCGTCAGCACTGTTAACTGTTGCGAGACTGAACGATGCTCACATTCCCATTCATTCGTTGGAACCAGAAACGTTTAGTTCACCATGAGCACGTTCAATGAACTCTTTTGCGTCCATGCACAACGCTGGGAATGCTGCACATATTCCATACTATTTATTAATTCCCTCAAATGGATTGCTGGTACCACCAAACCAAACTCCTAAAAGCCTCAAATCCGCCTTAACATGCAAAATGTGAGAACATTTTCCATGCGGGCTGCATTCCAATTGCAGCTCGGGTGTTATACATTTAAATGCCGACCATGAGGACTCGACCACATTTGCTGCAATTGGAATGCAGGCAGCATGGGCAGCACTGTACATTAATTGGATATCAGGGCTTTAAAATAAAGTGCATTATTACGGTTTTGAATAGTTCAACTGTTGTAAAGTTCAAATGAGAAAATTAAGTGCCATATGTCTCTGAATGATATATTGCTGGATAAGGATAATATATTCATTCCTCCCTGTCTTTTTTTTTCTTTTCCCCATCCCCGCTGTGTACGAGCGGGTAAAGGAGTGGAAGGCCAGCACACTTACCCAGGATTAAAGAAGCGCTGTGTGTCCTCACTGATATTGCTCTTTCACACACTAAGGCTTTATAGCATATTTTCACTGCTGCCCTGCACTCCCTCTAATGATTCCAATCCTAACATCTCTCCCTCTCTCTTTCTGCTCCACCACCAAGGCCTTACTGTCTCAGTTCAACAATCTCTGCCTTCCTTTTTAGTACACAATCTTCCTGTGTCATCCTTTATGTTTTCCTTTCCTCGTCTCCTTTTTATTTCCTTCATCTCTTCCGCAATTCTCTCCTCTCCCGCTGTAGCCCCCTACTGCTCCTCTGCTCTCAGGTTGACAGATAAAGGTGAAGATCTTCTTAAGAGTGCTTATTGGCTCTGCTTTTCTCTGTTTTTAGGGTTACAACTCTAACTATAAGTGTGGAATTTTCTTTTTCTTAGCTCTACTGTGGCATTTCTGATTGGAGTGGAGCAAGGAGGGAGATCTTTGCAGTGAGTGACCTTTGTGGATTTCTAAAGCTCATTATTCCTCATTGGACTCCATTGGGGCGCTGTGGGGAGTGGCGCAAGTCCAGTGACAGCTGCTGCTGGGCCAGTGCAGATTCTGGTGATTCTTTTTTTCTCTGAATAATTCTTGTTCTCAGTCTTCTCTCCTCCTCTACTTGTCCTTCTGACCCTCTTCAGTCATTTCACCAACTTTCTATTACCATCTTACTAAACCCTTTCAATGACTTTGTTCCATTCTTTCCTGCCTCTAAGCTTGGCTTAACTCAAAATTGCTTCAACAGAAATGTCATTATCACTCATTCCACTCACATTCATATTTGCTATTCAGATTTGTATGGTGTGCACCTTGATTGCATCTCGATCACCATTTAAACACAGAAGGCTTTGCAGAACTTTTTGTAATCCATTTTAAATTGAGACTGTCCGCCCCCAAAAAAACAATCCCAGAGGTTGTTTGTAAAATAAGCTTGTTATGACAAAGTTTATAGTGGCGGCATCCGGGGCGCGTTGGTCGTATGGGGTGGAAGACTTGTTGTTTACATTCCACATGTAAAAGCAAGCTGGACAGAGTTTACACTGTCGAGCGGGAAAATATTGTCTAGACACTGGTGATGATTTAGTTCACATTTCAATAACACAAGCCACTTCAGCTAACACATAGTTTACATGCCAGTGTTAAGGGTTGTTAAAATAACTGAAAACATGTGATAGTAATAGTAGAGAGCATTAATATTTGTTTTTCTAGAAGGATATCTCAAAGTTAGAGTTTCAGCGTTACAGAGAAAAGAGTGATGGGGCAGAAAAGGAGGAGCGGTTAGAAGATAATGGCCTGTACTGCGCCCAGAACTAATTCATGTTGTGACAACTTTGGTGATATATAATGCAGATGGCAACATTTGATTTTGCAGTGTGCTTTCAGTCTTGTGGAGGCTCCTGCATGCATACAGCATATCAACAAGGAATATATGATAAATAAGAGGTTGTGTACATCGTAAATAGGTCCCCAAATCTCCAACACAGGAGCTGGAACATTTGTCATGCGTGTGTTTTCAATCATGAATGACTGTAGATATGCATTATGAGTGTGCACGACATACAGATAGCCATCATAGGGTGGGGTGTTCTCTCTGAAATATGCATACTACATACCACTACTGTAGCTTGATACCCCTGATATTTGATCAAAATTAACTTAACTAGTTTGAGCACCTTTGATTACGATTTATTAAGATTTAAAGAAGACACCTTATTTTTTTTTTAAATATTTAAACCAAATTTTGATATCATTTGCCAAACCACATGTTGATTAAATAATATTTCAGCCATTTAAACAACTCTTAAGCTGTGATGATAAAAACGTCATTACCCAAAATGCTTTTAAGGGCAAACAAAAAATTCCAGTACAGCTTTTTCACAACAGACAAGCCACTGGTGATAAATCTTGAGCTTTTTTTTGGAAAAAAGGGAGTTGTATCACATGCAGGTATGTGTCATTTTACACCTGTATTCAGCATTTAAATGTCAGTGGTATTTTTATTATTAACCCTGTTTAGTTTAGTTTATTAGGATCCTACTAATAAAGCTGCTGCTATTAAACCCTGTGCTTAGACTACAGGTAAGCATTATTCACTTGCCAGTCTCACGCAACAGTTACACCCTTATTTCAACCAATTCAGATGCCTGCACCATCTTCGATGAGTTCTCATGGCCGCCTACAACCTGAAACATTTATCTACAGCCTGAAGCGACTTTTTCTTACTTTATGCATAAACTGTAACCCGCACACAACAATCTGTATATTTATTATTATATTTCACTGTCTGTCATTGTCTGAAAAAGAGAAATATAACATTCACAACTGAAATGTATGTAGCTCATTATGCATTTAATTAGCATTCAGAGCTTTCAAAACCCTCATTTTGCCTCTACTGTGAAATTGCTATACCGTATACCCCCAGCTAAGCTTGCAGGTATGTTATTAGTAAAGACAATTTGGCTTCACTTACATCACTTACATCATAGCTACTCGTATTTTAAAGATTAGAATAGAATTCGAGAGTGTTCACTCACGTACAATCTTGTTCAAATGACAGTTTCTGGCCTCATTACTAATACAGCCTGGGTTTGGCTGTTTTACACACGATGGTCATTAATGAGGAGAAAACTATCAGGTGGGTGACATTCTTTGATGTATGAGCGTGTGTTCGCTGCAGTCTAGGCACTGTTCACTGAAGATATGACGAAAATTCAAACCATTATTTAAACGCCATTCAACAGAGACATTTGCACGTGTATGTTAGCACACGCGCAAAAAGATGACCTTGGTAAACAGTCTCTATATATTCAGTGCTATATAAGGTCAACAGTTTTGTGCGATGGCGAATCATATTTCCAAAGTCTGTTTTGTCTATTCACATGAAGTGATCAAGGCGCTAGAGATTCAAAAGGTCAACATGACTAACGGAGGGAGGGGATCATAAATAAATAATATACGTTGTATTCAGAGGGTAAGTGTAGTCACTTTGGACAGACACTGCTGATAAAATTTTCATGTACCTCTTGGATCCTCATACCAGATGGTTGAGATGCGAGTTTTAATAAAGAAGCTGTTTCCAGTGGAATCAATAACGAACTCTCCACAAAACGCAGCATAGCACCTAGGGAAGGAGTCCCTCTGCAGTAACAGCAGCTCTCCTCCCTCCTCGACATGCTCGGCAGATTCTGGCATGTAAGTACAGCAGCTGTAATTGCAAGTCATTGAGATTCATTAGCCAGCTTCCTTCCACAACAACAGAAAATCCATACAGAAGTGCACCCCCCTCCAAAGACTGGATGAATGAATATGTTCAAATAGAGTTCATTCACAAATGAAATAGTCCCAACTGTCTTGTATGAAATTTAAGGCCAACTGACACATTCTTGAACATATTATTGTCAGCATTGATTGCGACGAGAGACTTGTAGGATTAGCCTAACATAAGTGAGACATTGTGGTAAACACAACACAATTAACACAGAGGCACCATTAACTTAACGGCGTGATGATGCTCAAGATCTCCAATTCTTTCTACCAGCTAATTTGTCTTGATTACAACAAGGCTGCACTTGGTGAAGATACAGTAACACTCCAAGCTATTCCTAGCATCAAAGGTGTGATATATGGGCTCTGTAGGTGTGAATGTTCATGGCTTTCTGGAAGCTAATGGTGTAGGGTGACAACATTAGCAGGGTCTATGAGATTTTGCTGTATCGTTTATAAAAAAAACCCAGAACAGTTCGATCTGAAGTGCAATTTTGAGATGGAAAAGATCTAATTGATCTACTTGACATAAACAGCTAATAGTAGGTGACAAATTATTCATCCATTTGTTCCTGGCAAATCCAATTTGTTTCTCATATTTGACCTTTAGAACTGACTGTCTACATTGTAATTTGCAAGCAGTCAAGTTGATTTGTGTGTTAGGCATCATCTGCATTTGTTGCTGCGGTAACAAGCTATGCACTTGCATGTATGGTGTCCAATACATGATTAAAAAAAGAAAGCTGCAGGCTAAAAAAAAGAATGGCGATGTGTCCTTTTGCGTATCTCTAACTGCACTCTGCATGTTATAGCGGTGTTAAAATGTTAGCATCCAAGTTGAAACGTATCTGAATAAAATGAAAGTGAATTTGATTTTTCTTTTCACTTTGATTGTTATCTGAATATGACAAAAATCACCAAAAAAAACAAACATTATCCTTGTTCTCCTTAAGCAATTCAGCATCTCCTTTTTTGCAAACTTGACAAACTTGACAAACACTCCAAATGATATTATTGACACAAGTCACAAAGAGTTAATGCTAAGAGGCTGGAACACAACAAACCATTAAATTAACAGTTTCACATTTGCCACATTTCCCCACTGTTGTAGAGACTGTTGTAATTGTGTATTCTGCACTGGCAGTGCAGACGGCGGTTGCCAGGAAATAAAGATCAGAGGGGACAAAGACTCAGAAGGGAAAACAAAAAAGGGTTGTGGAGATAGACAGAGCAGGCCAGGGAAAGTAGACAAAGAAATATGGAGATGAAGTGATAAAGTAAAAGTGAGTGTGAGAGAGAAAGAGACTGGTGATGAGAGAAGTGAATGGTAAATATAAGAGAGAAAGGCAGAGCTTGGATTAATGCGCACATGTGTCTGTTGTTCTTTATCGTACATATATACTCTTTCACATCTCTCTAATGGGCGAGTCATTTTGAAATGCAGTATAACAAACAGAAATTACATGGTGCTGCCGCTGATTACCTCTCGTAGTTGTGTACATTCAGGAGGCTGTTTGGGCTGTACTCTCTGTGCCTACTCTGTATGTCTCTAACTCTGATAAATTGCACTGTTTGGGCCTTTCTCTGCGCACTGGATCATATTTCATGCCATACGGCCCAGGAAGAAGAGAGGGAGGGCTAGAAAGAAAGGAGGAGGTCAAACAAGAGTATGAGTAGGAGAAGAAAGAGGAGGTTGAAGAGAAGACAGGAGGAGGATTTTGATCAGTTGTGTCCCTATAGTGAGAATTTTAGGGCTAAAGCCAATGATAGAGTAGCAGCTCCTCACCACGGGGGTCATTTGCTTACCCTGACATATTTCCTGGAAGTTACAATGCACATCCCATAGGTAATTGATACGCATATTAAGATAGTCCATAGGAATACCTCCCTAAAAAGCATATGTTTTATATGTATAGGTAATGTTTGCCTTGCTAAGTTCCAAATTAATATTCTTGAGCGAGTGAGTATTAGATGTGAACAGACTGTTGGCTGTGGCTTCCCCAGCCTTTCATTTGCAAGATGGCTTCTGATAGAACCATAGCTGCCATCAATGAAACCATCCAATTTGTATTCTTCTGACTAGAGCCACTAATTTTATTTTCATTAGCAAACAAAATGTCCATCACCCAATACGGCATATGTGAACTTAAGTCACTAAATGCAGAGTTAGCCCGCTTTTTCTGTTACAAATGGGCCGACTGGGCATACTGTATATACTGGCACACAAACACAAAGGCCTACTTGTGTAAGTGCATATATACACAAAGATAGCATGAGAAAAAGATAACCGGAAAAATCCCATTGAAGCAATGCCTTTAAAATGTTTGTTTTTTCTGTTTAGAATGTTTGTTTCAAAACAAGGCGCATGTATTTCCTGTCACCTGCATTTGTCAGTCTGCTACAGAGACTGGAGCATCTAATTGGCCATAAATGAACCGCATTAAGCTGGTTTAAGTCTTATTTATCAGGTAGATCTCAGTTTGTACATGTTAACAACAAATCCTCCATACACGCTAAAGTCAGTCACGGAGTCCCACAGGGTTCTGTCCTTGGACCGATTCTATTCTCCTTATATATGCTTCCCTTGGGAAATATTATAAAGAAGCACTCCATACATTTTAATTGTTATGCTGATGATACACAATTATATTTGTCGATCAAACCAGAAGAAACCGATTAGTTAGATGAACTTCAAATGTGCATTAAGGAAATAAAACTGAAGTTATTGTTCTTGGCCCCGAAGGCCTCCAAAACTCAAAAGCTAAAGATATTGTTACTCTGGATGATGTTGTGTTGTCCTCCAGCACCACAGTAAGGAATCTGGGTGTTATTTTTGATCATGATATGTCCTTTAATTCTCACATAAAATTTACGACAAGGACTGCATATTTTCACCTGCGTAATATTGCGAAACTTAGGAACATTGTGTCTCAGAAAGATGCAGAATAACTAGTCCATGCATTTGTTACTTCTAGGCTGAACTATTGCAACTCCTTATTACCGGGCTGCTCCAATAAGTCTGTGAAGAGTCTCCAGTTGGTCCAAAATGCTGCAGCTCTTGTACTAACTAAAACAAATGGAAGAGAACATGTTTCTCCTGTATTAGCTTCTTTGCACTGGCTACCTGTAAAATCTAGAATAGAATTTAAAATCCTTCTCTTTACCTACAAAGCTCTTATTGGTCAGGCTCCATTGTATCTTAAAGAGCTCATAGTACCGTATTACCCGACTAGATCGCTGCGCTCTGAGAATGCAGGGCTACTTGTCGTTCCTAGAGTCTCCAAAAATAGAATGGGAGGCAGAGCCTTCAGCTACCAAGCTCCTCTCCTATGGAACAAACTGCCAAGTGTTATTCGGGAGGCAGACTCTGTTCCATTATTTAAGAGTAAACTTTAAAACTTTCCTCTTTGATAAAACTTACAGCTAGGGCTTACGAGCCCTTAGCTATGTTGTTATTTTTAAGCTGATTTTGTCAAGACAGATGGCCGTCCTCCATAGAGCTGGGTCTGTCCAACATTCCTGCCTGTTATAGGGAAGGGTTTCGTTGCCACCGTACTCTATGGAGGAATTGTTGGGTCTATGTCAATCACAAATAAGTCATAAAGTGTGGTCTATACCTACTCTGTAAAGTGTCCTGAGATAAATTTTGTTATGATTTGGCACTGTAAATAAAATTGAATTGAATTGAATTGAATACTACCTTATGCATAACTGAGGCATGCTGTGCAGTCACTTAGACAAAAATGGCTGCTTATAATACACAGAGGAGGGGCAAGCAGGACTGCAGGCTCCACAATTCCAATGCTATGTCTTTTTGAATGTCTGAATATATAACTGATATAATTGACTGTACTGACAGGAAATAAAGAGAAAAGAACATGCATTTATATCTCCAATCCCTAATGCTCGATAAAGCACAATTTGACAGAGCATTTGTTAAATATAGCTGGATGAAAGCAGAATGAGAAGCAGTTAGAGAACGGAAGAAAATAGGTATGTAATTCTGATATTGCAGAGAGGAACTAGATAGGGTGGGTTTGAGGGAGGGTACTAGGAGATAGAGAGAAAAGGAAAAAAATAGTGGGAAAGATGCAAATGTCCTGCAACGATAAGCAGAGAGACAATCTCTGGCGACATATGGAGCAGCGTGGAGAAGGAGGTCCTTCAGCACAGGCCTTATCTGCCAAACGACTCCTCTTCAGCCTGATTGAATGACTAATCTCCTGTTCTGACAGCATAACAAGGCTGAAAGTACACCAAGACACAGAGCCTGGAGATGGAAGAAGCTGGCCAACCTGGGAACACTGCAGGCATTTAGCCTCAGGATGTAGGCAGAGAAATGAGAAGGAAAGTGAAGGGATGAAATGATTGTCAATATATAAAGGGAGTATAATGATGTGAATTACTATTCCAAATAAACTACATAGAAGCGAAAGAGCAAAGCAAGACAGGCAATATATACAGGTGAAATAGCATAACAATGCCACTTGGCTCAGGGGTGGTTGTGCAGATCCCTCTTCCTGTTAGAGTATGGATAAGTGAACATGAACATTGAGTCATTTGTCATGCAAATTTCCCCAAGGAGAGTCACCTGCGGCATGCCTGAACTCTCCCTTACCCACCACTGCCCGCCACTGATTTTCTCATTTAGACCTCCACAAGTAATTAGAGTTCATTATGAGTATTCCTGATGCAATTACTTTGCAAATGGAATCTAATTAAAAACCTGCAGTCAACTGCCTCCATTGTTTTTGCTTCATGATGTTCATACCTGTTATAATCAAGACTTTCAAATCATTGGTGGATAAACAAGTGGGAGAAGGATAACAAGCAGGATTCAGGATGCAAAACGATGCTCACTTTTTACAATTGTGATGGAAATTAGATCAAATGCTGACATCTACTAACTATGGTATAGAATAACTACTATTTGGACGTGTAAATTTCAATAAGATGTCAAATGTACTTCTCAATACCATCCATCACAGATTAAATGTTCATTGACTCCTATCTTGAAATAGGGATATTGAAAGTTACACTTTCATAGGTGTCGTTTCATTTTCTCTGGCAGCAATTATCAGTAACTGCAGGTGTGTTTTTGGATCGCCTGTGTGACATCAGGCAACCTGGCACCTTGGCCATTTACTTGCTACATAAAACACTACGCCACTTTACACACAAGTGAGTTGAAGAGTGAATATGTTGTGTTAGCTCCTCCTACTTTCTCTGGTGCACCAACTACTGCTGGGTGATGGAAAAACATTTCACTTACTGTGTGCAGCCTGTCATTTCTAACGGGACTTACGCCAAGGTCACCCAGTTTTTAATACTGCAAATGCAAGGGCTTTCATCAGTGGGCCAAAGGCTAAATCATCATGTGCCACCTAAGTTGGCGATAGTGACTTAATAGATATTTATTGAAATTAAAATCTTTGAAATTATTACTTTAAAGGTGTCATCCAGCAATTCAGTATCACACTTCCACAAATGACGACAGATTAAGAAAATAATGGCCAACACTGAAAGCAGCAAAGGCAACATCTCCTGACTTTTCGTCCCTAGAATAGATCAAGCTCCAAAAACGATTGATACAGTTCCTGTCATTTGTTTTCATTCATGTATTTAACATATATTTAACTAGGAAGTCACACTGGGATTAAAAATCAATTTTACTAGTGACAAAAACAAAAACAACAACAACAACAACAACAACAGATCATGAAAACATCACTGACAAGACAGCAAGTAAAGTATCTTTCCATCTTCAACTGCTTGTCCCTATCGGGGTCGCGGGGGACATCAGGCGTGAGGCGGGATACACCCAGACAGGTCGCCAGTCTATCGCAGGGCACATAGAGACAAGCAAAGACAACCACTCACACTCACACCTACGAGCAATTTAAAGTCACCAATTAACACGTGCATGTCTTTGGACTGTGGGGGGAAGTCAGAGAACCCAGAGAGAACCCCCGCAGACACGAGGAGAACACACAGAAAGGCCCCAGCCCGGATTCTAACCAGCAACCCTCTTGCTGTGAAGCGACAATGCTAACCACCACACTACCGTGCCGCCCGCAAGTAAAATATTTGTAAGTTAATTGAAGCAACTGCAGCTATCTGTAACCACTTCCTTTATTCTGAGTTTAAAAGCATTTCAAGAGATACAGGTTGGTTTTTACCAGACTCTGTACTGATAATAGAAAAAAATAGAATAGAAAATAGAAAATTTAACATTTTGATTGTTCTATTATAAAGATAAAAACTCTGGAAATTTGCCTTAAATAATCTTTTAAACTAAAATGTATCACTTGTGTAAACAGGAAAGGGATGGCGCCATTCTATATAAGGTACAGTGATGGGTCACATAATGAGAGTTAGTGAAGTACCTCAGGACTGAATGATACAGGGGGTCAAGTTTGGACAAAGTGGACAGTGAAGCAAACCTATGTGGTGACCAAAAGGCAATCTTGGTAAATGTTTTCTTGGTGCCATAGAAAAACAGAACTTGGCAAAGCCCAATTTTATTTGCAAGATAGTCAATATGATATTTAATTATTAGGCAATAATGCAACTCAAGTGTCTGGTATGGTTCAGTCAATGTATGCTAGGGAGTAGGTGTGGTTTTAGCTTGATTGACAGGGTGAGACTGACATGTGCACACATGAGGGTTGTGGTGTTTGACTCAATCAGGCCCAACAGGCTGCAGGTGGTTGGAATCAATTAACCCTGCAAGCTGCAGTAACACTGGGGGAAACAGCACAATGAAGAACAACACTGGGGGGAAAAGCACACTGAATAAGAACATTGGAGGAAGAGACTTTAAATTCTTAAAACTTTAAATACACTTTTAAAACTAAACAACTACACTCAAGAGCAAGCTGGCAGATCCAGTGAGAGTAACTGAAACGAGCAGGTCATTTTGGAGCGCGGACGAGGAGTGGCTCGGTGAGTCCTGAACCCAGCACAACCCCTCTCAGATGTAGGGAAGAGTCATACTCACCCCGGCAAGCTTGGGTCTCATTCTCAAGTTGGCTTGGCAACCCTTACACTGCTTATTTTTTTAATTTCTTTACCTCCAGTTTGTAAGACAGATTTCTGTCAAACAGTCTTAACCCCAACATTAGATAACCCCTAAACACTTTTGTTCCTTCTTTTTTATCAACTTCACAACTGCTATAAAGTACCATGGTATGTTATAGTCTTAGCATTTAAATCTTTTGTGCTCTACTGTATTTTTTCTTCTCTGTGTGTGTCTCTCTTGACCATGATCTGTATTGGTGTTTCATAACTGAAACAGCATGGCTTAATAGTATTTGCAACTAATACAGTAGTAACAACATGCAGTTCAACTGGTGCACAGACTGGCACAAGAGTGTGACAAAGGGACTTTTTGAAAACATTGCCAGTGGCATATTAAAGAGATGGCGGCATAAGAAATAAACCAAGTTCTCATCTAAATTCTACTATAAAATGCAGATGAATGACGTATGGTCTGAAAGGACGGTGACTCTGGGCTTACATCATGTTGCTCCCAGATCCTGATGCATAAGAGCAATGTTTCATCTGAGGCTTAAGATATTCCCTGTTGAGAGATAAGGAGCCATGTGGTGATGCATGTTTATAACCTTTGATTTGAGCATATTCTCATTCAGGAGCATTGCTACAAAGCCAGCCATGCAAGACACATTGACTTTCTGTGCGAGCATACAGCTCTTTGATATGACCAGACATGAATCATTAAAGGACTATTGATTTCTGGAAAGGAGCAACATTAAAAGATAATAAAAGTAGGCTTTTTATCGTATTCATAAAACAGATAAATGAAGCAAATATGTTTTAGTTATTTCTTTTAGTATTATCTTAAATATGTCTTCTGTTCCATTCAGTTGTATGCCCCTGTTTGATACAATTGAACAAAAAACAACCAATGCCAACAAAAAAAGTTAAGGATATATTCTAACTAGTTCTCTAAATCCTTAGTTTATTTTTTTAAAAACATTGACTCCATTTATCATTAACAACCACCTAAGTGCTTGTTAGCATTATTTCTCCCATCTTAGTTATTGCTACATCCAGACATGAGCTGGCCTGTCACTGTTCATGACAGGATCGCACACAAATAAACAGTTCACAGTGAAAATTAAGAGTAAATGATGACACTTAAAACCCTTTAAGTACATGATCAGAGAGATCACCTTGATCTGGCCATATATCTACATAAAGTATCAAAATTCACATTGCTGTGAGTAAAAATCCCAGGTCAATGCCCTGACAGAAAATGTCGAGATGCGTTAACACTTCTACATTCTCACATAGAGGACAGTGTTGCCTTTTGTAGTAAAGAAGCACTAGAATATAATAAATCCCACAGAAAGGTTTCTCGCTATGTTTGAAAAGCAGGCTATATTCTCAAAAAGGCTGTTTGAGACTGTGGGTCAGTAGGGGGAAAACCAGCTTTTCAAGGCTTCTGCCCAGGAACAAAATATTGGCTTGTGAAATGCTTTTAGACATTTTTTCGATATGATACGATAAAATGAAAATGGTGATGGAGTTGTGGGCCCAGTACAAATTGTGTCAGCAGCAATGCCTTTTAATGTAGAGCCTATGAATGTTCTCATTTTAATGTAGAGTATAGTAGGATCATTGCTATTTGTTCATTTTGCATACTCTACTTTCAATCTAGTTAGTTCGTTATCTTGTAATTTATGTGCAAAAGGTGGCAAATGCATAATTTAGTCCCTCTGAGTTGAGAGTTGACAGCAGTAGGAGGACAGATAATGTTGGGAACGATGTGTGGATGGTCTTCATTATGTGAAAGAATACCCAATTATGCGTCTTTGACACTATGACCGATTTTTTTTCTATCCTTTTTTTTTTGTTTACATACCTAATATGCAGTTTTATTATCCTCCATTTGTGCTATGACAAAGGGGTGTAATCAATCCATTTTTGGTGTGAATGGGTTAATTAAGATAAACTTGTATGATGATTATTTTACACAGAACTGTTTAGGTGATCAAACACACAAAATTATTATTATTAGTTACAACAAAGTCTAGAGAATAAGCAAATTCACTTGGATGAATACAAAAGGTAATTCTATCAGCTTTAGAGCAAAATTACTCATATTTGGCGTTTCGAAACATGTTCACAAGTCATAGTTTTAGTGCACTCTAAAGGTTAGCCTCCAGCTAGAGATTACACCCCCACTAACAAACTGAGTCATCTCCCATCGTTCATGAGTTGAAAGCAAGAGCCTGGTTGCCTCTGCCTCCTGCCTAGCCTCTGCTATGGAGCCAAGAACACGTGTTGCAACAATGAGTCCTGACTCCCACCTCTCCTATGAAAAAGATCCAAATTGCTAATGGGTTTTAAATCACCTCACTTACATTGTTTTATATAATCAGCTTTGTAATGCTCTGCGTGCATCTCAGGCATTATAAACACCGTCATCAGAAAGCAGATTTAACCCCAGCCTTTCTTGAGGCATCAACGGGCATGCTTATCATAATGCTCTTTTTCAACATTTTAGAGAGAATTTCCTTTGTTACAACACAAACATTATTAATTAGTTCCAGCAGGAATTGAATGTTAGAGTATTATTTAACACCAGACACGATTGTCAAACAAATGAGACTGTCCTCCTAAGAACAGTGAGCATCCCTTGTTTCATTAGATTCAAATGACAAAGTGGTTGAAGGAGTTCTGACTCTTGACCCTCGAGAGCAAAGAAGGAAGTCAAGTAACGTTGTTATAGAGTGTTTGCTAAAGGAGGAGGTCAAGGTGGATGGATGGGTTAACAAACATAAGACTTAAACAAGTGTGACCACTGTTTGTTTCCCTTGTCCTACCAACAGTCTGTATTTGCATTTTTAACCATCATCGCGGCCATAACTGAGATTTACACAAACAGGACTTCTAACAAGGGGACCAAGGCTCATGCAGCAGCGAAGATCAGAATTAAATGATAAATGCCGAGGTGTGCTTCCTTTGTTGAGGGCCCTGGATGAGATGCAGGCGCATATACAGCTGGTCTTATTTGTCAAAACGATCTAATTCACAACAACTTCAATAACCTTTTGCCCTATGTCACCTCGGTCTCTCGCCATTCTCCGTTCAAGTCAAACCCAGTCTTCATTTCTTTCTCTATCCATGGTGCTGAAAAATCTCAAGTCCCAAAACTTGCCTCCAGTCCAAACTCACTAGTCCACTACTACATACTTTGTCAGATGACTTGGTGTGAAGATTTGATTTGGTAAAACACATGAAGACCATTTTACAAATGAGTAAACCAACATTTGTTTCTTTGACATTCCCCTGACTACACAATTCAAACAAAAGCATGGTTTATGAAAATGTAATGTTAATTGAGATCTCTTAACAAAACAACCCAGTGCCCGTTTGATTGATATCCCCAGGTTGGAAACACACATAAGCATGAGAAAAATAGATAAAATGTAGATATCTGTTTTTGCAAATGAACTCTAAAGCCAAATGTTTTGATCTAAAGGCAATTGATGTAGCTGCAGAAAATCAGTTGAAGCAACACTCACTTCTGCAAACTCTGGATTTTTCCCAGCTGGAGGATTTATGAAAAACATTTTTTTTACCCAGCATAACTCAGCCAGTCCTTTTTCAAGGCAGTTTTACCTGGCTGCCTGTTAGGTTAAAGTAAGAAATTACCTTAAAAGTGTTTAAATGTAAATCTCATACCTAAAATTACTTGTTACTTGGTGTTCAAATTTGCCTACCTTCTTGGTGAAGAACTCTTCTCTAATAACGTGTGCAAGACTATTAAACAGACTATTAGACATAATTTGAGCCACATTTCCCAAATTGTACATCCCTGTGAACAGGGGATAGGGCCTGGCGTGTGATAAATACACTGATGGGGGAGATGGAGAAAGGGGGTGCACTTGATAATGAGGCATTGCTTTAGACAGCTCCTGGCATGGTGCACTTTAAAATTAAGAGAGAAAAGAGGAGGGTCGGGAAGTATGAAATGGAACATGACAAGACTGTTGGATCTCCACTTATTCTCTCCAGCTGAGCTGGAGTTTGATCGCAGCACTGGGACTAATTTCTTGGCAGTTTTTAGGCAGTCTGCTTTTGTAGGCGGGCAGAGGTTTAGATGGAATAACTTTAACATATTTCCCACCAGTCCCGGCGGTTGAGAATTGGGACAGTGGGGATTGCTAATTGAGTCAATTATAAGGGTATGTGTGAAGGACAGCTGAATGCTCATGTTTTACATGTAAATCTGCATCACATCAGAGAGGACTGTCTTACTCGTCTTATTATGTGTGTGCACTGTTGAAGTACTATCTGGGTGCCAAATTCCTCTGAGTTAACTTGGAGGTTAACCACAGGCGTCTAAGTCATCATTCATCTAGTCCAGGTAGTCAATAGATGATGCATTGGGCCAGTCTGACAATACTGAAGCTTTATGAAAGGTTTGAGATGAGATATTTCTCTCAGCCTACAGGGAACCTTAAGACGCTCACTAATGGATTATAATGAGTTTAATTTGCTCCAGGATGAATGATAATGCTGTAAGAGCACTGAGGCATGTCTTAAGCCTCCATTTTACCCATATCTAATACTGGGGAAGAAAAGAAGGGGAGAGGCATTAGAATACAGTCACTAGAAAAAAGTGGCCACACATGCACAAATATACATACACTATATATCTCTATCTCTATAAAAAAAAAAAATATACACTGCATATCATCACTGTCTAGTGGTGGATTGTTTCTTCCTAACAAAAAGAACTTTGGCAGATATGTCTTTAGATGCAAGCAGACTGACTTTTGCTACCCTGAAGCAATGCCTGAGCTCCCGTACTACTTCAGGATGCAGCATCTACTCCCTGGACATGAGCCTCCCCTTGAATACAGATCTGCTGGAGAATTAAAAGTTAAGTTAAAGAGACGGACTAAAAAAACGAAATGTGAAGATAATGCGATTACACAATTATTTATATATATATATATATATATATATATATCCCCAGTCCTTTGCTGCATGTCTTGAAGTCTCTCTTTACATATCTTTAAATAAAAAAGGATTTATTAAGCCTAACAAGGTATTTTTCTCACTTTCAGCAAAACATGTAGTAAACTGTTAATAACTGCCAATACATGAATAAAATGCACGTCTTAAGTACTTATGTCTAATCTAGCAATATCTCTTTTTACTTATTAATTAACGCTTATTAAAAGTACTTAATATAATGCAATGTTGTAAACAGGAAGAATACATTACTGTTGAATGCTGTCGATCTAAACTTCATATATGAGAGCATTTTCTGGGATGGGTTACTTTTTAGTAAGTACTAAATACATTTTTGTTTACCATGGAAACTTGCAACTGCAACATTATCATATCGTATATATCAGTGCAGAAGCCAAAAACAATCAGATTGTATCACATAAACTAATTTAATGGCAAGAACCTGTGCAGGAGATATCACAGTTAATCTACCTGGAAAAAAAGGTTAACAGGAATTTGTGTGCCTATGTGTGCAGCCAGATGGGTTTCACCTGGCACTTTTGTGGGCTTTTATCATCGGGGTGTAATGGGCCCCTGCAAAGCAAGAGCTGTTATCTCTGTGGGTTCACAGAGTGTAATCCTGTTTGGGTTTCGGAGCATGATTAGATATGGCAAACACGTAGATCTGTGAATACTGAACAAATGAAAGTGAAAAGAAACACCTCATACACTAAGTTTGCCTTTGTGATGGCTCTGTGAGGCGTATAACAGATATGAGGAAATGGACGCAGAGTGGGGCATGTATATTAATATCAGCTTGTCACCTGTAGCTTGTGAGGAACCTGTGGATTAGACTTCACCCTCTAACCTGTCTCCCCCACCAACTTGAGGGTGTAATTATGTCCCTCTTATCCTTCATATCACATGCGGAGACACGCCTACATTCATAAGACGTTTCAATAGTGTCAAGCTTTCAAGTGGGCAAACACAATGTGCTTTTCTGATCTAATTAATGCACCAATTAAGAAAAAGGAAAACTGGCTTCCCAAGGGCAGCTTTGCCCAGGCTTTGCTAATTAAATCTGGGAAACATGAGTGATATGCTACCTGATCAGATGTGACAGCTAGTTGCTTGGTGTGGACAGCTTTAATAGGTAGGACACACACAGGTATGCACATATATTCGGACACAATTAAACAAGCCGGTAGAACAGTAGTGGATGCTTCGGTGTGAAGTAAATTGCCGGGCCTGAAAATGAGTCCAGTTCTTTAGATCAGAATAATATTTCTTTTTGTATTCAAAGGTAGAAATTGTAATATTTTGCCAGTATTTTACAATGCCCAAAGGTCCACAAATAAAACTGCCGTCTCCTTCATAGACAGCAGAAGCCTCCGAAGCAGATGTCTGTCTGTTTGCTGCATAACACTGGGGGTGGTGACCCAAATGTTTCCACTTATTACATATCAGAAAAAAAAACATTTTGAAAGTGATTACAATTTATATGGCAAACATTTACTCATACCACTAACACTATGACTTGTTACTGTAAGTTCAACCTCCGTCTTTGCATCCACGTAACATACTGGGCAGTAATTGATAGTCTTTTCATTCCCACATAACTTCTAATTAAATGCCACAGCTATAGTCAAAGGGGCAATTAATGAATTATCTGTGCTGGAGAGTAGCAAAACAAGAACAATATTACAATGCAAAGACAATCTAATTAAAAGTCTGTTACTTCCCCCGTTGTACATTAACATCTCAAAGGGACTTTGTTATATACATTTCTCTGTCTTGTCTTGTATGTGGCTCACGGACTGGAATACAACCTGTGATGGACATGTCTGATCATTTTTGGGTACGTGTCAAATTTCTTCACTCGGAGCCATGGACCATGATGGGCATCCAGGGTCTCTGGTCAAGACAATAGTAAAAGCGATTTAAATAAATGTGAAAATGTTTTGTCCAATGCAGCCTTTGGTAGGGTCAAACTACAACAATTTATTCCACAAATGAAGTGGTGGCAATTCAGACGCTACGGAGACTCCATTCAAATCAGTTGCAGGTCTCACAATAGCCAGTTTACAATCCATAAACAGTCGAGTACAATGAAGCAAATATGAAATATTAATAGAGTGGTAATGAGGTCACTATGAAAGAGGTTATTTGAGGATACACACCCTGTAGCCAATTAAAGTTGAATATTCTCAAATTGGCCATGAAATAAATAAAGGCTTTTACCCATGTTAGCACTTTAGCGTGACAATGCACTCTTTCTCTTCCACAAAACAGATAATCAACGGCTCCACAGGTCTATAAACAGACAATTGTGTAAAGCTGATCTACATTTTACTATATAAATCCAGAGATTTAAGCAACTGTTTAGCTGAATTATTTGGTTCAAAGCTCACTTTGCTTTCGATCAACGATAAATTATGCACACATTCAACTTGCAACTGGCTATTAGATTGATTTGCTTCTTGATACATTTTGTCCATACTTTCCTTTTCCTGTTCTCCCCTGTCTGTCTCTGTTGCAAGCCTTTATCTTTCTTTCATCATTATTCTTTGTTGGTTCACACAAATACAATCTGACGTACTTTAAAATGCAACTATGGATGAACGAGGGGAGAAAAATCAACAATGATCCACTTTGTCCTTGCCCCTTACCCTCTCTCCTGTTGATCAATCTTCCCCCTGCCTCAAAAGAATATACAAAACCAAACCCAAAGCTAGTGGATTGTGTTTTTTTTCTAGCCTTAGCTGTAGATCCCGAAGACACACATAACAAGGTTGATTAACCTTGACCCCTGATCTTATACTGATGCATTTAAACCTTTGCTTTGTAGTAATGGCTGCTTTATGTTAACAATGACTTTCCCCTTTAAGCTCTTTATGGAATGAGGTCAAACTACAGTGTCAGGGGGATCAATATTGCAAACGTGTTTGTTTTTATGAAAGAATTCACACATGTACACACATTTGCCCTTAGGTACATTATTGGTGCCACATTGCACATATTCATAATTTCATAGACAAGAATAGTTTTCTCTCGACGGCAGTTGTACTGAACTCTCAACCTTCACATGAGTTCTATCTATGCTCGTTAACGGCACTGTTACCAGCATTTAAAAGTGTAAAATGTATTATTATTTCAATACAATTTTGTGGTTTAGTAGTTCTGTGAGGATGAAGTGAATCTGTGCTATTCTTTAAAGTTATATTTTTATTCGTAAATTTAGGCTGCTGACCAATACCAATCTTGACAGTGTTGAGTGCCAGAGTATTCAAAACAGAGCAACAGTAACTTTTAGCTGTGTTTTACAATCCACTTTTAATTAAGCTCCTTTGCTAAGGTATAAACTGCTCCCCCCAAAAAAAGATATGGTTTCAAATGAACTGTGTGAGCTTATTGTTCCAAGCTACCCAGTTAGCTTAGAGAGCTTTAACTGACCGCCACTAGTTAGCTTCCTTCCAGGGTTGCTATTGACTTAGCAGTTAGCAGCTACATCAGTTTACCACATCATTAAGCTTCTTTTTTTTGCAAAGACGCATGGATGAACTACTCTGTACCAGTTTTTGTTGTAATTGGGACTTACCCCCATAAGATGCTGCTTATGCAGTTGATACCTAGCAGCTGCAGTTTAATCCTGTATTTTTGTTTGATGTCTTACTCAGTCACGGTAATATAGTTCTTCCACTCGCATCTTTAATAGCATTGTACCCCAGGGCTGCATTTTGAGCCCCCTGCTGTGCCCTGTACACACATGAGTTTGTAGCCACTTTCGACTCCAGCACCATTGGCAAGACACAGTTGTGGTGGGCCTGACAACAGACCTACCTGAAAGAACAAGTGGATCTGACCCGCTGGTGTCAAGACCACCTACTCATGAACGTTAGCAACACGAACGATGATTTAGGACTTTGGGAAGAAGCAGGCAATAACTTATGCCTCCCTAATATCAACAGATGCTCGATGCAGAGGATGGACAGCATCATGTGCCCTGGTGTCTGTATTAACTAGGGCCTGAACTTGGGCAATTCCATGTGTCTTCTTAATACTGAGAAGTTTCCCTCCTGCACCATCGAGAGTTCTCTGACGGGGGAACATCATTGCCTGGTACGGAAACCAACCAGGACTGTTAGGCCCTTCAAAGAGTGGTACGCCCTGCTAAACTTGAATCACTGAACCTTGATCTTCAAAGTGTTTTTTTTAAGATCATTTTTTTGCAGTTTTCCAAGCCTTTATTATATAGGACAGACAGGAAATGGGGTGAGGTGGGGCATGCAGCAAAGGGCCGCAGGTCAGAGTCAAACCCGCGGCTGCTGCCTTAAGGACCTTCAGCCTCTTTACATGGGGCGACTGCTCTTACCACTATGTCACCGACCACCCCCAACTTCAAAGTTTTTTTTAAGCGCACTATGAGATAACAATAGGTATAATCATTGCACCATTTTCATCCTGTAATTCAAGTATTTATTTAAACACATATTGAATTTATGCTATATGGCCCGGGTTGCTTGAGAGCACTACACTGTGGTGTGGAGTCTCTTGTCTGCCTGGGCTGGGGGGGGGTGTCCCTGTGACGGCGCCCCCTGCAGTTATGGACTGTGATTCCTCTCGGTGTGTGCAGCCCCCAAAGGTAGATTCCTCCTCACCTCAGATCTCGGTGCCTTGCCATGTCTCCTCAGCAACAGCGTGTGCATGTGTGCGTGTATTTGTGCAGCTATGTGTGTGTGGTTGTGTGTGTGTGTGTATGTCTTTGTGTATATTTGTGGGGGTGGGAGGTTAGGGTTTTCATGGTATTTCATTTCACTGTAAAACGTATGAAAAGTGCCATATAAATTAAAATTTGATTTGATATACGGTGGCAGAATCTGCTGCTTCAGACCTACGTTTCGGGCGACCATTGCTTTATTCATGTGGTAGTATAATGTCTGACGTGCATAGTAACATTTCTCATTAATTTAAATGTATTACAATTGACAATGCTGTTAAGGCTATATTGGCACTGGAGGAGCCTCACATCCATAAATATTTGGTCAGATTACCTTCTCTATTGTAAGAAAATCAACATTTGCCTGTCTGAACCAGTAGATAGAGTACAATGTACAGATTATATTATGAAAATGATTCACCAAATACACACCTCCAGGAAATTTACAAATCAATAAAACCTCATTCATGTTTTTGGCAACTTGTCTTGAGGTCATCAGAGAGCCCCATGGAAGAAGATAGAAATACATTTTAAAGGTGCCCTCTGCTGCTAAAATACAGTTGCACTGATCTGCCTCTTTCCCCCACTGTTCCGCTCTGAAGTTTATTCACTCTGTGCTCCCACAAACCTGACTGGTGTCCCTGTGTTTTCATTACTACACACTGCATACACATCAGAGCCTGGACACTCAAAGTATGTGCACACACAATATGGAGCCCCATGTCAAAGACAGCTCAACTGACATTCAGCACTGCAGACTGCACTCATTCGCTCTCCAAAGACAACTGGAGTGTGTCGGGAATAAGATTTTCCTACCCACAATATTGTCTTTCTAATAGGATGATCGTGTAAGAGGTGAACCTGTTTTTTGCCAGAGTGTGCCCCTTATGGCCAGTTGTGCTCCCATCAGTCACGCTCGGATGGCTCCATCTACCTTTAGCAGGCTTGCCATGTGTGTCGTTTTGAAAAGGAGTTGAGCTGGCAGAGAGCCCGAATCTATAATGTGTCTATAATTCTGAAATGTTGCTTCTAGGAGGGTGTTCTTCTAACACTAGAGGAAAAATAAGGTCACCTTGGGCTAATATATAACTGTGAATGGCCTCTCCTGTCATATTTGGAAAGAGACATTTCAGTTTACCACCCTGGGGAGCTGGGGAGCAAGGAACTGAGATCTGGACCCCTTGTTCATTTGTAGTTTTTCAAACTAATGAATGTAGCCTTCCGTTATGTTCATTTCCAACATTTGCTGTTCAAAACAGTGAAAATGATTAAAGAAACAAATCCCCCAGAAAACCTATCTCTTGCATCAATGAATTCTCATAAATGTAGAGTGAATATCGTTCTTTAGCAAAGACTTCAGTTGACTCTTTGTTCAAGAACTACTTTGTGTGTAAAGGAAGAGTGAGAGCAGTGACCCTGGGCTTTGTCTGAACCCACATGGTACATTTTTCTTTAATTTCAATTTGTCATTCTTCAACTACTGGTGAATGTGCAGACTCTCAAAGGCTCAAACGCATACTATTTGTTCCCTTGCAGCAATTTGTCCTCGGTTGTTCTTGAGTATGTAGATTGATCTTGTTTAGTGTACATATATCAAAATTACTTGATTTATTACAGTAAATACTGTATTAATAAGGTCCCTGGATAGATTTAAGGTGCTTCCTATTTGATAACTGTCATGAATTAGTGGTGCATTTCAAAGCCCATGTAGAGGAGAAACTCTGTCATCAAATTAAAAACAGTCAATGGAAAAAGTATTGTGATTCATGAAAAGCTGTTGTTAAAAAGGTCCAGCTAATCTGTATCAATCTAAACTTATTGTATTTCAAATATTTTACGCTAGGAATCATATGTATTTTCAAAGCTGGGTGATTAATATTAATCCGTTAATCTTTGTCTTTGAAAAAAATAAAACACTCAAATAACTCACATTGTTAGTGTATAAAGTAAATATTTTCATATGTTGTGTTTATCAACAGAATCAATAAGGTAGAAAATGTATGGTGAGAGACAAACTACAAGGAAAAAAGATATTGGATGACGGCTAAATGCAGACACTGTTTTATTCAGGTGCAGCAAGCAAAATGCTATTTGAATTGAACCTCTGTGTGGATACTGTTTGTTATGCAGGCAATGTAAAGGAATGCAGCGTCACAGACCTTAGAAAGCCAGAACATGGACATGTTTTAATAGAATCAATGATGGATACTGGGAACAAAAAGTACTGTTCATACTAAAATTCCCCGTTTATCCACAGCTCTATTCCATGTTCTGTTTTAAATGAAAAGTGGGCAGTATCTTCCCCTCAAATGCGATGTGAACAAATACAAATTAAATTAAATTGTGGTAGAACTTCGTTCCTACCCTCACCTATGGTCATGAAAGCTGGGTCATGAACGAAAGAACGAGGTCGAAATGGGTACAAGCGGTCGAAATGGGTTTTCTCAGGAGGGCTGCTGGAGTCTCCCTTAGAGATAGTGTGAGAAGTTCAGCCATCCGTGAGGAACTCGGAGGAGAGCCGGGGAAGACCCAGGACTAGGTGGAGAAATGATATCTCCACACTGGCCTGGGAACGCCTCAGGATCCCCCAGTTAGAGCTGGTTAATGTGGCCCGGGAAAGGGAAGTTTGGGGTCCCCTGCTAAAGCTGCTGCCCCCGCGACCCAACCCCGGATAAGCGGTTGGAGATGAGATGTGGTAGAACGTTTAGATTGCATGTTTATATTTAAGTTTGGGAACATTTTCAATGATCTTAAGTCGATAAACACAGCTGGCTGTTTGTTGAAAGCTGGGCTAAAGTACTCCACTAGCAACATGAAACATCTGTTGTGTCCTTTTATAAGTTATTTTTGCTGTCTCTGTATATATTGTCAACTCGTTCATTTTTACAGTTGTCTGGAGAATTAGAGTTAAACAAACCCTGCCAACAGCACAAGTACAGTGCTTTTTTCTACCTGATTTATTCCCCATTATGACTCTATGCACTGACACTGAAGTGAACAAGCAAGTGGTTATGTTGGATAAAAACAGTGCTTTGCACAGAAACAGAAGGTTTACCCTCCCATTGCCATATTTTATTCCTGTGTAAAACCAGAGAATGGAACACAGACAGGGTAGATAAGATTGCTCTGTTAACTTTTATTTCTTGTTACAACCAACTACTGAACACAACGAACAAGTGAAAAAGATACCATTATAACACCATATAATAAAGCCTACATTCCTTCTAGATATAAAATACAGCTAACACTACATACCATATCATTCTAACACTCTCTGGTTCTATTAATTTCCCTTTTTATTTTAATGTAGCTAAGCTGTTAAAATGATTTTATTTCTGGCAATTCATCATGCAATTATAGTCCACTCTCAGGGACAAATAGTTTTAACATCTCAAGAGTTACTATACAAATTACACACTTCAACTAAGGAACATTTTTTTAAAAAACATCAAGGATCACTCTAAAATAATTGAAGTCTTAGAGTTGCGTGAATAACAACTAAGCACAGACAGAAAAACAGATTGACAGTATATATATAGTGCTGGCCTAATCATGGAAATTGGGAGCAGGTGAGTAAGTGGGTGGAGTTGGTGAAGTGATAGGAAAGGCAGGAAAGGGGCTACTGCAGGGTGGGAGGAAGTGGCTGGATCTGCAGTGACAGGAAGAGTTAGGGCAGAAACATGGTCATAGTGATAGAGAATCGTAATGTTAACATGATGTATAGTCCCACAAGGTAATTTCCTAATGATAGTAACCATAGTGCTACATTAGTGAGGAATACCCCACACATTTCCACCACAGTCATCTATGAAGGGCAGGTATGATACAGCACATCTAATGAGTAAAGCATGTAAAGAAATGGATGAAGATAAATACCGTGCGTGTGCATGTGTGTGTTTGTGTGTGTGTACCACAGTGGTGGTGGACAAGTTGGAAACAGAGGCTGACAGTGTCCTCATATGGTATGTTAATATATTCTAGGTCGAAGTGTGGTGCTCTCCTCATTAGTAGCCTCCTAGTGTGACATAGGTGCAAGGGTGGCTGCCATTCACCCTGCCTAATTATCCAAAGTGTGCACTGAAGAAACCCATTTTCTGTACAACCCGACTCCCCGAGAAAATTACACTTAAAGTACAGCATTTTCTGTGAAGGATTTGTTTCCCTAATGGCCTTTTAAACAGCTTAAAGAAGCATGCATACTTGATGTACCTGCAAAATATCCCAATGTTAGGTGATTTCTTTTATGTGTTAGGATAAAAAAATAATTCCACTGGTTTGTTTTTAATTTCGCTATTCTGTGTGCTATTGTTGGTGCAGGGAGCATGAAAGTTCAAACCATCAGGACCACACATGTTACAACATGAAGATATAAGTGGCTGGTCACTCACCAAGGCACAGACTTCTGCACCGGGTCTTCACACATCCATTTGTTTCCTGCTGTGGCTCGAAATTACAAGGTTTTCATCCATCACGTGTATCCGACACATTTTTTTCCAGGCTGTTGATACTTACTCAGCCCATCTCTGTTTTTTGTGACAAAACAGCACAGAGCAAAAATGACCCCAAATGTCACTTAAGTGTACATGCGCTATTTCTTTTTGTGGAAAACAAAGTTGTTATGCCTATGCTTCAATCATTTCAACAGGATAAGCCAAACATGACATGAATTCCCCCATCATGTGAAAAAAAAAAAAAAAAATGGCTTTACATAAGATCATGAGTAGCTGTGGGAATGACAATAATATTAAAGTGCATATATGTAGGCAGGAACAACAGACAAATGTCTGTTTGGCCGAGAAGAGTGTCTCATCTGTAACTTCTGGAAACCAATATTTAATTAATTAGATTATATTAGAGGCCTTTGTGTGTTTCGCCGTCTAGCGGTGCCGCCATTACTGCGGTGGCGTCTCACTCCAGTATGCGCATGCTTGAATGGGAGCTGTCATTATAAGCATACCTTTTCTACTTTTACCTGTACTTTTTATGCAGCATTACTTTTGACAACGATTTCTAGGAAGTCGAGAGAAACCTGTGCAATTATCTGCTACTCCAACAGCAGTGGGAAACTTCAACTTTGGAAAAAACTGAATGGGAACTACGCAAACCGTAACCTCATATAGAGTGCCCCTGTTTGAAGCCTTACGGTCTACACTGATTCCCTGGGCGGGCAGATGTTTACCAGAAGTGGGTCAAGAATATTAACAGAGGGGACTTTGTTACCAACTGCAACAGCGTGCTAAGTTTTCGTTAACACTAATAAATAGCACGCGGCTGCCTAGCTTAACACAGTAAAAAAGTAATGTCAGCTAACTAAGACTGCTTAGCTTGCTCAGGTTAGATGCCTCTAACAAGGCTAACCAGTAAATTAACATGTGGAGTTATTGTGAAATACAACGTAAGTTGCTCTGACTAGGGCATTCTAAGGACCACAATAAAAACGTCAAGTAGCTGATTTAATCAGTGATGGATGTAAATAATTACAAGCACTCTTAATGAGGTGAATGTTGTAGAACAGGCACACTTATGACATCTCCCATTCAATCGCGCATACTGGAAGGAGACGCCGAAGCAGCACTGTGCTTGTTCATTTCTTGTACTTCACCGGATTCATCTATATATGGCGCAACAACATCACACTACTTCATATGGAATGCTTAATGTTCATAAGGTACACTGATTGAAAAGAAAATTTAAAAATGGCACTTGGAACCAAAAATGGTTGCCAAACCCTGTTTTATAAAAATGATCAGTTCATTCCTACTATGACATGGGAGTGAAGTTGGAGGGAGGAAGTATTGTGTCCATGGTTAGGTAACAGATTTACAGGGAGGTGGTTAGATATCTATTATACAGAGTCTTATGAGAAAAATTCACCTTTCACATTGTAAAGTCATAACAAAAGTAACCAAAATACCCGTCAAGATGGCTGTCTTGGAAAGTTTGAAATTTGTAAGTTGAAATCAACATGAAATGTTAGAAGTTGAATTCATCCATACACATTCATTACACACTCGCACTCCCTCAGGTTGTCGTAATCTCCAGGTCTTCAATTCAGAAGTCGGTGTCTTTCCCCACTATACCATATTCCCAGCCGTTACCTAAAGAAGAGAGATCAGAAGATCAGATTGAGGCAGCAGGAACTTCACCTTCAGAGACAGTGTCAACAGACTTCAGACATGAATCATGTTGACACTGAAACCACTTCACACTGACACAAGTTCACACTGTAATGTATTCACACTGAGATGGATCCTTGCAGAGGCTAGGTGGCCCAGCTGGTAGGAAGAAAACTTTGCAGTTTGAAGGTTGTGGTTTCAAATTCCTCTTGAAGTGTTTATGTTTTCCTTCCGACAACCTTCAGAGGACTGTTTCATGAAGGTGTTTCTTATTGTGAAGATCTGGTCCTGAGTGAGTCATAAAACCCTAGAGGGCATTTTATCATATTGTATCTACCATAGGGGCATCCAAGAGGGAAGTGTTTTTTTTGTTTGTTTTTTTGTTTTTCAAACATGAGGGCACATGGCACCTGAGACCACCAGTGCTAGTAACAGTAAAATTGCAACAGAGATTGGTTGCAGACTGCTTAGTCTGTAAACCTCATAGTGGCTACTGTGCATCACATTACCTGAAACCCCACAATAAATAAAAAAATATATATTCAAGAAAAGAAAAGACATTCTTCAAATCTTGCTGTATGAAATGGCTCAAGTGGGGGAAATTGTTTGAGAGGTACAACATCATTAAATGTTGAGGCCCACAGCTTTAGATCCATACTCTGAGTATGTGCTGCATTATGTGAAGGCCTGCCTAGAGGTATTAAAAATAGTCTGTGAGAAAAAATATTGAGAGAAGAATTTTGACCATGCATAAAGTTTGATGGTCTCAAATTAATTTTATTCACTCCCTCATTTAATGGCCCATAACAAGTGGGCACTTTTGTTACCATCCATAACATTAGCATGTATCACTGGGTTAGACTCTTTTACTAAATGTGTGTGACAGCAATGGATTGCTCTCCATTGAGCAGAAATGCTCCCTAATGGATTTTTATGTTTTTTTATTTATATGAGTTGCAGGGGAGTGTACCTATGTTCCCCAGGTCCTATGTTTCGGGAACGTAAGACACCGATGTTTCCCACTTTTCACGGAAAGGGTTCCCCAGTCTGTTATTTTTTCCACAACCAGTGCTGAATTAAATCATTGGATATATAGGCTTATGCGACCGGGTGACATCGGGATGACCCCAGTTGCAGCATGTTTCTCCACAGAAAAAGTAGTGGCTCATGCATAAGTATATTTCAGCGATGTCCTGACATTTGATTATCATTTGACTGCATCACTGCTCATTATCCACCAATGATTGCGATGTGCTTTTCTGCAGAGAGAAGTAAAAATAACCCTAAACATGTGGATTGCCCAAGAAGATGCAGATAGTCTCCCGGCTGGTGATTTGCTTCTTAGAAGAATCAAACTTGTGTGTGCATTTTAGAGGAAAAGAGTCGGAGGTGGACCAATTGTGTGACACTACAGTTAAGAGCGTGAACTTGATGAGCTGTGATGGGCTTTAATTTAAATCTAATCAGGCAGTTGGATCGACAAAGGTCTTCAAATGCTGTTTGAATTCCACTGGTTTACCACCTTGTTCAGGTTCATTCAAGTGAATGGAATAGAGTGCTGTGACCATGTTCTTTAAGAAGAATCCTGAAGTAAATAAACATGTCAAAATATGCAGCGCATTCTGCTGTTTCAGTAGGGTAAGTAAAGGTATTATGTTTTTTTAATGTGAAATGGAAATGCAGATAGTACCTGCCAGTAAAACAGATGTATAGATCATGGGCGACATCCCACCTGGCAAAAAAGAACTGAAAGTTTAATCAAGCCAGTGCAGTGTGCTGGTGCAGAACTTCACGCCTCTGTCTTTTACCCGACTGAGCAGAGTGAGGGAAATGAAATCGGCAGGCTGGGATGTGGGCTGTCTGTAATCAGGTTTCACCGCCCTTCCTATCGACTGCTGGGTCAAGATCATATAAGCATGCTGCCATGTCTGCCCACCATCCTTCCTGTCTCTCCCACTTGCCCTCTCTCTCAATTTCAGTTTCTCTGTTTCCCTCTCTGGCGTGGTGCTTTGCTGTTTTCAACTGTCAATGTAAAAATATAATTCAATACAGGGATACAATTAACTGTATTTTGCTGCTTTATGACTACTGCATTTATTAATGAACAATGAGGTTTTTTTTCCTCTAAAATGTTGTGTTCATAACAAATGCATTCTCCACGACTGAATAGCATTCATGCACAATTTCATTGAGAGGGTCATCCGCCCTGATCCAGGCTATTTCCTTGTACAATGGAAACCTCAAAATGCTTTTTTTTTTCTATTGCAAGAGGCACCTACCAACAACAATTGAGTGCACGTGTGATAATATACCTAATGTGGCATTGTATGTTTGCATGGAGAGGTTTTATAGTGCACAGGAGATGACATAGAGTCAGCATGTAATGAGCCTTGATGAAACTTAATAGCAGTATTGTGAGATGGGGAGCGCTCCATTTCACTGTGATGGAAGAGCCTGTCTCTTAAAGATCCATTTGTGTCTCACCAAGGTCAGTATTCTGCCTTTAATGAGAGTAATCTCATGGAGGTGCTGTAAATACTTGAGCTGCCACCCATACTTCAATATACAAAAACATTAATAAAAGATATCGCTGTCGCACACGCACATGCCCACGCACACACACAGAACGGACACCAACAAATGGCAGCATACTTCTATGGGGTAACACCACAACACAATTTGTTAAACTGAAAGTACAGTTTGAAAGTTTGAAATGTGTTTTGAAAAACGTGTGTTTTGAATTTCACCAAGAGGATCGACAATCATGTCCTAGAAGTATTAAGCCAAACGTTAACTTTTTTCTAATCTTAACCAGTCATTTTCATGCCTGACCCTAACTGTCACCTTTTTTGGCCTAAAACAAGCCCCAGCGACTTCCTGGTTGATCAACACGGTAATGCCAAAAATTACAGTTTGCCGAGTGACCACTAGGGGCAGGTTTCATAATAGAGCAATTTCTCATTGACCCCCATGTTAAATAGGCCGTTTTCACAGCATATTTAAACCTTTTGAAGGCCAAACAGGCTATGGTAAAAAAAACTTTGATAGCGTTAAATACAGTGTCATATTTCATAAGATTGCATATGAACCTGTTGATTAAAATACGTTGGTATATTGCAGTCTTGTGAATTAATTGTTCACGGTATGGTTATCCTTCTATTCTTGAAAAAAACAATGAGCCTTACCTACAACTCACTGTGAATCACAGACGTGAAAAAAAGAGGTCAGAGCGAAGAATCAAGTCACTGACCCTATTTGCTACTGTTCAGTGTAAAAGTACCTGCCTGGGAGGGTATTGGACCACCAACATTAGTGGGATTCATCTCTGGGGAGGATGAATGTATGTACACAATTTCAATACAATCCATCTGATATTTGTTATTTTGTTTAAAAATCTATGTAATGTGAATAAATAGTTTTATACCATAGGCTCTTTCAGGGGATCCATTATTCTGAATTTTACTCACTTTATTCATTTGTTTGAATATATTCACGAAGAGCTCCACTTCATGGCTAACATTTTGTTTTCTCCAACTCACAGGTTTGCAAATTCATATCCAAATGGGAAATATTCTGATGAGCGTGTTGTGATTGAACTTGCGTTCATACACTACATCAGGGTCACAACTATCTCTAGGGCTCTGTTTATCTTTTTCCAGACAAAGTTTAATCAGCTTAGACAAACAAGGCTTCAATTTGTGGAATCACCTTTAATGATTCCTCACCTCAGAACATCATTGCCCTATCAATTAGTGATAGCTCACTGAATCTGCTCCTTTTCATCCAATAATGTCACAGGAGTCTTACAAAAAACTCTGTGTGCTACTGTATGTTCGGCATGGTATATGTGTTAATTACTTTACTCTCTGTTAGAAGTCACTTACAGAAGCACTTCTTAACCTCATGTTTCCTTTGGGAGAGCAATCAAGACAAGTCGCTAAAACATGATAGTATGGAAGAAGATAAGTTTTTAGTTTTTACATTTTTACTGAAGCAGAGATGCCAGGGTATTTTGTCCACTATTTTGTCCGAAAATAAATGCGCCACGTACCCAGTACAATCTTAATCCCACTACAAAGAGTGTGTGATGATATGTCTTTGAAAGTGATTTGAGAAAAGCTTGTTTATGTGCAGTCATTTCTCAGCCCAATTATCCTCGAAAATACTTCTGGCGTAGAAACGAACCCCCTATTAACCTTGTGCATCCATCTTGGAATACTATCGTATAAAACATTGGGATGGACAGTTTGTACTAAAATCATAAAAATTGTCCAACTCATGGCCATAAAAACCTATTCAACATAAGGGGGAACCATTTTCAATGCATGCTCTCTGCGATCCAACCCTGAAGAAGACATTTTTAGAAATTTAACAGCTACACTGAATATTTTAAAGCATTTTGAAACAAGAATCCTACATTGAATGAATTGTCTTTACTGTCTACATGATTTAACTAATGTTACATGAAAGAGTATGTTGTTATATATTCAGCATTATAAGGCCTACTCACATGCTTCCTGATCAGGGTAAGAATTTTCAGTTGATGAAATTATACCTGATCAGTCGTATATCCCAGTAATGCTTGAAAAGAACTGTGCCTTCACAAAAGGCATCCCAATACTGAGACTTCATGTGTTCAGTGGAATCAGCATGTGATTAAATGTAGAAGTGGACACTATATGTGAACAAAGATGAATACCAATTCTGTCATGGTTTCCAAGAACTCACCTGGGCTCTGTCTTTTAGTATTTGACTTTGATTGTACGGACCCACAGCAGTCGAGCAATAGCTTCTACAGGGTTGTGGCAACAACACTTGGACAAACCACACGCAGAACTGCAGTACTCTCGAAAAGGTAGTAATAATAAAATCAATTTCTCATTTATTTATGATAATTACATTTGCCTGTCATAGCATATCTTTCTTACTATAATTAGATGTTGAAAAAACACTAAATTAACCTACCTTGTAATTATAAAAAGTTACATTTTTAGTTGGGTCTTATTTAAAAATGCGTGCAAATTCTTACTGTGGAGGTTCTTACATTTATCACCAAGAAAAAAGCATATTTTCACGATTGTAGAAAGTGTTCTCTCACAGGGGGTTAGAGAAGGTTAGAGAAGAAGGCGAGAGACTGTAGTGTTGCAGAATAAATCTGCCAGTGCAGGGAAGATTTAATGGAGTAAATAAAGGAGCAGCTCTTGCCACCACTGAGGTGCCTTTGAGCAAGACCATGAACCCGTAACCCCTGCTCAGTGAGCGACACATCAGGCTGAATCTGTACTAGAGAGCTTCAACATGTTCCTGAAAAAGTAAATAAAAAGAGGAAAAAAAAGAACTGATCCCAGAAAACAGACCGACAAATAAAGGTTGAGTCTTATCTTCTATATATGGGATATGAAAAATTATAAAAGTTGAGTTGTTCTTAACACAAATGTAATAGTTCTAAATGGACAAATAGCAGTTTATTAGCAGGTAGGTCAATGAAACCCATCGGTCTTGGTCTGTTCCAATGATTGAGAAGATCAAGAAGTGTTAAGATTTGAAACTAGTAAGATCAGCTCAGAGTGTCACCATGGATGCAAAACCACTTAAAAAAAGACAGTTCTCACTCCTCCCAGACTGCCTACCTGTCACCTGAAGCGCCATCAAACCAGCTGTGACAAACTGACATGAGAGGCGTCTGGAAGCTGTCTTCCAGCCAGACAGCCCTGCCATCTTATCCTGCTCTGCCATGGCGTTCAGGAAACCAAGGGATTAAACTTAACATTGACTTCACAAGCAGAGTTCCAAACACGACTTTGCGTGATGAGAAAATCTCATGACAACTGATGTGTGTTTGTCGTAGCTGTGTATGTATCAGTAACATTGTGGGATCAAAACCATCACGAGTGTAATGACTTGTGCCAATAAACCACTATGTAGTCAATGAGCCTCACCTCCAAGATTATAACCATTTCACATCCTGAAGGACAAGTGACAAAACATCATTTACACGATCATACAATTATTTTGCATTGATCTTTTTAATGAGCCAATTGGCGGTTTCCACAGAACATAACTAATATGCAGTAATGTGGTGTAGTCTATCATGTAGTCTGATTTCATCCTATTTTTCTTTTTTATGGACAGGTTTGTGATCTTGAGTAGAAAACCAAATGCAGACATTGTAAGAACTCAATTGCTTTACTGTTAGCTAGTCTTTAATACATCTGCTTCTCCACAAATACAAAAAAAATGCCTGAAGATTTTCACAGACTGCAGTCCTCTCCTCAACTTCACTTTCAAACCTCAACTGAACTTTTTACCTCAGTGAAATCTCCTCTGCTTCACTAATGTGTTTTAGAGGATACCCGTTATACCTTACTATATATATTGTCATGTTTAACTAGCACTGCCCGTTTTACCTCAGTCCTGCTATAAGACATCTCTTCAGTATGAAAATCAATATTTATTTCACAAGAATTCCCTGCAACTGTGCTTTTAGTTTCTTTCTTACTTGCAGACTGCTTGTACCCTCAGTGACAACGCTGTCTACTGTGACTCATACAGTTCCCGGACACCCAAGACTGTTAAATCCTAAACAACCACATTTTGAACATGGCCTGTGTTGCAGGACATCCCCCCAGGGATCAGGGACACCCTCCGGCACTTTGTCCAACTTCTTGTCGTCTCCCATCTTCACTTCCTCTTCACACTTAGCTGGGCACCCAAAATACCTTAAAGCCTCTCAGAATTCATTGAACTTAAACAAATTATCCCCACTTCTCTCTCACTTCCTCCACTGGTTGCCTGGAGCTGGTTATATCAAATTTAAAAACCTTGGCGCTTGCACCCCGATAGCCTTGGCCTGAGTATTGCTGTCACTTGACAGTTATAGATCTCACCTCCGTGCTGTCACCCTGCACCGCCTCCTCTCATTCCTGAGCGATCGAGTCAAGTTCTCACCTCGTCAAAACAGCCATGTGGCTCCTTTACAGTGAAAATAGCTTCTGCCTTAAGCTGAAAATATATATCAAGAACTAACACATTTTAAATTTTCAAATGTTTTTTTAGACATGGTAGTGGTGTTGCTCTAGGGATAGTAATGGCTTTCAGTCAACAGTCCACCACTTTGGGACAGACTTAATATATCTACTGGATGTATGGCTATGAAATGTAGTTATGACATTAATGATCCTCAGAAAACAATTCCTAATGACTTTGTTGATGTTGACTTTTCCTTTAGTGCCATGTCATGAGGTTGGAATTTTGTCTTGACAACTATTGAATGATGAACGATGAAATTTGGTACAGACATTCATATCATCCTCAGGATGAATTGTAATCACTCGGTGCAATATCCCATCACCAGTTAATAATTTGAATGTATCCAATGCAACTTTAATTTAGTTAACACCCTAAACAAAGACGGTGACCATTGTAAACAATATAGATTTTACAGATAGTTAGCATTGTCATTAAGCATGCTAGCAGGTTGATCATTTGTATTTAGCTCAAAGCACCACAGTGCATAAATACAGCCTCACAAAGCTGATGTATGTGTGGACTCTTAGTCTTATATTAAGTTATATAAGTTTGGCATTTGGTAAGCTAGGACAATTTGAGCATTTTGTAAATGTGTTAATTGACTGCATTTTCTGTGATTAAAAAACAAGAATTGTGTTAATGGAATGGTCAACAAAATTTGAAATGTGATTACAGACTGGACGAAAGGATGTTAGCGTTTATAAAGAAACTAGGCTTGATTGATCTCTCGATACAGAGAGATGTTAAACTTTTAAAACATATCTCAGTGGAAAACTGATAAATCCTCTGAGAAGACAGGTTTTTGGGGATTGCGGCTTCACAGTCTTTTGTGTTAATAGCTTTCTAAAAAAACAAGCTCTTAATGTTGAATAATAGCATCCCTGGGATTTGACTAACAAAAGAAGTGCCATTTCTGCTAGATGCATTTTAAAGAGGCTTCTCCAGGGATATGGTTAAAAAAAAAAATCAAAAGATAGCAGAAAAAGGAATGATAATTTGACTGTGAATATTACAATTATAAATGCATTTATCTCTGAGCCTGCTGATAAAGTAAATTGAAAGTGCAATAAGGCACACTCATATAAGCACAGATGATTGCTCATTAGAGGTTGAAGTTCTTTCTGATGGACGTGTGTGATTGTAGTGTATCTGTCTTCTTATTTGAGTGAAATGCCCTGACTTAGTACTTTGTCAAACTTGGATGAAGTTATATCAGATGGTCTTTTGTCAGGTTTTGATGGATTTGCTCAACAAAGCACGCTTGCCATCACACTCAGTTTATGTTAAATGATCTCCTTCTAGGCTACATACAGTATAGATGAACAAAATTGATGCAGCATTTTATTTTGTTGCAGTGATTTGAAATAATAGTCCAGCACCTGATATTCTAAAATGTACGTTTGTTGTTTTTATTCCTAATTATAGGAATAATGCTTACCTGAGGGATATGTTAGCATACAAGAATAGTGTCAACATACTTAGATGTTGTGTAGTCTTAGATGCCTGTGAATACTCTCATTCGTCCAGGTTATTGGTTGTTTGTCTAGGAAGATGTTTCACCTCTCATCCAAGAGGCTTCATCAGTTCATTTTTGCATCTGGCTGGGACTGGTCCAAATGTCTGGTGTGGCGATCCAGTTATTTAACCTCTAGTGAGGTGCACAAGGCTGATGATGTCACTCCAAGAGCACAAAGGGTAGCATAATTTTGCACGCCCTCGCTCTGACTTAAATTTCTTTGGGGATCTAGTCTTAGATCTTTAGAACTATTTACCTCACCTGTCCTTTCCATGTTTGGTGTTTTTCTATATCTTGCATTGCACCAGTAATATGCCAATGAATAAATAAATAACTTGGGACATAGGGACAACAGGTTTTTATTCATCCACTCATGTTTCAAACCTGCTTTAAAGTCTTTTTGTTGTTTTCCAAAGCCTCTGCAAACAGTGGGTCTGGAATAATTCATATGGCAACTGAGATACATTTGGATGTAACACTTCCTCAGGCTGTTCACCATCCGCCATCCTACCTTTGTGTTCCAAAGAGTTTTCTGAGCATGCAGCTGGAGAGTGAGATATCCTGCCAAGTCATTGCCTCATTCTCCCATCCCTTTCTTGTAGTTTGCCTTGTTTTGGGTTCCAATGTTCACATCACCTTGTTTCTCTCCAAATCAATTATTTTCTTAGCTTTTCTCATTGTTGCAGAGGTACAATTTCTATTCTGTGCATATATATTTTTAAACACTGTTCTTCATTCATTCCTTAAGAGATGATAAGGGGTAGTACTGTAGTTCTTGGCATCCCAAAATAAATTAGCTCTTATTTATCAATTACCAGTCTAACTTGGGTCTAATTGCACTCACCATAAGGGGGAAAAACAAATCTTGTCTTTGGCGTTCTGCCTTTTGTCATCATGACAGTGTGTGTTCATGCTTTGTTTGGCTCAGTGTACTCCCATTGTAGCCAATCCAATCATCTTCAAGCAATAGATCAAAAGAGCCAATATGAATAGGGGCCCCCTGTTATTGAGTCATAAATTTAATACACATTTCCTCAGATTCCGTAGACGCTCTTAACAGGACCATGTATGTGATGCATCATGGATGTGACAATGCCAGTAAATCAATAAATGGCAGCCTCACAACTGGGTAGAGGAAGATAATGTATTTGTATGCACGCATGGCTACTATTACAACTCAGCACCATCCACGATTGCCACGATGCCATAGACTGTATGGGACTGTTAAGTTTGATTTACCACCCTTTCAAAATATTATTTCCAGGTCCAAATGTTCCGCTTAAGAAACAAACGGCTGAACCTGTGAACCTTTTTATAATCACTTTTTTCTTCAGTGAGACACCTTTTCAATGATGGGAAAGCAGTAAAAGGACAATTACATCACTTTTGTGTACACTCTGTTCAACAAATGGGGAACAAAGCCCTTTCATTGTAGAAATACAAGGCTTGGGCCCAGAAGTAGTACTTTGAAAGGGGGTTATGTTGCTCCACTTGATCACACTGTCAAAAGTGAAACCAAAATATCTGGCATAATGGCGTCGCCATGATGTGATTTTGCAACAAGAGTCGGTGCAGTAGGGATCCGGCAGTAGAGTCACATCATCGAAGCCCCATCCATACACCCACCCGACCAATAGTGAGTTGATCACAGCTGTCACATATTGTTTTGTATTGGTTCTATCAATGAACAACAATCACATCATGATGTTGTGCAGGAAGCTGTGGCATATGAAATGACAAATGTCAGATGTCAGATGATAACATAGGATTCACAGTTCAGTTGACTTCCACTCACAAGCGTGGATTCTCCCTTGCCAATCCCATGAGATTTACATGTCAATACATACATTCCATTTAATAAAGATTTCTCCCCGCCTTGATTCTTTGACACATCTTCCCTGTGAAAGGTCACAAGAGAGGACGAGAGGATGTCCATGATGGTTTGCATTTGATGTTTGAAGCGCTGTAATGATGCTCCCTCTACACAAGATCACATTCTCTGTCAAGGAGGACAGCCGTCTGTTTTAATGACTTGTTCAGACAGGATGCTTGTTCTAACAGGTAAATATTATTTGGGCTCCAAGACATTTGTGCTGGACACATGTTGCTTTTGTATTGATTAATATGGGGGGGGTCCTAGCTGAACTGGAAGCCTATTGTAAGACCCTATAACACAAGGAAATGTCCATCCTAATGGGCAGTTTAGATGCTTGGTGACACTGAGACTGAGACTCACAAGGCTCGCTGGGGAACAGAAGGGGGATGAGCGCAGCTATCGAGCAAGCCGCTCGCTAGCACTTTTTTCTCTTGGACCCTTCTGTTGTGTATGCATGACATTTTTACACTAATGTAGTTTGATTTGATTACAATGATCAAACAAGGACCTGTAGCATGAATCATACGTTTTATTTTATTTTCAAAGCAGTGTTGCTGTTTCTGAATTTTTGATTCTCCCACTTTAGGTCAGAAATATTCAGATTGCAGGGAGAGACCGACAGACAGCCCTTCTGCATAAATTGCCTCATCACAAGTCAAGATGGCGGCTACAAAAAAATCTAAGTGATGAGACTGGTGAAATAAGAATAATCATATCAAGTTAGTCGGCCATTAGTGGTCATTTACTCTCCTCTAGAAACCACAGGAAACATCTTCAACCTTTTCAACCAACAAATTTAATTTTGGGGTATAATTGAGGGGAGGAAAACAGCCAAATGTGTTTTTTAGTTTCTTGTAGGTCATGCTCCACCCCGCCCTGTGCCAGGCTAAGTAACTATCGTCTGTTTCAGAGGAAAGGATTTGCTGTTGTCCACCCCTCTCTCTCTCTCTCTCTCTCTCTCTCTCTCTGTTGCCCTAGCAATGCTGCACTGTTATTGATAAAGTTGATAAAGAAATGCTTGGGCATGCACCTGACAGATTAGACCTGAAATCCCTTAGGTGGGGAACAGCAGCAGCCAGACAGCATACACTAAGTCCCCTGACAATCAGCAGCACACAGAAAAGTTTGGCTCAAGTGCAGGGACTGGGAAGAATGTAATTTTCTGTAGATTTGTTTGCTATGGTTTGTCTTGTTTGTAATGGCTGCGTTTAGATAAGTATTTAAGGAAGATTCAGAAGTGGTGAGCAGAAAAATAAGAGCTTAGTTAGCTGAGAAAGCAAGTACTGACTGCAGACTCAAGTTCCCATCAGTCTAAAGATGACATCAATCTAAACAAACTGAAGTCCCCACCAATCTACGATGAAGACTTTTGGATGCAGTGCAAAGCCATGTGGTTATTAATGTACCTACAAACGCAGTGGATTTATAAAAGCTTTTCTTTAAGATGAGCATTTGTGGGGAATCATCTGCTGCAGTAGCAGTAGTAGAAACAATTGATGAGAATGTATAGCAGCCAACATTATTTATATTACATATCCCATAAGGATAAACATCTCTGTGCATTATGTGTAACAAATTGCCTTTTTTATTATGCTGACAGTTTAAACCAAAAGTACACTATTTAATTTAATGCATAATTGAATCAATACATAACATTAGCACAGAGATCTGAGTTATAGAGCTGCAGCTGTATTCAGAACTCTAGGTGTAAAATCTATTTAACTTTAGCTATCCTCAAAGCAATTTCAGTCAAAAGCAACTGGAGTTGGTTGTTTGTCTAGGAAGACATTTCACCTAACATCCAGGATGTTTCATCAGTTCATGTACGCATCTGACATGGCTGTCCCAGCAAATAACCAAGTCCAGTTGCTTTTGACTGAAATTGCTTTGAGGATAACGATGACCTGGAAAAATGCATGAACATTCACAGGCCTATTTAACTTTAGAAACTTGAACTGCCACCGAGCCTTGAGCAATAATGAATCCCTTGCTGTTGAGAATCCAATGTCCACCAATCTATAAATTAGATACTGCAGGTATATCACCTGTCAGTCGAGCTGCCCATTTGATGACATTGTTGATAATAATGGGTCTGAGGCAGAAAGATTTAAATTTATTAAATGACCATACAATTTTAGAAAATAGCATATTATTCTATTGAAGCACTAGGCCAACTCAAAAGTTGAAAAGAGAGGTGACTTTTTTCCTTTTCTTATGCATGCAGAGCTTTATCGAGCATTGTTGCTGTGCGTTAATGGCAGGAAGGTTCTCAGTGTGTTCTTAGCATTGGTGTCTCATGCCCACAGGGATTAAGAGGATGTGTTACTGCATATTAACACTGGTAATTAGCCTTTTTTGGTAATAATTTAAGACAGAAAAGGTTTGAAGAATTACCAAAGAATGAGTAAACCTGTCTCCTGAAATAGAAAATATATAATTCATAAACATAGTAATTTACTGTAGAAAAATATGTATTTGTATCTAAGTTCTATGCAGTACTTAACTTGAGGGAACATAAAAAGAACAGTAACAAACTAATTATAAGTTATTATCTGCCATTTAGCAGCCAAATAGAGTTCATAAGGAACAAGTTATTAGGAATGAAAGAAAGCATACCTTTAGTAGTCCCTCGAGGAGAAATTAAACAGTTTCACTCTGTAGTGTTTTGTACACATTACGCATGCACAGGCACACATGCATTAATTGAGATATTTCAGAGCGAGGGGGCTACTTGGACAGGGACGCTTCAGTTCCAAAGTAAAGTCTTCTCCGTCCACATAAGAAGTCAGTATGTGAATGCATATGTAATATACTGTTTAGGAACTGGTTCACTAACAGTCTATTCATTAAGAGCTATTTCCTGACATTTTTTCTTCTTGGTACAAACTCCAGGGGAGGTAATTGACAGAAAATAGTGCAGACCAATCCATCATACTAAGCTAAATATATCAAGGCTGTGAAATGATTTGTTGATCCAATCCCCTGCAGGTTACCAACATGGCTAACAAAGAGTATATAAGCTACGTGTGTCCACATGATTTGTTATCAAGCTGTTGACTTGTTACTGAGCTGTTGCATCCTCAACAAACCATACCCAAAACAGGCCTCTAGTACAAGATGCTTCATGCTTGATTCCTGATGGCTGCAGGGCAAGGGGCCAGGTGGAAGGCCGGGCTTTTGTGGCAAAGCAATGAGGTTGCAGCTGTTGTGTGGTCTGGCAGGAGGAGCCCAGGCTGTCTGCCTGTGGGTGCTGATTGACAGCTGGGTAAAATAGTGAACCCTGTCTTGAGCAGCCCTGCCATGTGATGGATGGAGGTGTGACCGGGGAGCACCGGAGCACACTTGGGTGCAGGGCATTAATCTGTTTTGACAGAGGAGGAGCTGGAGCTGATTCTACTGGCTAATGTTGACCAAGGAGCAGTTTTTAAGCTCAAGAGTATCAATTATTATCCCACAATTTTCTCTGTGACATTTCAAACTGTTTTCTTACGACTGTCTACATTACATATCACTGAGCTATTGTTAATACAGACAGGGGGGGCGTCATCTTATTCCCCTAATCTCCTTAACATGTAATTGAGCTGAAATAAGGAGGAGATTGGGTAGTTAGACACCATAAACCTTAGTTATTTTCTTTCAGTTTATCGTGAGGAACAAGCTGTTGGCAACGTTTATCATGTTACCATCATTCATCAAGGTATTTGTTCCATCCACCCATCCCAGTTGTCCATCAATCAGTTTAGCCATCCAGACAGACAGTTGTTTTCTGATTGTATGGAGGCTTTCAGGCTATTTATGAAATATTATTCCAGAAATAGGACTTGAATGAACACATAACCAGTATCGCAGGCAGTGACAGAACTTCTCTCGAGGCTTGTCATGAGTTTGAACTACTGTGCATTTCTAATTTGGTTGATTTCATTTTCTTGGCATTTGATTAAACGTTATATCTCAGACACAGTTTACCCGAGTGGCAACTGTAGACATAATTAGATGCATATATGAGCGCACGTGCTCCACACACACACACACACACACACACACACACACACACACACACACACACACACACACACACACCAGTTATAACAAGTTGATTCAAATGTGTACTTTTCTGTATAGTTTTAATATTTGTGTGGGAGTAGAGCACAATTTTTGTCCACTGTCTTGGGCAAATATTTTAATATTTGTATTAATATCAATGAATGAATAATAAATAATGTATTTCCTAAAGAGCTCAGAGGTGATTAGTTTAACCCCCCATAGTGTTTCTACATTGCAGAGCAAAGTTGAATAAAATCCCTGAATTTCAAAAAAGGTACTTTATTTCCTTAACAGGTGTCAAAATGCTTTAAATGTATCCATGTGATTGATTTGACAAAGCCACTCATCATAACAAATCCCCGAATCTGCTCTTTCCTGATCTTGTCAGCACAGACAGAAGGTCTCTCAGCAGGATCCGTTTCCAACAGTTCACCTGTCTCCTGAGTGGGATGGATGCACCTTGATCAGCATGCTCGGCAGATGGGGATTCCCCAGGTGCATTTAAAAAGAATATGAAGCAGATGAGTCATTTTTATCAATTTAAATTTTCTTCATCAGGAGCTTAATCATGTGAAAAAACACATTTAAACATAATCTCCTTACTATGTATTGCACATGCTAGCCAACATTGTTAGACCGACAGTGAATATGGGTTGCCACAGGTCATACTGAGTCTATGCTGTCATGTTGGGAAATGTGGCAGGTTAAACACATCTGATGTATTTTGAAGACAATACTCACATTTATATCCCATTAAAATAACATGAGGAAGGGTGTAATTATATTGTCCGTCAGAACTTAAGTGCTGGATGACCCTAAAATGTTCTCCAGCTAAATGAAAACAAATCTGAAAACATTATTTTTGATCCTCCAAAGTTTATCCCAATTTCACAAAAACATGTTGGCTCCCCGTCTACAAATGTCAAACCTGTAGTCAGAAAACTGACCTTTCACTTGGAAAAACAAATTACAAAAGTCCTTCAGTCACGTTTTCTATCTACTGAGGAGCATAAAAAAACAAACCCTAAATCAGGTCTTTTCTCTCTCGGCCTGATCTCAAGAGGGTCATACATGCCTTTATCTCAACTCAGTTAGACTATTGTAATTTGTTGTATTGGGGTAAAGCAAAAAAAAGGCTTTTAACAAATCACATCACTCCTGTTTCAGCCTCTCTTTACGGTTTTCCACTGCATTTTAAAATTGATTTTACTGACATTTTACTGATGACCTTAAGTGCTCTTCCTGGTTTAGCTCAAGGCTATGGAGGAAGGCATGGACACCAATCAAAGATGGCGGCGCATTAGGTGTATGAGGCATGAGGCAACCGGAGCTGGGGTGTTGGAGTGTTCCAGCAGATGACGCTACAATTAAAATGATGGTTTCTGCTCAGGTGCTGTTTGGGTGCTGCTTGGGCCGTTTCTTCTTTTTCTATGATAGTGCGCCACCTACTGAGCTTCATGGCAATTTCAGATCAGATGTTACTGTGCATGTGTTATTGCCATGAAAAGCTCAGGAGGTGGTGCACTATCATAGAAATAGAAGAAGAAACGGCCCAAGCAGCACCCAAACAGCACCTGAGCAGAAACCATCACTTTAATTGTCCATAGCCTTGGTTTGGCTCCTAGTTACTTTTCTCAGTGGCTGCTTGCCGGAATGAACTGGGGAACATTCTGTAAAAGTGCCCTCCTGGAAGCACTACGGTAGATCAAATATGTTAAAGTGCCCTCTAGGGTGCCATATAAGCTGCCTTACATGTTAGGAAATATATTTGATGAATTGGGACTCTGATCAGCTCTGAGTGCCTTTGTGAAACAGACAGATCCTGGTTCATTTTGTTTGACTTATTTGAGACAATAAGAGATGCCTTTATGAAACAGTGGGTTTCATAAAGATGGGTTGACAGAAGGAGAACACAAAAAAATGAAATGCAGGAGGGATTTATATCCACGACCTTTGAACTCTAAAGTTTTTTCCGAACTAGGTGAGCTATCTGGATCTAATTTGTAGCAATTATTGTGTATCTATCTCAATGTGAACAGGTCTCAGGTGTGAGCAGGCTTCAGATCTGATGAAGGTGAAGTTTCATCAGGTTCAGTCTTATCTTCTTTTTCTCTGTAGTTCTTCTCATCGATTGGCCGTGAAGATTAATTGATACGTGGAATCGAGACCTGGCTTTAAATCCTGACTGCAGGGCCTGAGGTATATCACACAGGACCATGTGTGATGAATGTGTGTTTGGTTTCATTTGCAAAACTTTGTGCATTGAATTCAAGTTCTGATTTTTTTTCTGAGTTATTTCAACTTGGGAATTAATACATTTTCACCTTCCCTCACTGACAAAGAAGAAACTAGTCCACATGACCCCAGCTGGTCTAATTAGCCAATCTTGACGGCTTTTTGTAATCACTTTACATTATGTGCTGTTGAACTGATATGGCAGGTGATAGAGGGACGGATCATGAAGGTCATAAAGGTTCATTACATACAGTAAATATGATTTAGTAAGACCTATTAATGAATCATGTGTATTCTTGGGTTTATTTTAATGAATACCGTATATTATATAATAGCACACACCAAGGCTAATGAGGTGCTGACCACTGGAAGACAAACTTGATGATTGAAAAGAAGTGTAGCACACTCAAGGCTCTGTATGCATTTCTCTTTTAATATAAATGATGTTTCGGCACTCAGCCCTTCTTTAACATAGGCATTTAAAATCACACAAACATGCGGTGATGTTATACATGTAACCCCTAAATGTGTACAGAGTAACATTAGGGTAACTAAACTTTAATTTTATCCCTTAAATGGCACATATTGTATAATTAAATGGGATGAAGTGGTGCTTTTTTGGTGGGAAAACCCTCCTGCAATTCAGTGCCATATAGGCCAGCCTGCATGCAAGAAAATGTTCTACATGCTGGTGCCCTGCCACATGCAGCTTCTGGCCTACTTTTTATTTAATTATTTCACTTCTGCAACTCAGACAGCCTAAGTCTGGCCACCGCCCCTATGCGCCAGAGCATACCCTCAGATGTTCAGGCAGGGCTCTGCTGGATGTACCTAAGTCCCAGCTCAAAACCAAAGGCGACCAGTCTTTTGTAGTCAGGGCTGCTCAGCTTTGAAACTCCCTGCTTAGATCTAAGGCTGCAGAATCAGTGACATCTTTTAAATCACTTCTTAAAACCTATTGTGACCAGCACACTGATTTATTTCCAACGTGTTTTATCTGTGTTGTTCTTATTGTTATTGCTTATGGATATTTCATATCCTCACCACAGGCATGCTGACCAACTAGCAGGAGTTGAGACCACAGCGATGAGCACATGATCGCTGCCATTTGTCTTTGGTCAGGATGAAGATTGATCTTATTTTACATTTGCTGGTTGTAGGCTGTAACAAAGAGTCAAATGCACGAAACATCATATAAAGCAATTTAAAAAAGCATTGCTCTATAACACTTAGAATAGATTTATTAAGTATGGAGTTATACAGGTAAAGAAGAAAGACAAATCATGTATGTAACAGCAGAAAGGGACATTCATTGCTCTTGATCAACGGATGAATTACAAAACCATCTCATGTCTGAATCAATGTGAGTCAAACATAACATACTCATGTTTCCCCCTAACCTATTACTGGCACATGTAGCTTTATGATCACTGCAGAAGTCCAATTATCAAATAAAATACCAAGAGCCTTGACTGTTCAGTGTGGCCTTTAGCCATCTTGACTATTGGGCACGGCATATAGATTCATGGTCTACAAGCATGACCTTTCATCGCCTTGAAACAAAATCAAAAATATGATATGATGTATTATTTAATGAATAACCAGCACGTATCGTCAGCAAAGTGAGCAGTTCAGTCGGTCAAAATTGTAATTCAACACTTATAATTTGATTTGCAATCAATATTTATTAAATACCCCCCCCCCCCCCCCACACACACACACACACACACACACACACACACACTACATGGAGGTGCTGTATATGTTTTTTAAGCAAGAATTGATTTAACAGCATAAGCCTGTTAATTGTGCCTACTCACTTCCACACCATATGTTCTCACACATAAAGAGAAGTAGTAAAAGTCTGGCTGCTTGTCCCTCACCTTGTTTCCCCCTCTAGCCTCCCACCTACTTTGTTTGTATGCTTCATCCCAGCAGGACTTTATGTCAAGCAGGAATGAACTTTACCCTTGCACAAGTTACAGCTCATTCACTGTTGTCCTATGACATTGGACCATGAGCCATCTGTGTCCGATGTGTGCACAGCAACAATTGGCTGCGTTTGAGACTGCTGAGCAGGATTTAACCCTCTTCATTTGTTCTGGAGTCCACTGTCTTACGGGTGTGAAAGCAGACAGCTGAATATTAAAATTGATGAGCCCACCGTCTATACAAATCTTGCTTAGTTTTGATTGATTTATGCACTACCCACACACTTCCTGTATACAGTATAAACCGCTGGGTCTCGTTAGTATTCCTGTCAGTGTTCCCCTTTGATGCCCTTTTGTGCAAGCAAACATGCAAGCTCCTTAGTAGCCATAGGAGAGAAATTCATATTTTTAGTTAAGGTGACCCTGTTTGTGCATCCGCTGAGTGTTATAGTGTGTCATAGACATACCTTATTTACGAGACAACAATCTTTGACACAAACACACCCACGACTGTATATCTGCAGCCAAACTACATAGTACAAGAAACAATATAGTAGCTTGTTAGTTGCAATGTCTCCTTTTGTATTCCAATTTGCAGCTGATCTGGTGGTGTAAGATTATATCCAAGTTTAAAGACACTTTTTTAATACAGGCAAACGGACAAAACACGTAAAAATATATTAATACAAACTATTAGGTCTCCTCCAATAATCCATTATTTCATTTCTTTTTTTTACCTCTTCACTTGTTTTTAAATGTGCCTCCTTTTAGCCGTTTTATTTTATTGAATCGTTTTACCGTAGCTTACTTGTTTTTTAGTATATTTGTTTTCAATGTATTGTTTTTTATTGCATTATGTAAAGTTTATTTAAGTGCCTTGAAAAACCCTATACAGAATACATGTATTATTATTGTTATTGATATTATTATTATTATTATTATTATTATTATTAAAATTAAAAAAACACACTTGATGAAAGCTCAAAGGATTCTCTCTCGACACAAACACACAAGGCCACCAAGCTTTTCGAATGAAATTAAGTTAAATATAAAATAAAAATATGGCTGCGGTGCTGCCCAGACAAAAAAGGGCTTGATGAAAACTGCATTCAAGTAAAAAAGAAGAAAGGAGGGGGAAGAAATGAGTGAGTGAGCGTGTCCTTTTAAGCTATATCAGATTGCACACAAAAACCCCACACACTGTTGGTGAAGATCTAATTCTTCCTGCTGCCAAAGCCATTAATCAGGAAATACTGTGTGATGAGGCTGTGAGGAAAGTTGATATAGTGCTGTTCTCTGACACAACAGTAGCCAGGGACATAAATGAGATGGCCCAGGATGTTTCATTTCACCTTTTAGAGGAGGAGAGAGCCACCAGCAGATATTTAATATTGTCTCAGAATGAAAACACAGATGTAACCAATGCTGCTCGTCTGCTTGTTTATATTCTGTTTCACAGTGAGGAGGATTTTGTGAAAAGGAAAATGTTATGGTCACCATCCCACTAGGGATTATGAAATGGCTCTCTCTAGCACATCTTTTTTTTGTCAAAAGTTATGTCAAAAGTTTGTAGACAGTTATTAATCATGTGTACTGTTCATGTATGGACGTAACTGAGTCATTTAAAGTGATAACCTGATGATGAAGAAATACCTTTTCACAATTCCTCTCTGATAACAGGTGTAATATTGGTATCCATCCCCATAATTACTCTCAAACACATGTGAAATTAACCAAGAACACATTCCTTGTTGCTTCATCTCCGCATTAAAGGCATCTGCAGTAATTTCCTGTGATGACTTTTGGTGCGTGATGTGATCGCTGTCTGGATTAGTTGTGCTATCTCTGATTCTAGTTGTTTTTCCCTTCATTATCATCTGTTTCCTCGAATAGATCAGAGCAGATTGGAGCCGGCCTTAATCTGAGCGATCTGCATTGCTAAGGCAGCTGCTGGCTGACCAAGAGGTTGGCACTGCCACCAAGTAATGACCACGACAGCTGGCACGGCACAGACTCACATCATACTGTCAGAGCCTTCTCATGGTGAAGAGCATTACTCTGGATGGTAAACTTTTCATTATTTTGACTGTGTAAGTGAATTGTGTAAAAGCATGATTTGTAGAATCACCCACGGGACAAAAACAAACTATTCTTCATTCCATTTGTCATCTTTTGTTTTTGCTCGCCATTCATTTAAATCACTCAATTTTTTTCTTATCATTTCCTGTGCTATCCTGCCGATTGTCTTCCTTTCCGCCAGTACAGATCCTTTCTTCCCGAGTGTGCAGTAGCAGATGCTCCCAGGGCAAAAAATCTGGATGTATTACAGAATCCAACAGATGCTGCTACGGTTTCCACCATACACTACCCTGAACCAAGCAGAACACATACACATTGGTGCATATACTGTACAGTATTTGTATCTACAAAGGTGCATTCACTCGAAGACTGCAATTAATGAAGACTGTAGTATCTGCAACACTTCCTCATACCTAAACGACAGACTAGGTCGATTGCCTCTCAAAACGGCTCCAAATGACTCCCAAGACGATATATATGATTGTTCTATTTGTCACTGTGAAACAGCTGCATGGTTGCAGTTGTAAACACATGGTTAACGTTTGGAAAGGAATTACTTAAGTTTAAATGACAAAACTACTTGGTAAGGCTTAGTAAAATATGTATATAGTGTAATAGCGGATTGGCTTAAATAAAGTCAAGAATGTAACTACGTCACAAGCGTAACAACGTCATCATGGACATACTTTCGAAACAAGCACCCAAAAAAGTCAACACTGTGTCCAGTGTGAAACGAAAAGTCAAACAGCAATCTCCCCGGTGAAAGTCCTGAGTTTGTTTGACTCATCCTCCACCATGACCTTCCACCTTATGCAGACTTTGGGGCTCACGCCCTTAATTACTACAGCCGAGGTCACCTTCTAAAAACAAGCTTAAATGTGGGTTGTTCCGATATGGGTTGTATTGAATTGATTCCTGCTGAAACCTCCCAATGATAAAATTCAGTCTTCATTTCAATTCTCCATTGACTCAGCATCTTTTTCTATATTCCTTTCTGCTTTTCATGCAGCTTAATGCCCCCTGCGGTGGTGGCTGCTTGATGTGGTGAAAATGCTTTGGTCTGGTCTTAATACTTAACCCCACGCAGCCATCGGACAACCTAGTCCAATGAAACAATATGTGAGAATCCTCCTTTTTTTTAAAGATTATTCTTTTGCCAGTTTTTCAAGCCTTTTATTAGATAGGACAGACAGGAAATGGGGTGAGAGAGACGGGGGGAGACAAGCAGCAAAGGCCTGCAAGTCAGAGATGAACCCGCCGCTGCTGCCTCGAGGACCTTCAGCCTCTTTACATGGCGCGACTGCTCTAACCACTCAGCCACCGGCCGCTCCTCCTTTTGTTTTTTTCTCTAAAAAAAAGAACACTTTGAGTAGTGAATTGTGTGACAGGCTGATTGGTTTATGCACATAAAACCCTCTTTTTCCCAGATGCTTTGCTAAACTCTTCGTAATACTAAGGGAGAATACACACTCACAAAATGGCCATTAAGTGCTACACTTACACACTAATGGGAAACAATAGCTCATCCATATTCATACGTTAATTACAGCTTTGAGGATGTAAAAGAATGGCTAGAAAAGACATAACAACAACCTCTTATTATACTATTTTAATGCCCTCTTTCCTACTCACTGACAGACTCCCTAAAACAGCAGTTAGTCGTTTTTGTACTCTCAAGGGTTTGCACCGCTCCGACTGAGACTGATCTGATTTATTCAATCCGAAAAATATTATGATGGAAGAATGGCATGCAGAGGCAGTATAGTTTGCCTCTGCATGCTGGAAATGCACTTTGCTTTATTAGGAACGATGGTTTGGAAAAAGTTTGTCTGAGAGGGTTATATTTGATGTATTGTGTTCAATCTACTGCATGTAACCAAAAACACAAGCTTTTTTCACAATGCAAAATAATGGCACCAGGAAATGAGAGATAACCCTTACAATATGTATTCTCCCACTCTCACAAACAAATCATGTGGGAAAAGGACATATAGTGCGTTTCAAGAACCTCTATCTAAAAAAAAAAAAATGCTGTTTCAATTTGATTCGTGTACAACAAAATATTGTTTTGTGAAAGTAATTTTCAACAGATGGCTGGATGTAATTTTTGGGCTGAAGCAATCAAAAAAGGCAAAACACAATTTAAGAAATGGATACAAGCAAAGGACTATTGCATGATGCTCAGACACATATGCCAGGGGCAAAACATTTTAAAGTGCTTCAGTGCGTTGAACACAAAAGCGGATGATATATGGCCCTCCACCGCAACAATATTATATGAAAATAACATTAATAAGAACCTTAGACTGTATAAAAAACTGGCGTAGCCTCTCTGTCACGGTCCGTTCTCTCATTTTGATCCAATCGTATTCAACTACGGGAGTCGCCTACTTGTCTGACTTTGACTCCGCCTCATTTCCTCTTAACAAATAAGGGCATTTGCTGCGTTCCAATAGTGGTTCAACATGCCCTCATTCACTCCCCCTCAGCACTTGCCCTCGGGGGAATCCCCACCGCCATCTTAAGTGTCGTTCCAATAGTCTGAAAAAAATGAAGTGAACTTGGTGAGATCGACCCTCAGAGGGCTGAGTGAACGAGTGAACAACGATGGTCACTCCAGAGGTGGATTTCACCCATAATGCACTGCAGTTATGCATTTTGGTGGAGAATGCATCCATGGGTAAGTGGCAGTAATGTGCGTAAAACTCTGTGATTACTGACCACTAAAGAAGAACAATATGCATAAATAAAGTAACTTTTTATCATCATTAAAAAACTTCCCTATCTGACATGGTTTTAAGTTTCAGTTTCCTATAAATAATATCTCATGTCTGTATTATAACATGTGTTCGCCTATTTAGCAAATAGTTTCTGAAGAAAATCTCATTGATAGCTTAATATTTTACTGAAAAATGACTATTTGCAGTTAATATTAAGTCTACTAATTTTAGTTTATACATCTATACTTGACTTGTGTGGTTTCTTCTCAGCATTGTCTGTAAACGCATGGAAAAAATGTTATTTGTATTCTAATTATCTAATAATGATGATAATGATGATACAGATCACAAACAAGTTTCGGAATCAAAGATGATGCAGCTGTTTACAAAGTGCCTTAGGTAAAAACATATTGCAATCATCCGTAGAAAACACCTCCATCTCATTAAAATGAGTCTAAAGCTATTTCTGGTTATTATTAAGAAGCAGTACAGCGCTAAACCTACATCTGGAGGTGGATCCATGATTGTTTGGGCTGAAGTGAACGAGGGCAAGTGCGCTCCATTTCATCTCCAGCTGGTGTGACGTGGGCTGTTACGTAAAAACCAAGGGCTGAGGGGAAGTGAAGGAGGACATGTTGAACAACTATTGAAACGCAGCAATTTATGTGAAATTGGGGGAGGGAGATACGTCCACCTAGCTGACGTAGACGAAGAGAGGGCCAGCGGCTAGCCGTGACCCTAATTATTCATAAATGTTTACCTCAAATAAAATAAAAACCAGCCTATATCCATTAGAGGTGGATACGATGTATCAGATGTATCACATTCATCCTGTATAAAGGGAGAGAGGAAAACAAGGGAGAATAAATGAGTAGAAAAGGAGAGGCACTCTCAGCAAGAGACTATTAACACCTGTAGAGTTTATGTGAACAGCTGTCTCAATGCAACCTCTGGGATCGCAGAATCATGCAGAGGAGTTCTGTCTGTAATATATGCACTGTTTCTCAAAGCACTGAATACAACCAGTAAAATAGGTGTGGGATGGTTTTCAGTCTGAGCACACATTCTTGAGTGCCATGCATTGATCTTTATTTGGCTTCATTTCTCTCATCTACATCATAGATTTCAATCTCAGTATGGTTGTTGTGAAGCTGGTTATCAGATATACTGATGGCATTAAAGCCCATTTTATCACAAATGCAGTTTTATGCCCACTCTCTGTCTGAAATACGAGTCGTTGAAGGCTGACAGTTATGGAGGGACTCGATTAAAACGTAATGCTATCACTCATTCACTCAAAGAATTATTTCATTGGAAATATTTTATAAATTATTAGCCCAAGGCCGTTGTACTGCATGAACCCGTAGTATATGTACATTCTTGCACCCATACTGCAGGTTAATTGGAGCTTTTCTATTTAGCCATCTACCTCCTGAAAACTATATTGACTTTCATCCACATGTAATTATTTTTCCTTGTATATAATCATCAGCCTTGGTGATCCCTTCATATGTTTAATTTTCACCTTTGAGAAACCGTATGAATCAAACCTGTCAAATCCCCTGCCGTTTACATATATTACTTGAGCACATTGCAAGCAAATTGTAAAATTGTACGCATTTAACGAAATAAAGTGCTTTGAATCAGAATCTCCGGCAGATCCATGTGTTTGTTTATTTCGGTCAGCAATGGATTGTCGTACTATATGATGGCTTTGCAGACAATCTTTTTTCCTAACCTGCCCTTCTTCCCCACAAACTCTCCCCAAGTACCACATCTCACTCTGACTCACCATCTGTGACTCACCAATTACAAATGGCCCCATAATCCTTATCTATCATATCCATTCATTCCAAACTGCCCCCAAGTGTTTTCCGATGTTTCTCTTTCTTCTTCCTCCAAGATGCTCTTTGTTCCCTCTCCGTCCTTTTCTGGTTATCTTTACGTATCCCTGTTCAGTTCAATATTTGCATTCCAATGTTATTGGAGTTAGTTCTGGAGCTTATAATATATGTTTTCATTGAAAAGTCTAAATTCATTGTTTTCCAAGTGCATGCACACATGCATCCCAAAATGTGTATTTGAGCCAAATAGGCAGAGTAGTCTGCGGCAATGTCTGCTCCTCCTTCCCCTGTGGAGGTTCAATCAGGTGTGACTCATGGTGAATAAAGGCTTGGAGGACAAGTGGAATTCACAGTGAGCCGTCATGCTGACAATCTTGTCATCTTCTTCTCCTATAATTATCTTCCCATGTCTGAGCAGGTCAGCAGAGATGCAGATGAAATGTGTAATGCTGCATACATGTCTCCCTTTCATGTCCAAGAAAGAATTTTAAAAAAGGAAGGATTTTGATCGCACCTTCATCTCACTTCACCTCAACTTTTAATCCTAAATTGCACATTTATTCTAATTCCTGACACGTACCAAGTCATTGTTGTTCACACAAGACTCTGGCCTCTGGTGCCACATTTTCCTACCATTAAAACTCATCCCTGTGAGATTATAATTACGCTTTATTCATCATAGCAGCTCGCAGGAGGTGCAAACAATCTGGTGTTTGGTCAGGACATCCTTGACTTTATAGCATTATTTTCTTCAGCTGGTTACCTCAGGAAAAGTTACATTACACAGTTAAACACTTTCATTTATGATCTGAACATGTAGAATTTGTCCCACAGGGCTAAAACTGGCTGCCAATTTCAATGAAGGTGAAATGTGCGAACACACCTGCAGTGGAATTTTCTGTAATGAGAAACTCAACAAGAGAGAAAGTGTCTTTTTAGGTTTTATTCACACCTGTGGGTGGATTCAATTTAAACATTAAGAAATGTACTTTACAGTCTGTTTTTACCCATTTAATGGGGTGCCACACTGGATCATTCAAGTTACAATGAGGTTAAAAAGTGATGTCTGCCCATACGCTGATGAACTCATGTTTATCTTAACTTGTACCTTGCACCTCTAAAGAGCTCAGCATGCTCTCACCTAGTATTTCTCTCTACTCATAGATTTCATGATACAGTCTAGGTAAGTAGCTTTAAGTGTAATAAAGCCTGATTAATAACTTGATACAGTAATACTTGAAGTGGTGAACCATATCTTTGCCAAAAACAGGGCTTGGTGTCAAAGAACACAGTTTTGTTAATACACTAAATATATAAATATTTCATGTGCTATATATATATATATATATATATATATATATATATATGAAATAGTCTTTGTATGGACAAAAATAAAGGCAAATAAATGTACTGTTTATCTTACATGATTATGTTTGCAGTCAGGATTCCAGATAGGTTAAACTTCCTGTTAGACCTCCTCTTAAAACTCAAAAAGAGACATTCAAAAAGACTAATTTAGCATTTAGAACGAGCAATGCTGCGTATACAACATTGTCAGCAGCCCCCAGAGTATAACAATCCATTGTGTTTAACCATGTTTCACAGCTGGAGTCTCTGAGACCCCAAAAAGAATGAATGTGCAGATTTCTGTAAAATGTTGGAGTGTGTAAATAATTTGCTATTTCAGTGCAGTGTGGTGAGGGTACAGCCAGCTCTGATCGTGATCATATATGAATACCACTCCCACATGATTTATAATGCAGTGAGAGTTTAATATTCTCCAGTGAAGGAGTGAAAGTGAAGAGGATGAAATATAGATGAAATATTTTATACAAAACTAAGGTGATGGAGCACTAATTAAACAGAAAATGCTGCGCTGAGGAGTTTTTGGAGTGGAAACACAGAAGTCTTATATACTTTGACATGAATGAGAGGCATATCCTTGCAACATGTCAATGTTTCTGAAGTGTAGATGATGAAGTAAGGTGGGTGGAGTGATATGATTATTAAAGCATCAAAATTCAACCAATATGGATAGGAATAACCATCCATATTGAAACAACATTTGCTCCTAAAGATACTCCTGACTCAAAGTAAAAATGACTGGTATGTTCACACATCATCTTTGTTACCCTGCATTTTCCCAATTTTCAGCAGTTGGAAGTGACTCAGTCAAAAAAAATTGCACTACTACATTTAGATTTGATACTTGTTACTGAATAAGGACTTCAGTGACCACATGACTCATTATCTGCAAACATTCAACTTCTACTTCCAACAATTCTCAAAGTCGAATGCAACTCTGGTACATAGTGCTGAACTTAAATCCTTCAATTATTTTTGACCTTTACAGGGTAATTTAAAAACTAAAGAGCGGCCATAACATTTTAAACACTTGATTACAGGAAATTCTCTCCCACTCATCAATTTGTTCAGTGGATTTGATATTGCCAACATTTAAGCTTTCACGAAACATCAGAAAAGACGCTCTTAGACCACTCAAAGATGGCACAGGAGTGATTCAGTAAAAAGGTCAATAACTGATTGTACTGCCTACTTCCCCCGCCATCTGACCAGCGGGGGTTCTCAATGTCTCTCTCTTTCTCTGTGTTTCTCTCACCTTTTACTTTCTTCCTTTCTTCTCTGCTCCCTAAGGTCTCTCTTTTTTCACACTCTGCCAGGCTGAACCTCACTCAGCTTTTACCCCCCATGTGCTTTGCTATAGAGATGTATTCATATGACGGCTTGTGATCTTATGATGAAATGAATCCTAAATGTCTTCACTCTGCGGATACCGGGAATAAAACTCTCTTTCAGTATCTCTCGTTTGGGGGATTCCTCTGCATTGGTGGGATGATAATGGCCCACAGCTGTGCATCGTCAGAGTATAATCATTAACTCAGAAATCAATTCTAAAACAGATGCCCTACCTGATAAGTCCTGACAAAGCTTTACTAATGTCTGCTACATATTGTCACTGTCAGTGCTGGATATATTCCAAGCTACTATTTTACAAGCCAGTAAATGCTGCATGATATGAGGAGATAATTTTTCTCTCCTTTTTATTTCATGAACAATGGTTCAATAAAACAGATGGGTAACAATCCCTTATGGGGACATTCATTTTTCAGATTCAGGCCTTCACCCCAAAGTTGTGTTCATGGATAAATAATATTATTCTGCGTTTGAAAGAATGTATTTCTTTGAGCCTTTCCAAAACATCTGTGTGACCTGACAAGTGTAAACTCCTCTGCAGCTCTGGAATATTTCAGAAGAGGTATAAAATACTTTACAAGTTAGGAAAGTGTAAAATAAAAAGATAAATGAAAATGCTATTGCTTTTGTCCAGTTTGTACATTACATATGTTGTGATGTTTGACAACCCATCCCAAAGTGACGGCTAGCTTACGCTACAGTTAAATCTAGCTTTATTCACGTGATCGACATTTTTTTCTCGTTCTTTCGCTTATCAGTTGATAAAGAGTTTTGGGATGAAAAAAACATCAGATGAGTTAACATTACATGTGCTGTGAAACATAGCTAAGTTAGCTAGCTAGCTAGTGGGCAAGCTGAGCGAGCAAAGGGGATGTACACTATATTGTGTGAGATGAGAGATGTAGTTCACTGAGCGAAATAACACAAAAATCTAAGTCGTACTACGACTTGCTCACTGCATAGTGTGACTTCCTTGAATTGCAAAATTTTCTTTTAAAGTGACAAACAGCATACATGAATTTCATAGCAAAAGTTCATATCGAGCAAAGAACATGGGAGTCCATGTGAGCTTGGCAAACCCAGATTTATTGATGGAAATTTTGTTATCACTTTACATTATCTCCAGTGTTGCAGTCAACATGTTGTTCAACGGACAACTGTCCGACGGATAGAGGGGTTGATCATATATCCACGGTTAAAACATGTTTTCTCTCAAAGGCTTGAGTTTTAAGCTTAATTTCCCTTCCGTCTGTCAGGATTATTTATGCATTTTCTTTATTATATAAGAGAAACAATCCCTTGAAGTGTACCAAATAGTATTAAAGCAGCCTCAGACAGTCTGAGTCTGCATATGTGATTTTACAAAGGCACTTGCCTTAGAATTGGAGCAGGTCCCTCAGAGCTGTCTACAGTGCAGCTTAACTATCAGTAGGTGTCAACTGCAGAGAAAAAAATGTCACACTGCAGGTTTGAAAAATATTACTTAACTTGACCCAAGTCTAACAGATAAAAGTAGATTAGAATGACCATTTACTGCAAAACCAAATTTAATCTGCTGCTATCTGCTATCCTAAAGACAGTATACAGAATTAAGGCCCAGCAGAAATTGTGTGTGAAAGAGATTGAAATTGTCGGCTACAAACCCCCCCCAAAAAAACAACAAAAAAAAAAAAAAACACAGTACGCGAGTTGGTTAACATCCTGCATTAATACGAACATTTAATATGATGCATAATAGGTCCACTGAATTTAGGAAACACTTAAGACATTATAGCTCATTTACATTATTTTTTCTAACAAAATCAAGAATTGGTATGTTCAGTATGTATATTAAGTATGGGAAACACTTTTAAGAACAAGCCAGTAAGCATTTAGTGTGATATTTAATTCAAGACATGGAAAACGGTTTCAAACATGACAAATGCATTTTGACTTTAATGGTCACTGGGAGCATTACCCAATTGGCATTGTAGAGTAAAGTACAATCTTTTACCACAAATATCAAAGCCAGCATCACATAAAATAGTCTCCTCACACACACACACACACACACACACACACGCTTTGTATTGGATACACAGTTATGTCAACCTTGCAGGATCTGAGGGGGTCAAGCCAAGGTTATCAACATTTGTCTTACATATTGATCAGAATGTGACACTGGGAAATGAGAGGTCAGAAGGTTTAAAACTAAATCAAAGGCAAATACTAACATTGGCAAAATGAGGGGAGTGTGTCTCTCCACCTGCTCCCCCTTCTGAGGGAGCAGTTAGCCAGTGTAAATTACGTTGAAATTTGTGAAGCAACATGGGCTGTGAGACCAATTAGGCTCAAGGCCGCAGGGCATCACTGAATATATGGTTTCTGCGCCTCTCAAGAGCATGTTTCAGCTGATAGAAAGCCAACAACAAGCTCATACACATTACCACACACAAACACAAATGTTTTATAACCCCACCTAAGAAACATTTTGTATGAATTGTAAGACAGGGGGTGATGCAGTGGTGATCTTTGTGCAGTCTGTTTTTCCACTAACAAGACTATCCTTTTTTTCTGCAGAGATTCATGCATTATTTTATAAAGAAACCATATTCCATGTTATTAATTCAACCGTAGCAACGCTTCACAGCTTGCGATATTGATCACAGGATATAAGGTCCAATTGCTTATTCAAGCACATTTCAGTGGGGTGAAATGCTTACCATCAGGGGGACTTGAGCTGCTTCCTCCAGTTGAAGTGCTGTATCACATGACAATGTATGTGTTAAGATTAATAGAAATGAGAAAACAAATACCCAACCTATATAAAGAACATTTAAGCATTTGACTGTAGTCGGTACAGTACAGCAGCTGCTGATTCTAATAGATGCGCTCTGCAGTATCTATGCCCGGGTCCGGCCCGTGTATTTCACAAGCCCCAACCACAGCGATTTCCTGGTTGATAAAATAAGGAAGTGCCAAAATTGCAGTTCACCAAGTGTCAACTAGGGGCATGTTCGGTAATAGATTTCTCATTGACCCCCATGTTAAACAGGCTGTTCTGTCTGTATGTTTAGGTTATATCTTCAACACTGAGGGGGGTGAGTTTTTTGGTACCAGGCTAGTTTGTATTCAATTGAAGGTTAAAATGTATGAATAATTAGGGGTGCGGCCTCTTGAGTGACAGCCAACCGCTGGCCCTCACTTCACCTTGGAGATGTGGTTTGTATCTCCCTCCCCCCAACATCACATCAATTCCCTTTCATGGTAAGAGTAAATGAGGCAGAGTCAAGATCTAACAAGGTGGCGACTTCCATAGGCAAGTACGATTGGATCAAGTTGAGAGAGCGGACCTTGATGTAGAGGCTATGTCCATTTTTTTATACAGTCTATGGTATTTCACCACACGGTAAACTCGGGAGCAGAGGATAATAGTGATCGCGTGGAATCTCAACAATGGCGCTCATCAGCACCACTGCTTCAGTATGGATATATGATAAACACCTATAGGAATGCATTGAAGTGCTTTAGACAAAGTAAAAAAAAGTTGTCGACTCATAATATTTATGTCAACGCATTTTCAGCATCGACTTCATCGATTATGATGACTAATCGCAACAGCCCTACATGGATGAGATGTGAGGATAAGTGTTTCTCAAATGAAAATCATTGGTCAATTGGCAGTCAGTCCTTGGATAATATGTTAACATCCTGCACAGCTGTTGTACATGTGTGTGTAATCACACATATATCCAAACGTATATTTATTATACACCTATTTTTAAATGTAATCCATTGGGTTTGAATAGTTATAGTGTTTTACAACAGGCTGCAGCTATTTAACAATGAGCCTTCTAGGTAGCCATGTTGTTTCATTAAAATTCATACACATAAAAACTGCCCTTGACTTTCACTCTCCTTTTTATTATTTCACAGTCCCATCAGATCTGCTGCAGCATCCAATTACTGAACAGATTTCAGCTCATCGCAGGCCAGATGATATCTTTTTAAATGATAAATGAAGCTTGTATGCTGCAGTGCTACACTATACACAGAACAGATCTTGTAACAACAAATAAACTCCATACAGGGATACCAAAATGCTTCCAGTGCATTTAAGAGTGTGATGTTTCAGGCATGCAGACTCTTCAACATGACGTCTGACAAAGACAGAGGACGATCATATAAACCATAAAGGTAAGACATTTAGAAACTAGACTTTCAGTGACTCACTACATCACAGCTGAACACACTGATAGGGATTACTATTATTAGTGTTGGACAGGTGGTTTAGAGAGGTCAACCTTCATAATTGTCTCAAGAACCACTCTGCTCCATTGAGTCCTACTGCGTTAATAACTTTGACCTTTTGTTAGGTGAGACTCATCCCTCCCAAGTTGAATAACCTCCATCCACACAGTTTTAGACTCTAACATTATGGATGGATGGGCTCAACAGCTAGAAGTATAGCTGCAATTTGAAATACTTCAACTGAACAACAACTAGATCAACAATGGGTTTAATAATATTGTATAAATTCCAACAAAATCATGCAGAGAATAATCACTTCAGTCTATGCCAAATCACAGAGGAAAACAGGGTTTGCTCATAACAAGTGATCTCTACTTAAAGGCTCTTTTTTAGCTTGCGAGGCCTACTACGGTAAGATGCCCCCTGCTAAGCAAACCTGAAAGAGTGGAGGTGTGCTTTATCTGCTAATCACAACACGATGGACCATTTTGTCATGAGACAACAAAAACGGAAAACTTGACATATTGCTGAACCTCTGTCAGATGATACTTTTTGAAGAAAAAGTTCTTCTTTAAAAAAAAAACAACATCTGACAAAGTTGACTGAAACTGATGCTTGTGAATTGCTTTTATCAAGAGGTTTCTACAACCGCAGCTGTGGAAGCAGTGACTAAAATTTCCCCCATTGAGTTGCAAACAATAGCAATAGCAAAACCAAATGTTTCCGCTTTAGTTACATTGTTCTCTGAGATGAATTAGACAATGCAAGCCCTGCAGTCAACTTGAAGAAATTGGACATTTGACACAAAAATGTGAGAATGTTGCCATTTCAATTTTGGGCTGTGTCAGGCTCCACTGACATACTGTGAACATCTGTGAAGCAAGAATGAAAGTCCATTTTGACTCACTTCCACCACAATATGGCACCAACCCATTTTTAAAAGTCTGCAGGCGAGAGAGTGGGCTATTGTGTGGAATACAGCTAATGCTTAACACACCCCATACGTATGTGAAGGATATTGTAATAAAAATATCATACATTTTTAAGATAAATGGGATCAATAAATATGTTTATGGAATAAGGGCTTGTGTTTGCCAGTCGCCTACAGAGTAAGAAACATAACTGTATGTAAATCATGCAAATATAAAGAATGATTTCTTACATTGTGTTTACACTGAGTATGTGTTAAAATAAAGCTGCGTAGTTTGTCCGTGTACAGCTTCTCTGGAAGAGGAACCCAACTGTTAAATTATATGATTAGCATTTAGCTGGAACACTCCACTCCGTGTTTTTCTGTAAATCATAATTATATTTGTCTTTAAAATACAGTATGGGGTGTAACACTAAGTGGAGTAATATAAAAGGTTGTTTTTACCACATTTTCACTTAAGAGCTACAATAAAATAAGAACCATTAAGTGAATAGTGTGCAAATGTGCTTCATTACTTAATTAAAAATGTATCAAGGTTCAACAATAGTGTGCATTAGAGCCATGAATCTTCACTGAGATCAAGCTTTATGATTCAGTATCTTTCACCAGTCTTCCATTCATTAGGACTGTGTGGTTGAAGATGAATCCGACCATGAGCTGTTTGTTAGAATTCATGAATATTTACTTCAGTTGGCATCAAATCAGAAAATAGATTTTCCACTACACTCTACACTGTATAATTTCTGTAGTTGATTAAGAATGTGCATGAGCGTATTATGACATAGACAACAGCATCTGCTGTCCCTTTCATCCTACTATCAAATGAGTGCTTTTACCATGCATTCTATTTCTCATTATGTGGTGACTCAACCATGGAGTTTCTGTGTGTTCACATTGTATGGTCCTGCGGGTCCTCATCCTTTCATTGCACACGTGCATCTAGGTATCTACGTGAACATTTATTTGTGTGTGCTTACTCCTTATTCACTCTCAGGCAGTCATTCTCTGTACATGTGGTTAGATGTGAGTAGAACTCATCAATCCGTAAAGATAAGACAGCTACCCTGAAGCAGTGGATTACAGCCAAATGAATCAGCCTGTGGTGGAAAACAGCACCAAGTACCCACTACCCCACTAACACTTTGTTCATGGCTCCTTTGCCAGCTGAGAATGAGTCATCTGGTATTGATGCTTGTGAACACCCCAGCCGAAGCTTTGTGGACAGCCACTGGACTGAGCTCCTCACATGAATCAGTCACAGCATCAGCAGCTATATACACATTCACCGTCCTCCACATGTTTCTATCTGTTATCCAGCCCAGCACCCCAAGGAATTATGTCCGTAAATCGACACATTGCAGACATCATGATTTGCATCCAATGCCAACGTTTTGTTCCAATGCAAGGTGGAAAGAGTGTAAAGGTCCTGGTATAGCTCCTCTGAGTTTCATGCAGGAGACCGGGCTGAGAACTTTCCCTAACCTTTATCATAAATCTATGTCCCTTTATCCTGATCAGGGGTGAAAGTGACAAATCACATGTACTCTTGTTATTCTAATGTCATTTTTGTATTTTCTTACCAAGTTTCTCAATACCAAGTAAGCAAATTTCGGACTTGTGGACTTGGCAAGTTCGACTAGGGACTCCAGGCTCCGGAGTAATTGGTGGTCAGGGCTACCCCAGGGCATCACATCTCTTAAGAAGTTAAAGCAAATTTTAAAATAGGCTGCATCTTGATACATTGACCAAAGATTCAAAGTTTGAACAACTATGTTCTCGCCTAAAAACATCTTAAATTTGCTTTTCGTGACGCAAATACAGTAGTATTTTGAAAATTATGACTCAAAGTTGTGTGTTTTCTCCCGCCCCATCTTCGCTGATCAGAGGTGACACAAGTCACCTCTGATGCTTCCTCGATAGTCTGAAGTCCACACAAGTCACCTCCGATGCATCCTCGATAAAATGGGCGAAGTAAGTCACATCCGGGCATTTGGGCTATACTGCAAATTGGAGGCTGCAGTCTTGCTAGAACACTTCCTTACGAGTCGTGTTCTATGGAGATTAGTCTAGAGAACTGCCTAATGTTTGTGAGCGTGTTAGTTTGGAACGACTTGAGAGTGCGGAAGCGCTTCCACGTCCGTTTGCTGGGCTGACGCTAAAAAGGAGTGTGTGAATGCCTTTGCTTTATGCTGCAGAAAGAATGAATGTTCGAGTTATAATATATTTTTTGTTTTAGATCTTCCGGGACCGTTACCGGGTTAATAGTCAGAGTTGTCAACCTGTTTTCCGGGCATCACATAACGTAATGACAGCATACAATCCAACATGGTCATCGGAAAGATCTAAGCCTTAGATTTATGCTGAAAAATAATTAATGCTCTAGCTATAATAGTTTTTATTTAAGATGGTTTTAAAGATGATCATGTAAACAGGAAACACCTTTGGCCACTCCGTTTTCAAAGGGTTAAGCTTACCGATTTTTTTCTTGCATTTTCATGATGAACCTATGAAATCTACAAAAAGCAATAGTATTTATAAGAACTTCACTTACATTTGAAAGAGTATTGTTTCCCTTCCGCCTTTTTCAAAAACCCCGCACAGCGTGTGAACGCAGAGAATTGTGGGTATTTTAGCCCGACGAGGATCCATCCGTGTATCCTTGAAAATGCTCTGCATTCTCAAAAAGGTTGTGAAAAAGGCAGTGTGTTCTCAACATTGTAACAGTGCTTGTCGAAGTTCTATCAGGTGGCGTCCTTAAAAGACGGCTGTTGAGAATTCTTCCTTTACACTGGAAAACAGCCTTGGACCGCACTCGGCGAGATGCGGACTATTGAATTGGAACAGTACTTGGGCTGCGACTGATGACGTTTCACAAGTCCACGGAAACACAAGAAAAGAGAACTACAGATTGAGAACGCAGATTGAGAAACATGTTACTTTACTTTTACTTAAGGTGGCCTATTTTTTTTTATCACATGTACACCTTTGGTAAATATACACGTACATTACAAGTTGTATCTGTTACTGAATAGAGACGTGAGAAAACTTTCCATACGCTGAGAAAAGATGACCCTAGAGTCATGACGCACTTTGTGAGAGTAACAAAATAACGGTGATAGTCAAGTCAATTAATTTCATTTATATAGCCCAATATCACATATTTGCCTCAAGGGTCTTAGATAAATTAGCAGCTGTCGAAGAGAAGAAGTTGCTATTGTGTGTGGCGACAGGACAGCAGAGCTCACCAGATCCATGTCTATAGGGCACAAAGTCTATTGTCCAGAGTGGTGAGCTGATGTTTACTGGAAAAGTTTGCAAACAGAGCAGAAATGAACAATAATGGATTAAAATGAAGGATCACACCCTTAACCAGAATCAGAATCAGAAATACTTTAATAATCCCAGGGGTAAATTGTTTTTGTTTCAAAGCAGTATATATATATATATATATAATATCAAAATGTCAATGGTAAAAAGATCCTACTAAGTAAGTACTGTCAAAAGTACTAGATGATGGTTATGGTCAACATTATAGTGGGCCTACGTCAGCATTGTGTTTTTAAAAAAGTTGCATGCATTCAGGGCTGCAACTAACAATTATTTTCATTGTTGTTTGATCTGCTGATTATTTTTGCAATTAAACCTGGGGCAGGCAGTTTGTTTTTGGAGATGGTTGGGCAAAAAGTACATAATAATCTTTGTACTATCATAGGCCATTTCAGTGGAAGAGAAAGACAGAGTTCCTATTGGCTCAGGACAAAGACAGGAAAAGGAGAGCTGTGAAGAGGTCTCACTCTGCTTCAAATCACGCTGGTGTTTCTTTTGATCTCTTAAACCAACTGCAGCTTTCATTCATTAGTTGTTTGGTCTATCAAAAGTCAGAAGATGTTGAAAAATGTCAAACGGTGTTTCCCAAAGCCCAAGATGACGTCCTCATTAATTACACATTGACAAACCACTGGTTTAATGCGCCACCTGGCACGTGACCAAATCAAACACACTCACTTGCTGTGACTGTGTCCAACATGCTAAATGCTTACTGAGGGTGCTCCCAGCGGCGACTTATACTTTCACTGAGGGACTTCTACCTTCAGTGAGGTATGTGAAGCCTCTGTGATGTTTGTGACTGTTGTTGGGCGATAACGCACGGGCAAGCCGAGCTGAGAAGTGAACCTGAAGCACACTCAGGAGGACTTGGCGCCTGTTTGTGACAGGTGAGCACAACAACAACAAACCTCATGCACGTGCTGCATGTGTAAAAAAAAAAAAGCTCTTTGTGTGTGTGTGTGTGTGTGTGTGTGTGTGTGTGTGTGTGTGTGTGTGTGTGTGTGTGTGTGTGTGTGTGTGTGTGTGTGTGTGTGTGTGTGTGTGTGTGTGTGTGTGTGTGTGTGTGTGTGTGTGTGTGTGTGTGTGTGTGTGGGTGCATGGTGTGTGTGTTGCAGCAACCTCTGTGGAAAGTTGTTGTATTAGGCTACATCTTTGTGCTGTCTAGTTGTGTTAATTTTTTATTATGCTGTCAATTCTATGTTGATCAACTAGTGTAACTTATATATAAATAAACTGATAAATGTACTGCGATGTTCTAAAGCCATATTCAATACTTGGCCTATAGTTGTCCAAGTATTGAATGACAGTGTTTTCGCATGTTGACATGTTGGCTTGAGACTGCACATTTTCTACTGACAGGCTATGTTAAAAACTTGAAAGACATGGGTGTTTACCTCCACCTCTAGCAGCAACATGAAACTTGCTTTTCACTACGCAAATTCAGGCAGTGGCCTAAAGACCTACAATCAAAGTGTTCAACACATGACCACATTGGTTTTACTCAAAACCAGAGTGGTGTTGTGTGAGATGCATGAAGTGTTGTGTGTGCATATGTGCATGGTAGAGTAAGCTATTTGGTTGAGTTACCTCTAAGCAAAGGGCTTTTAATGAGAAAGGTAAGAAGGAAAGGTGTGAAGCTGTAATGTGTTGCCGTTGACAATATGGGAGTCATTAAAGAGTTTGACGTGCGTGTGTTGCAGCAACCTCCGTGGGAAGTTGTTGTATTAGGCTACATCCTTGTGCTGTCTGGTTTCGTTATGTTTTTATTATGCTGTCAATTCTAATTTAATAATGTTTCTATGGCGGTCATCTTTGTTTAATCATCTGAGTTTTGTCCCTTTTTCTAATTAACTAGCAACACTGAGGAAGGCTGTTGTATATTTATTATTTATTTTCAGTGTTATGTGTGCGCAGGCTGCAAACTGCCTTAATTCAATGTATTGTTGTTTTGGGTATTAAGGCTAATGATGTTGATCAGCTAGTGTAACTGATATATAAATAAACTGATACTGTGATGTTCTAAAGCCATATTCAATATGTGGAGGTACTTGGCCTATAGTTGTCCAAGTATTGAATAACAGTGTTTTTGCATGTTGACAGCATCATTTACAGACGTTTATTATTTGTTTTGAAACAAATCTCTGAATTTACTCAACCTAGCTGGGTCTAACTTTTTGTGGGTCCTATGCAAAATCGTATTTTCTGTAATTAAATGAATCTTAACTAATGATGAAAAGTATGATTTCTTTCTTTGTAGGACAAAGACATGCAAATGTGAAAATTGCAATCATTTGTTTTGGTTAGAGAAGTACATAAAACTTTTCCTGATAGTGGGGATGAATCATTTCATTAAGAATCGTGCAGTCCTAATGGAAACAAACATATTCAATTTGAACCTTATCCTAACCATCTTGTGATTTTCCTTGATCATCAGATGATAAATTGGTCATCAAAGGCATTTTTCTGTGCAACATTTTACTAGTACAGTGTAGTAAAATATATAAAATATATAGATATATCTCTCCATCCCTGCCTCATGTTAAAGTGACCCTATTTTTGATCATATAGCACTAGAGCACAAGCGTGGGTCCCCATCTTGTTTGTTCATGAGCACATGGGTGATATGATAGACATTGCTGCCAATGGTTTCACACTATTCAACTGAGCTACAGGTGGTGGTAGCAAACATGTTTAGAAACACAGCAATGTGCCAGGAAAGCAAGGGGAAGACTGCAGAGAGGTAAATAGAAGTAAACAATGCAACATTGACATTCTTGTAATAGGTACTGCACTTGGATTTGCAATGTCCGGAGTAACAGGACCTACACAACTTGTATGAAAGGTGTCATACAGTTGTGTTAATGTTTCCATCTGCATAGCAGGAGGCAGGAAAAAACAGTACATACTGTACATACATAGCACTCCTCTACCAGTTTATCTACCTACTCACGTAAGGAACTGTGACACCTGGGGAATGCAATCATCTGATTTCTATAAGTAACATAATTTTAATCATGAATATAATGTCTGACATGGCTGGGTCTTTATGTAAATATCTGGCTTTTTAGAAGCACTTTGGGACACTGAGCGACTCCTCCTCCTGCATGAAATAACCCTGGGTGTAGTTTAGATTCACCACCATGTCTTGGGAAGAAAATAGAGCACCGACGTGGAACCCAAGAGGTCTCCGTAGTGGGGATTGATTGCTTTTAGCATACCTCATCTTGCTTTACCCTGTTCGCAATGTTAGAGAAAGTCAAGGGCTTTCAACAAGTCGAATAGGCATGGACTTTACAGCTTATATTTACACACAGAATTTTAAACACACCAAATGATATAAGCTGTTAATGAAAACAGCTTCTTTTGGAACCTGACTAGGCTACTTTGGAAAATCATGATGCTAAGTGTAGGTTTGCAGTTCTGTGGCCTTCAGGGGCATGATCTATTTCAACATCACAGAGAAAGATATTTTTCTCTTCCCCTGGTTTTACATTATAACGACTAATCTGATAGTTATGAAATACAAGTTTTTCAATAGAAATATTACTGCTATTTAATTGTCTTTTTAATATTCTATTGTCTTGAGCTTTAAATATAATTCAACTGACTAATGTGACAAATAACTAATGTTAAAAAAAACGAGATGAATAAATACGATAAATTGTAAGTATTAAGTGTAATATGCATTGATTATGCAAGTGTTTGGGCACAATGACTGATGAAATCAGGAGTATTCACGAGTATCTGAGTATCTCTTTTTTTCTAAAATATAATTCAGTTAAAAACTACTTCCTCATTTCAGTATGTTCTAATGGCAATGCATTTTCCTAGGCTGCGGTACTTTTTAAGCAGTTAATGTAAAGATGTTGTGGATGCCCTGCATTGCTTTCACCATTCGGTGATGCCTGTGAGTGAGCAGCGTTATAAGTGTCTAAAAGAAGAATTGTTTAATTTTTTATTTTTTTAGTGTGACAGAGTTAGTAAAAATAGAAGCTAATGTAAGTATGTGTTCGTAATGTTACCGGCAGCCGGGATAAGGTACAGGCAGACTTCGGAGAAGGACACATATGCTGTTTTGACATTGTGAAGTAAATAAATAAAGTCATGACCAGTGTCCACCCAGCCCCACACCGTAGTGGCATCGTACTGTCCGTTACCCTGTGAATCCCACCACTATTTACTCCAGCACTGCACTTTTAAATCTTATCTCACCAGGTTTCCACATTCACAAGTTTACTCTTCATGAGAAGTGGATCTACCTCTCAGCCTGTGAAACCCTTATGTCCTCTGCTCTGTAAAGCTCTGTAAATTCTGGCAAAATAGCCCTGATGATGGAATTAGGGATTATCTCAAACTGGGCTTGAGACAGCACATTTTCAACTGACGGGCTATGTTAAAAACTTGAAAGACATGGGTGTTTACCTCCACCTCTAGCCGCAACATTAAACTTGCTTTTCATTACGCAAATTCAGGCAGTAGCCTAAAGACCTACAATCAAAGTGTTCAACACATGACCACATTGTGGTGTTGTGTGAGATGTATGAAGTGTTGTGTGTGCATATGTGCATGGTAGAGTGAGCTATTTTGTTGAGTTACCTCTAAGCAAAGGGCTTTTAATGTGAAAGGTAAGAACGAAAGGTGTGAAGCTGTAATGTGTTGCTGTTGACAATATGGGGACATTAAAGAGTTTGACGTTTTGGTTCAGACAACTGAGCCTTTGTGTTATTACCAGACATGACAGAAATCATGGTACTGTTTGCAGCTGGAGACACCTACTGTAGTGGAAACTACCACAGGGGTGCTTTTTAGTATTTTGCCTGTACTAGTATTTAAGTCTGTGGCCAGATTTTGTCTCCGCAATACCGTGTAAACTATAGTCACGGAATGTCACAGATGTGTGTAGTTGAGATCAAAATGAAGGCAGAGTTTAAAGATTGGTGGGGTCTGAGCAAGGGCGCCGGAAGACAGTACAGTGGCAACTCTTAACCCTTGGTACAGTGGTAAAGTGTTCTTTATTTTAAAGTATATTTTTAAATTGTAATCCTGCCAATAATCCCATTTCTACTAAATGTGTGTCGCTTTTTTATCCTAATATTGTTATGGCGTTCCATGTATTGTTATGGGCGGCAGTAGCTCAGTCCATAGGTGACTCGGCTGGGAACCGGAGGGTCGCTGGCACTGAACCCCTAACTGCTCGGGGCGCCGGTCCACTGGCAGCCCCCTGGCTATAAAATCTCTCCATTAATTGCATGTACATAGGTCCTGTTTGTGCATGTGTGTGTATTTCGTGTGTGTGTAACATGAATTGTAATAATAGAGTGAAAAAATCGAATTTCCCGTTGTTGGATTAACAAAGTAATTCTTCTTCTTCTTCTTCTTCTTTTTCTTATTCCCCAAATCTGCCTCTGAGGCCCCAAATAACGGAGCAGGTAGAAAACAAAAAAGACAGTCCGAAGGAGATGGATGAGGGTGAGAGAAGAGAAGACAGAAGAGAGACAGTGAGCAAAAGAAAGAGAGTAAGAAATACTGAGCCAGTGACGCCATTATTACAGTCCCTTCCCTGACAGGTGCCATTCCATTCTCTAATAATGCTTCCCCACTGGGGGGTTATGGGTCATAGTAGGCTATGGCTCAATCACATAGCATCAGCTGTATATCTCCCCATGTTCATCGTATCTGTCCTCATCCCTATCTATCCATCCTGATTACACCTCTAATGGTTCCTCTTCACAGCAGCCACCAACTGTAATGGAATTATGCTTGAATGAACAGCCGTGTCTCTCCACTTCTCCCTTTTCCACCCTCCTTCTGTCTCTTTTCTCTCAACACACACACACACACACATATATACTCACTTCTTACAATTTTCATTTACAGAAAGCTTTGAACATTAAATACAATGCATCAAACACCACCGGGGTACACATGAAAAATAAAGGAAAGCATTACTGTCAAATGTTGAGATTGAGAGTATTTATTTTATATGCCTCAGTCAGAAGAGGGAATGGAACAAACACTGCAGAAGCTCCTCACATACAGTATATCCAGTGTGTGAAACACTCCATTCAATTCAATAGTAAAGATAGTTATTTTCTTTTACTTTGCCCTCCGTTTCTACAGGAAAATGCTTTTATAATCGCTCATATTTATCGTTAATGCTCGATTTTCAACCTCAACCCTCCGCCCCTCCTGTGTGTCTGTCTCTACCTCTCCAAGTCTGCATTGTGACACTGCAGTGTAGCCTCTCGCTCTCCTCAGGGAAAATCATCCTTCCATCGTCCAACCCCGCCAGCCTTATCAGTGACAGGGGAGAGATGAATAAGGGATCAAAAGAGCCTTTTCTCTCCCTTTTTTCACAGTCAGGTTATATTTACACTGGGTCCTAGTGGCTCAGCACAATGCCACACACACCAATTACACATGACAGGCTTTTTTTTTCCTTGGGCCTGGGGTGGTGCAGTTGTGTCATTATTGAAACCTTTCTACCAAACATGTTCAAGGGCAAACCAGTAACATACCTATGGGGTTAAGGTTTATTCCCCTAATAATGCCTAAAATTTGTTGTTTTTACTATAGCTTAATTACATTGGAGTTTAGAGTTGAGCTTTCCTTTTCAGGCATTCGTGGAATTTTGCAAAGTATGTTTCACAGCGTGTCTTTCCTCACTATGTTCCTCAAAGTGTGTTTTTACAATGCACTAAGGCCAGAATACATTAACATTAAATGATATAATTGACAGAAAGGTATCACTGAGCTACTGTTGGCCCATGTGAGACCAATTGCCACCTTGAACCAGAAATGGACAGCTTGTTTGCCGGTGCATTTCATCCATGGATTCTCTGTTGGTTCAAGCAAACCCTGCTGCTGCTGCAAAAAAAAAGAAAAATCCCCAAATCCCACAAATCATTTGAAGGGAAACAATAGTGAACAGCAGCAGGGAAACGAATGGTAATGACCCATGTTTCCTTCTTTTAAAGGATGACCAGACGCCTCTTCATTATTGTGTAAAGTCCATACGTTCACTGCAGCATCACAACCACATGTCCAAGCACTAAACATCTCATGAAGTACCCTCTGCCATTAAAATAGGATCAAGCTTAATAACTAATCCCTTATAAAACAGGCAATTTAGTTAAGCAAAACTAAATCAGGATGTATCTGAGTGTTTACCCAGCCCCCATTACAATGTACTAAAATCTTGGCTCTGATGTTGAGGACTGGCAATAACCCACCACTTAATGAGTAAGGCCTACTGCTGCTCCTGCCAGACGATAATCTTCTCTTGGCATAACCAAATCAAGCACAGAAATGTTCTTATCAGGAAGGAACAGCAGACATCCCCCCAAACACCCAACGGACCCCCAACTTAATTGATTTTCACCATCCCAAGGCGGCTCATTCCGTGCGTCAGACTATTCTATTTACTGGACTGCTTATTTGGGTGCCAGATTGTTTTTTTTGTCTGTTTTCCGCCCATTTGATTTGATGATGCCATTCAGGCCTAGATGGTGGTTGTTCAACAAATAACCCAGGCGTGGGCTTTCGTTCGTTTGTAATATTCACTTAATTTTCAAACAGGCCCTGTCAATGTTCTTCAAACGTACAATTAAATGGGCAAGTAGATTGCTTACAGAGTAATTCTCACGTCAAATTACTGTACAGTGAAATCATAATTAAATCTTTGTGCATGTAGACGTTCATTTTTTGTCCCCGTAGAAGAATTCCTACATATTCTTAACTGTGCAATCCAATTTGCAAACTTGCAAGTGGACTTGGCACTTAAAACAATGTTTTACTATGTTCCACAACTAATGTGTATTAATGTATTTAAAACCTTTCAGAAAAGAGGGTTAAATAGCTGATTTACAAAAGGTCTTGGAACATATACTTTGACCTTTGGCCTATTACAGTTAAACTAACGATATACACAAAGTATACACAGAATACAAGCTTAAGTGTGTTTTGACTTTTAACTACTTTGTCCGTTCAGTTAAGATGTAGCAGCCACTCTGATTGGAAATCCTTAGATCTAACATAACAAAGCTCGTCAGATATATTTTCCCAATTCTCGAAGGAGGCAGTTGGGTAATAGGTCCGTCATTTTTGAATACTGACAAGGATATCTGCTAGTGTAATTGGTTTCTAATTGTGTACTGAGAATAATTTTCACTGATCAGCAGTGTGTACTGTACTCACGAAAAACCTCTCAACAGTGACAAGGGATTGACTGACAAATTAGTTGGCATAATGAGGCAGCACTTAGTATATTGGACAATCATAGCATTAAAACATTACTTCAAAAGAATAGACATTCTAGTCAGTCTAGTCAGTCAAATTATACTTATTCATGTTTTATGGAGTTTTTAAGTTGCCATGTACAGTATGTAGTGCGATTATAGGAGGAATCCCATAATTCTGGCTTCATCGATTGTCTAGAAAGGCAAAGATTTTTTGTGATTTTCCTTATTTTTCTGACCATTAGTAATGGTTAGTTTCCCTATACTGTTATGCTTGTCACTGCAAACTCTCTGCCATAGCCCTGGGGACAGTCTCCTTCTCTATATAGAGGCCAAAGCAGCACCTGGAGGCAGCAGAGCTTTCTGGTGTTACAGGAATTCTCTCCTCTCTCAATATCACCAAAGTTCTGAAAACTTAATCGGTACTGTAAGACATGAAACTGTGTAGCAAAGCTTTAAAAAAAGCCTGCTATTGAGAAAAATACAGTTTTAACAGCAAATATGATAACTATCATTTTAATGACATTTATTGGTTTTGGGACCTCACAACAAATAATGCAACCTGGTATCTCGTTGTCCACAGTGGCCCATATTGTTAATTTAACTTTAAACAGGTGAGTGAAGATATTGGATAATTGTTTTTTCATCCGGCCGTACTTAATGTCTTCTTAGTTGATTGAGCTGCTCATTGGCTGCTCAAGCAAATGTGTCTTCTGGAAGTAATTTTTTATGTTTTGTAATTTCACCTCCCCATTTGTCAGATTGACACTACATTATAGCAATTTGGCTGTGCAACAGCCTTGTCAGCAGTAGACTAGCAGCTCCCTCAGTCCTTCACCACTCTTTCCCACTGTGGAAGAAAATGGATAAAAAGTGAGAGAACAGTAGGAAATAATTTGTATTATGTTGTTTTTTTATTTTTTATAAATAAATAACGGCCAAACAGGACCGGTAGTGATACATTTCCCTGGAACAACGGGTCCCGTTGAGTAATGAATGTGTGGAACAACCAGCAAGAGACCAAAATAACATTTTGTTGATTTTAGACATATATAATAACTTGTAACACCAACACAATAACTTGAAATTAGCTTTCAGACCTACCACATGCAAAAGATATTAGTGCAAAAACAAAATAAACAGACCAACCTATTTTTTATGTGTTGAGAAACCCAAAGTGAATGAAAATAATGCACATGTTATCAACAACTTACTGTAGCCTATCAGACTCACTTTCCCCATCCGCTCTGAGTCTCCTTACTATGAGAAAGAAACACAAGTTTTTTGACGTTGTTGGGGAGAAGTGTGCTCCTTGTTTAGCTCACAATGTAGCCCGCTTTGGAAAAGATGTGTCTGATGGCGTGGCGTGGTCGTGCATATAGCCTATGGCAAGACAACTGCAGCTAGGTTACAAGCTAACTAACGTGGGCTGCTGCTTAGTGTGCCCAGCCACTTCCTGTCCTTTCAAATTAAATTCAAATTCATCAAAAATTTGATGAGATGAGACAAGTGTTTCCAGACGAGGCGTTTCAGAGTGTCCTGAAAAGTTATGGCCGGTTCTTTGATTCGGGGAGACTGAGGTCTGAACTTCAGGTCCTTTATTCAAACCACGACTTGCAGGGCAACAGGGGAAAGCTGTGGGATTTTTGCGGTTGCAGAAAGACATGGAGTTGGACAATGCAATGCCTCAGCTGTACAAACTTTTGTCATTAGTAGCAAGAGTTGGAGCTACCTTGCAGGTGTAGAGAGGAGCTTCTCCTGTTTAAAGTGGCTCAAGTCATACACCCACAACACAATGGGCTAAGGCCATTTAAGCAGCCTAGCTCTGCTGGCCATTGAGAGCACACTGGTCAAGTCCGTGGAAAAGACGCCTAGTGGGTACGACAAGGTCACAGATCCTTTACTTGAAAAGAAACAAATGGTAGAATTTACATAGAAATAAACAAACACATTTATCACGTAGGCCGAAAAAATGAGCTTCACCTTCTTGGAAGACCAGCCGCTGCTCTGAAAACACTTTGTGAGAAACAGGCAACACAGTAAGAATATTATACAGAATATTTTTGGTATTTGATCAGATAGTTTCACAACTTGATTGAAATTCAGAGCTGTCATTGACACTGCCTCGGAGACACCTCTGCTCAGAGTGTGTTTTTTCCGGCCGCGGTGGAAACTCACAGATGCCATTAGGAGCACAGAGAGAGAGAGAGCTCTGGAAGCAGACAGTCAATTTTCTGACTCATTGTGATGTCAGGATATAGTGACAGTTTCAACAAATATGTAAAACAAGTGTAAAAATATATCCTCACAGTTGGTTTGTTTATTTATTACTAGGAATCCCCACTGGAATTAAGACATTCTGTCATCAAATGGAAAACTCTTCCTCCTTTTAGCTGTCTGTCAGCAGCTGAGTGGACAGCAGCTGCTAACCTGCCTTTACCAGGTGGCTGACTGACACATAGTCATCTCCATGGGAAGAAACCAACAGTGTTTATGTGGCCTATTGTTCATTGATTTTATTTACCGCCCACTGTAGCAAGAGAGATGAATCTGCCTGTCATGAAACAGACTTACTCTCACTGGAAGCTGATCAATCAAGGGAGATACCGTTAATATGTGTAAAACATATACATAGCGAAATATATGTGTGATATAAACAGCTTTCCATACTGGTTACACTTCTAATAAAGCATAAAGTAAGACAACCCTGGGGGTCTCTTTGACACAGGGGTTGGGATGGACTGCATCTGCCACATTCCTGGGTGAATATATAGACAAGCGCTGGATGCTGGGCTGATGGGGGCCAGTTGGAAAAATGTAACATTACCCTGGTGACAAACCCACTAAGAATAAAGAATTGTAGTTTGATTGTGCTGTTAATATAACGCGTGTGGAGCTTTACAGCATCGTTCAGCTCTTCTTCTTTTTTTCATCTTTGCTGTTTTGGTTTACTGTCACCTCTCTCCTAGTGTTGCCGGCCCAATCTGTCATATCAGGCGCTGGTGTGCAAGGAAAAAAACTCACCATTGTGCTCCTGGTCAGACAATCGGACTGAAGCTGGATTGCTAATCACTGCTCACTGTTTAACAGCAGACCATCACAACTGCAGAGGAAAAAAAATATCCCAAGGCTATTAACAGTTTAAAGTATCAGTGACTTGAGCAAAGGACTCTAATTAAAAATTAATAAAAAATAAAATGTTAATATGTAGCATTACACTAACTGAATGGAAATAAACATGCATTATACACATTAGACAAATTTGTAAGCTGGGGCAAGAAAGTAGGTTTTTAAGTTGGAAAAAGAGAGTAAAACTAAAGCAAAAATAGAAATAAGACTGTATTAAAATATAATTGAACAACTTTTTTTTGTGAGTACAGTACCCTCACCCAGTAGCTTATGCATATTTAAATCTGGCTGTGTTTTAAGATTGCTCAAAAAATGTCGATGTTCATCTTAATAACTGGTTGCCGTCTTACAGATATTCGACATATTTCCATCCATATTTGCGACCCACGCCTTTGGTACAAAGTCACAAAGGGATGACTGATGAAGCAGAAGCAGTCACTATGGATTTTGTCGTTTTCATCTGTCACAAGATCTTCTTGGGCTTGCGTCTATGTCTGAAGATACATTTTGCTTTCATTCGCTGTCGTGAAACGAAAAGTCACAGTTTTTGCAAGTAAGAAAGATGATATAAGACAGCATGTGCTCATTCTGTCCCTCTGAAGAAGCATTTAACAAGGGGACAAAGCTGTTTGTAACTTTACCTGTGATGAAATGAGCTGGTAAATGACAGTTTATGAGAGCCCCACACACACACACACACACACACACACACACACACACACACAGACACACACCACAATTTGCTCCTGATACTTGAAATGCATCTTGTATCTCCCTGGGCATCGTATTCCCATCTATATTTAGAATATTTTTTTCCTCTAAATGGCCTCCTAGAAATTCTTTTTTCAATTTTCAGTTGACATATTTTACTCGTCTGCAAGCAAAATTAAATCACCTGAATAAAAATTGCATGTACTAGAGCTACAAAATATTATTTATTTAACATGCAGAAATGACAATTTTAATTTATTTTTAATTCAGTTGACATCAGTCACATTCAACATACGTTCATCTTATCTCAGTCCTGTCAATTACAGTTCCACTCTAGTTGAGGGTGATTCATAGGTAATTTCTCACCAGCATTGACTGACCACTCTTCCATCCTGAAATGGATGTGCCCCTTGTTAAAGCTGCTTTGAAGAAAAGCATATCTTGCATGATGGAAAAGGTGTACCCACTTCCTCATCGGGTTCAGTGCTGTTATTCATTTTGCATTGCAGCAGTTTTAACCCCATAGGTCCAGTACCACAATGATAATACCTTACTACCTGACAGATACTTGTTTCTGCAGCTGTGGTTCTGTGTGCCTGAACAGCTGGTAAGTAGCTGTGCAGCCCCACAGGGAACAGTCCTGTCTCCTTTCATGTTCGCACTGTACACTGCCGACTTCAAATGCAACCTGGAGTCATCATGTCTTCTGCAGAATGCCTCAGATGACTCTGCAGTGTCAAAGCTGAGCAGTAGTCTCAGTACAGGGACTTGGTGGACAGCTTGGTTGAGTGATGTGATGTGAACTACAGCTCATCGTCAAAAACACAAAGAAGACAACAGACAGATACTGGCTATGGGAACGATGAACCCTTATTCTTAAGATCAGTACTGTTCTTCATGTGTGGCTTAACTCATTCAAGGCTACTATGGTGTCATCAGGCTAAAACATTCATTTATTCATTCAGCTTTTATTTATACTTGAGAAATCATTGAAGGGTGACCCTCATTTACAACAAAAAGAGTAAAAACAATCCAGTTTATTTACGACCAGCTAATTTAGCTCATTAAATGCAATTTAAGGATTGATTTGCTAATCCTGGATGAATATTGCATTACAGTCCGCCATATGTTAGGGCTTCATTGGTCTTTTAACAGTGAGAATCTTTTAGTTGAGTTGGTCTTTTTGCTCACAGTATCTCAAATTGAATTAATTTTGGTTCATTTTTTAGCATTCAAACTTGTGTTGCTTTATATATTTGATCATGTGTTAAATACCAAGTTACCAGGAATAGCTTCGTAAATAAAAACATTTTGACAACTGATGCGGCGTGTACATAAAGCACGGCAATTAACTTTTGAGCGTAAGACACGATGGTGAGTGAGAGATTCACAGTTCGTAATAAATCTCAGCACCCCGTGATATGCACTTTCCAGCATGTGAAGATAGGGAGCCGTGTTTAACACATCACCATCATTTATTTTCCCATGCAAGTAAATCCACTAATTGCAGCAATTCCGTTGTAAATGTTCACTATTTGAAATTACGGTGTGACCCAGCTGTTTGAGAGACTGTGGAGGTTGTGAGATTTTAAAATACCCGAGAGACGGTGTTAGCAGGAGGTAATGGGCATGATGTGAATGTTCTAACCAAATCCATCTCCACCGTTTTCTCTGCCTTCTTAATTATGGCATGTGCTTACACTTCAAAGCATGATGAAATACAGAAGAATATCATTTAACACAGGTGCACTAAATTAGTGGCACTACATCCAAGCAGCTTGACATGCTATCAGCTACAGAAGGAAAGGGGTGTTCTTTTTTTTATTTGGCAGTGTTGCGTTTATTGGTTTAGTCATTGCAACAAGAATACTCAATTGCATGTTACCAGAAGGGCATGACAATATATTAACCCGAACTAAGGCGTTAATTGGATCACTGCCAAGAGCTGGCACAGAGCCACTGTTGTATTCCTGTATCTTCATTGTGTCTTTGCATGTTTGAGACAAAACTGCATGCTCTTTTATTTTTAATAAATAGTCCTAATTGAAGAAAGAAATTCTCTTTTACATCGATTTTTTTTTTGTTGGTAAAAATATGTTAAATGTATAATTCAATTGGTTTTTGTAATGTACGTGTATAGAAAAACTAACTATGCCACTGTATGTATTGTAGGGTGTAATTATTGAGTTAGTTCATTCGATTTTTTTTGCCTTTCTTTCTGTTGCACCCCTTTTAGTAAAGCCTTTGTATTGATCCCTTCTTCTATCCATCCTTTCTTACTTGAATAGGCCGAGCTCTTTGATGTTTATTGTCTATATGTTGTTGGCTACAACTGGGAAGTCCTTTTAACCCATGGACAGACTACTAAAGGTATGCTTTCTAAAAAAAAAAGCTGAAGTTTTTGCTGGCATCAGGGTTAACTCCCTTTACTTTAATCAGGTAGCAAGCAAAGACATGAGGACTTGGCTTAGGTCCTGAGGAGTTATAGTATTTATTCTCCGACAAACCATACATACACTGCATTGCTACGTTCACAATGTTACAGCTAAGTTACTTTGTATCCTCCATCACACACACACACACACACACACACACACACACACGGCTGTTCTCACTGCCGCTGACTGTGTGAAACTCTCACACAGACAGATAGAGGACAGTTTGGAAATTATAGCAAAAGGTATCTCAGCATAGTTTGTTTTCTCTCTTCCGCCTTCCTTGGCTCTCTCTCTCTCTCTCGCTTTCTCTCTCGCTCGCTCTCTTTCACATTCTCTCTTGCACTCCGTCATGTTACACAAATGCAAATTAGTTATTCTGTAGCACACCGAGCGTAACCCTGAATGATCAGGAACCTGTGGCTGGAGCGTCATGTTTTGATAAATGAATGAATAGAGCTATATTTTTCTTATTTACGTATATAAATATTGAACCCCTTTTTTTTATCATGGTTTCCTAATCAACTTGTTTAGTTCCATAAACATGACCATCACTGCCTCAATCATACATCAGTGTCCACCCATGGACATTGAGGTAAAATAAAGTGAATTTGAACATATGTGAACACTGTGCAATATGTTCAGTATGAACATATTGTTGATAAAAGAAAAGATCTTGGAAGCATTCTGTTCCCAGGTTTGAGATCCTGCAAATTGGTCTGATTTGAACAAAGTTTTTAGGTGAAACAGTCACTTCAAATTTAGAAAGTCGTCACTGACACATTGATAGCATAGCTACAAACAAAGATCAACAGCATCCAGTCTGTTTGGTCATTGCCAGTTATCAATTATTCAACCAGTTGCTGTACTATTTGTTGGTATTGGTAGGCTATGGCCTATTGTTAGATGGACAATCAAGATATATTGAGAGGAGCCAATGCTTTTTAGAGAGCAGATCATTTCACCTTTGGCTTGTTCCCAAACTCTGTAATATAGGCATTTGCAGACCTTTTTTTTACCAGACATAGAGATGAAAGAGTTGGAGTCTCTTTCATCCATGTCCACTCAACCTACACACCCCACTTCTATCAAGATACCCTTTTCCTTGGGCTCTAGCCAGGAATGGATAGATTCAGTGGGTTGACATCTGTCCTGCCTAGTGCCATCAACTCCAATAGATCATTTGAACTGTGATATTACGATTATTATATATCATTTTCATTCTTCTCTTTGGTTCCATCTCTTCGGTTTGACCTGAAAGACACAGGCTGAGTGAAGGAGTAAAGTTTCATCTCCAGTCTTTGGTATTTTCACACACATTACTGCATAGAATTACAGGTGTGACTCTCTCACACACACTCCCAACTGATCTTTTCGGGGTCACACAGTGCATTAAGAGAAATTATCACAAAATTTCAAATTCAGATTGCACGCTGGACGTACAAATGATGTAAAAATGTCATTCCTCCTCCTCGATTTGAAATAGGTGTGGGGGATGTATTGAATATACCCTATAAAGTGGCTTGTTCTTCATGGGATGTATTAAATGACTATATCACGAACATTGAGTATATATTGTCATGTAATTATTTTTTTTAAGCCGCCTGTGTCGACCGTCAATCAAACTCCCCCACCCATCCAGCCCCCTCCCCCAGGCATGTGTGTGACGCGAGGCATGTGTTTGTTTCTGGAGGGCAGCACTAAACAAGAAAGAGTCCGGAAAGCGACATAAGCGCCAAAGCAAGTGTACACGGTGCTACTAGTGGTCGAAGAGGTGTCTGTACATCAACCCTTGTTCACTTAAATGCACAGTCTGGTCTTACCAGAGTCATCAGCCCAGAGGACACAGCATCCTGCTCAATGTCGCTATCAGTAACACCACTGTTGAGTCACGTTTCCCCGAAAATCATGATGTTTCAGACCATAATCCCTTCTTGAGTGATGATCTGTAGCTTTAGGTCATACATCGCCAGAGAGCATACATTGATGACGAGTTCGCTTTAGCCTAGCTCTTAACTCTCCTCTCTTCAAAGTCATGGTTTTCAGTCTCAACCGGGCCTGAAAGCACTTCCAGGATTGGTAGCCCCTGTTGTCTTGGTGAAAGTGAGAGAGGATTGCTATATGTGATGTCCGAAGTTCCTGCCGGTTGTTTAATATGAATGCAAGAGTTTTCTTCAAGAGTGAACAGACTTGAAACAAATGGGCAGAATTATCTTCATTCAACAGCAGTTAAAAGCCTAAGTGCGTGCAACAAAAACGTTTTTAAAGCAGACATATGTTGCAGGGACTACTGTATTCATCATGCTGAGATTGTTTGCATTAAAGGGTTAAATTGAGCATTTATGAAGTGCTTTAGTGGAGATTTCAAATTATCGAGATATATAGTGTATTGCAAAAGAGCATACAATTATGGAGATATTTGGCTATTTATAGGCTGTATGGCCCAGTCATAAAATTGAAGGCTGATTTTGAGAGAGTGGAAGGCAGGACACAGAATATCATTTTGCGACCAGTTTTCCCACACAGTGTATGAGGTCGACAGAGAATGTGCAAAGAATGTAATGAACCTCACTGGCTGTTGCATGCTGGTAGTAAACATCACTGAAGTGTTCTTAGGTAGACAACAACGATTGCATTATAAGATTTGTGCCACAAGCCAAAAACACATAAAAGACAATTCTAGTTATGTGAACCTATACTGTACCAGCACATTTGTCTTTCTCTCAAATACTTGGACGTATTTGTTATTTATTTAGAAGGGATGCATTTTCTTTTAAAACATAATGACCCTTTAGCATTGAGAATTCTAGCTATTTTGTGCATCTTTCACTCTGTAGAGCTCAAAGGATGAAAACTTAGTGAGGCGTGCTCTCTTAGCCAAGAGCTACCTACAGCTTCAGAATAATGATTTGTGCCTTGTTTGCAGTGTAAGATGAGGTGTCCTCCCACTTTTGCAAGATGTAAATTAACATCTAGCCACGATTGCATGTGTGGAATGCCACTATAAAAGGAAGCTCAGCACTTGATTTTGAACTGCAGAGTGAATTAATGGAGGGGGTTGGGCTTCACCACAGGTACATAAATGGCCTAGTAGGGGTTAAAGAGTCTTAATGGAATTATAAGACATTACAAGAACAAGTATTTTTGGATTACCACATGCCTACTTAATTCTCAATCCTCTAAAGAGGTACAGATTGGACTTAAAACCACTGTGGGAGTTTAGCCCAACATGAAATACTCCATTAAAGACTTTGCGTTCCTTGAGAGGGCAATAGGATCACGTACTTGCATGTTATTGGTAGGTAAGCTTCTTGGATGCCATGCAGTTTAACGGGAAGGAAAGCTGAGGAAGGGAGTAAAAAAACAGTGAAAAGAATTAAGTTGATTGCAAAAAGATAAGGCTGCAGGTTAACACGGCAAAGACGTGTTGGTGTCTTCCGCTTGTTTGTTTTTATAAGCCTTGTATCCATACTTGAACCTTTATTTTATGATGCGTGTGTTCCCAGTCCTCCTGCTGCTCTCATAGCTCCAAAAGAAAGGGTTCATTGGTGAGTTGAGCATTATACAGTATACTTTCAGGGGAGCCCGGGAGCATTGCCCGGGGGAGGCCCACGGATAATTACAAACCATTCACCAAACACAGCTCGGCGGCTCACGGAGACATCCTGACGGTGAGCCAAGAGGCAAACAGAACTCGAATGAGACAGAGACGACGAAAACGTGGAGTACATGAGTCATTCATCTTCACCTACAGGATTGGAAACATGGATGGAAGTTGCAAAAGTAACCAAGTAACACCTGACTCACAGAAAGGGGATGGAAGCCAGGAAGGAGAGGACAACGTCAGAGCTGAAAATAAGACCAATCCTATAAACATGTCAATTATCGTAGATAGAGAACATAATCATATTTAGTAGAGACAGACAGTTGGAGACAGTAACGAAGACAGAAAAAGAAGAGGATATTCCCATCATAAAGTGTTTGAAACACCCTCTTTATTTTCAAGCTCATAATTATTGCAATCACTCTTGAAATCATCATCAGGCATTACCACCACTTATGAAATTCCATCACCCAGATTTACATCTAATTACCCTCATTAGTTAATGTCACCACTATGAGTGTACAACCACACTCGGTGTACTCAATGGACCCTTGCTGCTCCATGTGTGGATGTGTGTTTGCAAGTGTGAGTATGTGTGCAGTGTTTGATAAAATAGCTTCACCCCACAGGGTTGATATTCTAAGTGAAAAGAAGGGAGAGGGCAGAGCGGCGAGCTGTGCAAAGAATCTGATGTATCAGTAACCTCAATCATGTTCCACACCTATGGCTAACCTCGGGCTAAGTTAGGGAATTAACAGAGCAGCCAAGGAGAGATGCAACACTGCCTTTGACTTTGCACTTCAGAGGTGCAAGCGCTTTGCCCCTCCTCTAGAGATTCTTGAGAAAGACTATCATTATACATTAATATCACAAGAGACTTCCCCCTCAGTCTGAACAGCCTCTGTTTGTGTCCCCTATTGATTTTTCACTGAATTATTTTGATGAGAGTATAGAGAACGACACTTTAATTACAGTTTATCATTATTTGGTGTCGTCTGGGTGTGCATTCATGTGTGTGGATTAGAGCTCAACTCATTCATCGATATATCGGTATTTATCGATATGGCTGTATATGTCTAACCTGACTCTCGCCAGATGAATTTCGTTCCACCTTGCTTAACTGATTCAGGAGGAGAGTGATTTCAGGAGGCTGGGCCTTATCAAAAATCCTTGCATATGATTGGATAAACCACTTGTCGGTGCTACTTCAACCACTCAGATCAATACCAATCCGTGACGCTGATGAGAGCAAAGCAGGGAAAAGCCAAACCGGGTCGGGAGGAGGGCGAAAACATCGTTTCCACCAACAAAAGCCTTCAGAGCCGTTCTCTGGTGTTCCTTTAAATTATTATTATTATTTTCTAATTTGATTAAGAACTTCTGAGTCAGTACATGCTTGTTATTGTCAATGTAGATGATGTGCTTATGTTTCACAGTATCTTGATATACGATATAATCATTATTCCATTCCACACCCATTACATTGAAAGACGATAAACTATCATATTGAATTATCGCCCAGCCCTACTATTATGTTAAATATTTTTTTATAGTTATTTTCTTTTAAGAAAACAGCCTTCTAAGAACATAAGTCATGTTGGTGCGAAGTCGGTGCACAATCCACATAGAAAAGGTCAATTTTTATTGCAGCTCAAAGATTCACGTTAAAAGGGTGAATTTCTCCCCTCTATATCAAGTATCCATTTCAAAAATCCCTTATCGGTGTCATGTGCAATTATACAATGGATTTACTTGTGCAAAGTGTGTACCTATACTGTAACTTCTGCTAGGTGTACACAGTTTCTTATACTTCATAATCCTCTCTGACAACGTATTATCCCATAACCAACACAGTGGCATTACTCATATTCTTTACCATACTTTTGTCCTCCACACATTTTTTTTGCAACCTCTTCGTTTTGTAAATTATAGGCTTGGCATTTCGGGAAGGGCAGTTTACCCTGTTGGTTCTTCACAGTTCTGTGCATTTGTCCTGCTGCTACTCCATGCGTGAAAATTCCAAAAAACACAGTCAAGGGGAAAAAAATAAAAAATCTCAGACGGCAACAATGAACCAAGAGCAGGGCTTAAGCAAAGCGTCACACAAAAACACACAAAAACACACAAAAACACACGCGCTTTTTGGATATCAGGACACATATAACAGTGAAGCCAATAAAAGGCTACATTGTTTGGGTTAATTGTTGAGATAAACAGCTCTTCCTGGGAGACTTCTCCTTTTTCTCTGAATGTCTTTGGCTGATCAGATTTCAGTGACATTCAATCATGGGGCCAGAACTGAGCACACACACCTGCAAGCACACACATTGTCAGACAAAGACCTGACCACCAGCTGGTGTGTGCTGGTTTTGCCTAAAATGGTTTATCCCACTGTATATTTGGCAGTGCTCTCTCTGTACCTTCTTCTTTATATATTAAAGTCATGGCTCATTCATTGTGTAAGAAATTGCTATATTATGATATTTCTCAAACAGCCGCAAGGATATAGACTAAATTCAATACCCCTGCAGTTTGTCAGCAAATGTGCAATGTTTGCACATTTCTTTTCTCTTCATCAAATAGGAGCCACGACCTCAGGGCGTAAAGACATTTGGAGTTAACTGTATTTTTTTGTTCCAGTAAGCACATGTCAATGTGTCCCGTTTTTACATAAGATATATGACATACTCCTTTAGATGTGTTCATGTATTCCTACAAAGGAATTCACGTGCCAACTTACAGATATGAGCCACGCTGTACAAAATAAAAAACACTATGCACTATAGCTGCATTTTTACATTTACATGTATGCATGCATCTACATATTGTTGCATATACTACTTGTATAATAAACATGCATTAACATGCAATCATATAAATAGATATGCACATTACAAAAACCTGGATGTATATATTTGATTGTTTATGCAATTATTTGTGCACTTATGCAGACATAATGATTATACAAATACAATAGGATATAAACGTGTATACATGTAGTGTGAACCATGTATAAGCTGTATTACATTGATAGCTAGAGGAATTTATTTTCTTTCCAACCATTTGTGTTATTCCTCAACAGACCTCTCATGTCCTTTGTTCAGGAAATCAATCACATTGTTAGATTTATGACTCTTTTTGTTGAAGGAATGAATGCCACTGCTTTTTGTGAAAATTTGCTAATGGGAAACTTGAAGGTACAGTGTGTATGATACGGTTGGATAATAAGTTTAAAACATTTTTAAACATTTTTACTAGCATACCAACCAGCTAGCCACAGCCTCTCCTGTTTTAGTTAACTGCTTGTACCTTGTGATGGAAGTAAGTCACTGTATTAAGTCTGCCCTCGTTCCAAAATGAGAGGACAAGAAGAAGAGCTGCCATGCACAGACGCAGCAGCCAGGACACCCAAATGGAGATTATGCGTTTAAGAGACTGTAGCAAAGGATGGGTCCCTGGAGAGTCTAGCTCCACCCAAGCAGAGATTACCACCTCAGCTGAGCATAAAGAGACCAACAGCCCAGCAGGGAAGAAACACAGCCAGCAGTACGGAGTTGGGTGTGAGGTCTACACGGAAGACAATGCGGCCTGCTAGCTCCACTTCTAAGGATGTTGTGGCTACAATTAGTAAATCGTTCCAGTCTTGCACAAGGTGAAATACTGCCCCCTATTTTGATGGAGCAGGGGGTTGGCACATCAAGAAACACAACTTGAAACCAAGTTTTCAGGAGTTTTAAAGAATACTTGTGCATTTTTATCATTGCGGTACATAATTCATAACTAGGTCACCCCTGCTGTTTAACAGGGTTCTGTGCGCTGAGATGAACAATTTTGTGTTCCAAGATGGGGTGTCATCTATGAATAACAATTCCACCTTAACAATATACCCTCAATCCACTGGTGGATGTCAGACCTGCTGACGATGTACGTTGTGTAGCAGTGACCATGTATTGCAATATCCCCTCCCTGTTGTGAGTGCAGGTTCATCACAGGGTTGAGTAATCTCGCACATGCCTTGGTCCCGCACCAATGATTTGACTAATCATCTGTCTATCAAACCACCTTAACTGAACAAAAGCATCATCACCCTTAAGGACCACATTATTGACAGTAATGACTTTGTGTATAAGTGAGGAGAGGGCACATTTGTGTGCGGCTGTGCTGCATCTCAGCGGGAACTGAACACACTGAAAACTGTCAAGGTGGGAATGGATTTGTGTTGGAACCTGTTGATTAGTTGATAGTTCAAACATAAAAGCTCTTATGCTAACCCAGCTGAGTTATTCAAGTGCAGTGTGACCCTTTATAATAAACAATGGTTAATTACACAGCACACATTTCCTGTTACAAGAGACAGGAACCAGCCTGGTGCGTTTTCTTACACTAGTATTCCTAATTCATTCATTATTATTCAGTCATGTGCTACTGTGCTAAGCCTTGCTTAGATACACAAGGTCAAGAGTGTAAAAGCATAATGTCCAACTACCGCTGGCCTCCCCTCAGAGAAACATGTAAATATAGGAAAGGGTTTACATTAGATTTTTGTGCAATCAATTATAATACAGAGACAAATACGTTTAATATTCTGTTTAATCTTTTTTTCAACTTGTGATGTTTATCTGCTTTAAACTCCCAAGCAGCCATTTAAAGGTCCTTACTCAAATTAGAAGTGCAGGATGATGCCACACCCTTTTTAGTCTTTGAGATAATCAGTACCCTTATCAGGTATGGTATAATAATGCACACACGGTGGCCAGATGATCTTTTTAATTTCTTGCAACCTTTTATAGATAAACACACGTTTTTGTTCCTGCAGGAGGATTTTTTCAGAAATCTGGTATCCGAGATTATGTTACATTCCACAGTAATGGGTTAATGCACTGTACACATCAAGCATACATTTCCCACAATCTGCTGCTGTTTGAGGTTGCAGTGGAATAGTAGGGTCCACGGTGCGGTGGAAGAGAAGTAGCAGGCGGGGTGGCAGTGGCACAGCAGTCGAGGGCAGGGCGGCACAGGGAAGGAATGCTGCCTTGGAGTGCGGCGTGCGTACCGAGGGGACGCGTTGATTGACAGTCCGAGCGGAGGCACGGAGCGCCCCGTGCGGCACACAAGCGGAGCACGCTAATCTCTCCCGTACCCGTCTTGTCAAAGGCATCTCTGTGAAACACCAGCCAGACCAGCCTGGCGCAAATAAAGGAGTCTCTATCCATTCCCTGGGCTCGGGATTTGGAGTCTTCCCACCGAATAAACGAGAAAAAGGAACTCTGCATCTCTGTGACCCTATCCCATACCGGCTTTACCTGTTCAGTCGCCACTGGACACACTGTGGACTAACCTGGCGTCTCAAAGTATTCTGGAAACGGGAGTGAATGGACAAAAAGGTCCGGTTGCACTTTGCAATCTGAGCCAAAGAAGATTTGGTCGGTTCCTGTTTGGAGTAAAAGGACTGCGACTTGCTATCGGGATCATTTTTGGGGTTGATTTTTGTTTTTGTTCAAACATAATTGTGATACGTTTGTGAGTCAAGTTTCAAACCCTGGAGCCCGTAAACACCCCCTTTTTATTCTTCTAATTGGAATAACAACCAGATAACCAGGAGACTCTCGGGAGGCATTTTGGTGCGTAATGTGTGCGGTGTGTGCGGTTGCTGAGCCGCAGAAGTAGTTGTGCCTCTCTTCTTTTTTACGTTAAATACCCCATTTTCCCCATGGAGTAGGCTAAATCACAGACTTGACAAAGAGCGGGTTTATTCTCTGTCGCCTGGAACAAACAGGCGGATCTGATGCGCAGATTCTCCGTAGGATGGTAAATGACCAATGGGGAATCATGAACAGCTCTTCTGAACTCGAAGATGGGACTCGGCATAAAAACCAGGTATGTTCACGCAAGCTACAGTTGCGCCACGGCTGTCTGAGGAGTGGTGCATCTGCTTGGCGCAGTGTTGCCACGCCGAGTTTGATAATGTGGCTCTGGGGCGAATCTCTGAGCTGTGGGGAGTGAGGCAGTAGCTGCCTGTGAGCTTTCCCCGACTCCCGGGGCATTGGCACTTCTGTTCCTGTCATAATGTCTAAACCCACCCGCAGATCACACAGTTACTTGTGTTTGGCGTGATATGGCGCTTCACTGTTTGTCAGTCGGCTCGGGATACAAACATTAACTGATGGGAATAACGGCAGAAATCACGCCAGGAGATTTATATGAGTGCGAAAAGGTGTTTATGCGTCTCCACTGCATCTTCACTAAATATTCTTTAGTGAGCCGGGACTGTACTTGAGTTGGTAAATCGCATTTTTGTTGTTGAGAGTGTTGAAACACGGCACACGCACACACACTCACACTCTCACACTCTCTCTCACACACACACACACACACACACACGCACACACACACGCACACGCACACACATCCTCCAATAGCTATTAACACTCTTTGGGCCAGTCTCCAATAAACTGAGACAGGAGCGGACGTGCATTGTGTTGCAGGTAGGCAAGCTCACTTTAGGGAATAGTCACTGTTTCACAAGGTCAGTAGAGGGCCATTGACAGCCCGAGAGGGAGAGGGCTCCCCTGGAACACAGAATCGGATTTCGGGGCAGTGAGAGAGCCCATCGCCTTCTGGAGAATGATTTACCCTTCTTATCCTCTTACCTCCGGGGATGGATTTAGTTATTATGTGAAATCACTGAAAAACTGAGCGGCGCTGTTGTGGAAACTTGCTCAGAGTCACTGCAAAAATGTTTTGACAAGTGGGCAACTTGGGGTTGCTGTTATGTCCAAATTAATTTACTGCCTGTTTGTAAAACAAGTAGCTGTAGCAGCAGGGGATATAAATCACCTAATATTCTATACTTTCCCACCCTCCTTTACTACAGCAAAATAGCACACTTAAACATGCATTTATTTGCTCTCAGTTGTTTTTATACATTCAAATGAATTACACATGCAGTATGTGGGTTGTGTAATTCAGAAGCTATACATTGGAAGGAAACATGCTCATGGCAAATTTATTGTAAATTACAAAGCTTGACAGGTATCAGGCGATGTGGCTTCCTCTCTGGTGCTTCAGTATTGCATGGCTCAGTCTGAGTCCTTTACATGGTAACACTGAATTGGGCCTTTGAGTTCTCTATAAATAGTTACATTTGTATATATTAATACAAGACTATAGTTAATGTTTGACTGGTGTAACCACTGAGGTGGACTTGATCAATTATTTGACCAACGGTTTGTCTATACTGCCTATAAGCTGCTTTGCCTCTTTTATATGCACTTAAAGGTCATGCCAATAGCAGATTTGCCTCTCCTGGGTTTTAATTAGATGCTTGTGCCCTTTAATACCAAAATCTCTGTCTGAGATCAGTAAACTGATCCAGGAAAAAAAAAGGAAAAATCAGCGGGAAAAACGATGTCTGACCTGAAAAAGATTCTTGTTCATTTTCTGTGAAAAAATCTGAACGACTAAATGGTTCTCATATGCTGAGTGGTAAGCCTCAAGGATGAAAAGGCAAAGCATGTCCCACAACCCGAAGACTCGCTCCGGATGAGACGGCACCCTGGGATGTTGGATGAGATGAGAGGTTGTGGGAAATGGGGAAAGGCTAATGCTGCTATCTGTCCCTCTCCTCCCTACATATATCCATCTCCTTCTTGTAATGTTGCTATCACAAACAGACACATAAATACTCGTTCTCTCTGGGTGTGTGTCAGCCTGTCTCTCTCTGTAATCTTGAGCAGCAACACCAAACCTTTATCTCCAGCCTCGGTGCTATTGACACAGTCATTTCAGACCCAGTGGGGAGGGATAGGGTAACACACATCTCTCGTTGTCTCTGCTTGTTTTGATATTATCGAACATGGCCTAGTATTTGTCTGGTAACTGCATATTTGATTTGTTGCTGTAGGTGTGCTGTCACAAGTGCTCTTTTATATCGCATAGAGTCCAGTTACAGTAAAACGGAGAGTCGAGTACTCAACTTAAAATCAGCCTTGAGATGTAATTCACTACATGGCATGCAACAAAGACCTACACTTCTTGGTGAGATGCTGTTAACTCATATAACTAACATTGTTAACACTTAAAAGTACAAAATGGCTACCATGCGTTGCACTATAAGTGGCTACATCAGTGACACATCCATACAAAGGATTTCTTATGGAATGCAAAGAAAACTGAGTCATACGGTAATGTTGCTTCTTGCTAATATCATCAGTAATGAGAGCAAAAAAAATACTTTTAATAATACGTGATACATTTTGCTTCTTTTCTCCTCAGGGGCAAAAAAAAAAAAAAAAATCCACACAAGAAACACGAACAACAAGGGATGTAATATTGTGTTGTAAAAAAAACAAAACAATATTGATTTTTTTGGGGCAGATGCTAGTTAGATTTCTTATAGGGCTGTTTGCTAGAGCAGTTTTTCATGGCATCATTCTTACGTCACCCATATGCTGACACGGGGCAAACACACACACACACACACACACACACACACACACACACACACACACACACACACACACACAAACACACACACACACACACACGAACACACACGTACACAGTATAGCTGAGAAGTCAGTGGTACCCAATGGGGTTGCCCACTCAGATTATAAGCAATCAATAACACTCTTAGAACTCCAAACTTTCCAAAGCACTGAAGGGATTGTTTGTATATGAGTAGAATACCATAAAGTACAGCTGCGCCTACAGCTCATACACATTGCACTAAAGAGCAATATATTTTACAGACAATGTGTTGGCTTTTTACAGTGCGAGCTTCACTTTTAAACCATTAACCAACACAACAGATTAAAATCAAATCCATAAGTAGTATCCCCTAACTATGGGGAGGTTTATGTATTTCCAACACATCAGACACAAAGCTGTAAAAAAGGAGGAGGTTTTGCCCTAAGAGCACACACACTGCTGGCCCACATCTATCAAAAACACACTCAGCAGAGATCCAGCTCAGAAATCACATCAGGCTTGCATGACAGCTGAGGCATACACACAAACATCTCAGCAAGGATTTATCAATGTACTTTAACTCGCTTTAATACTTCCTCACCCCAGAATGTGGTAAATGCACATCTGGCAGAACTGAGAGGGCTTGACCATCCTTCATGCATACATGCATAATGTATAATTAAGGCTGAAAAAAATGTGTAGAGAATATCTTATTGCAGTTTATCCGTCCAATATTGCAATTGCATTTTAACTTTGGATTATTTTCTATAAATTAAACAATATTTTACCATGCATAATCACAATTGATTTTCTCAGTCAGAGAAGTAAATTTGCCTTTTTTTCTACATATATATTGTAATTTAATTACACTTGATGGCCAAACTACATGGGCTGCGTATGTAGCGTGACACGGCTGTTGCGGGTTGCTCATAGCAGTGCATGTCCGTTATACTGTATCCTTTTATCCAATTAAAGCTGCTCTATGTAACACGAAAGTCGCGTGTCGCTCGCAGAATTAGCGCTAGATTCAGGCTACTTGTCTATTTTTACTACATAGAATAGTGTAAAAATCAAGTTTAGTCTGTTTGAAAATGATATACAGTAAGTTGCATACTTCATTGTACCAGAGGGCAACGCGAGGCAGCAGAGCTTCCAAACCCTGCAGAACCAACTGCATTAAAATTCAATGGCACACAGTGAAGCCAAACGCTACTGACGGAGTCTGTGTAGCAGGTAGAAAAACTCTGCTGTGCCTCGCCTACATACACTCTGCATCTGTTCCCCGTGTATTTTGGCTTTTAGTCTGGTTTGCCGGATGTACAGGGCTACAAAAACTGTACAAACTACAGGTGTACTGTGTTTATTCTACAACATGTGGAAGATTGTTTATTTTGTGCAATTTCTTGTTCTTTTTGCTGCTGTTTTTTTACTCAAAGGCCACATGGAGGACTTTGCTCTTGTAATGCAAGACGAGCACCTGTTTAAAATGTCCGTCTTCCATCTTCAATGTCAAAAAGAGCTGACGCAGCGCTGTGGTCAAGACTAATCTCACTTTAATAAATAAGATATTACATTAGCGGTATTCTTGACATTGCTCAATGCAATTCTGATTGAAACATACGGTTCAAATTGGCTTAATATTTACTGTTAAATGCTGCATCGCCCCACTTATGATAATAATGACAGACTGCAGGTAAGTTGAGCTGTTGTGTGTTTGAGATTAGACCGAAGACACTCAAAACCCTGCACTCTTCTTAAGCCAACATTAACTTCACAGACTGAAGAGAACAGGTCTGCATGTTGTTAGTGTTGTTTCTTCTTCCTTAAAACCATCTTTGGCCAAGTTTTAGTGTACACACACCAGCATGCCAAGAGCAAGAACACCCAAAAGCCAAGAGTTTTGTTTGTGTTGTGTTTTCTGTTGCTTTGCCAACTCAAAGAATAACTCATTGTAATAGAGATTGTCCGCATGTTTTCATAGCTGATGAAATCAACAGCTGCCAGCTTCACCTGTCACTTGCTTAAGCTTGTTAAGGCTGTTATGCAAATTCAACGTACTATGGCAGCTCATGATTTGAAAATTGCAACATTTCTAATCAGTCTTGTAAGTGGACTTTTCAGTCAGTATAACAGTAATTAAAGAGGTGAGGAGAGTTTTAGCTTTGTACTGTGTGTGAGATGATGAGCTGGCTGGTTTTGTGGGTATCCTTGTCAAACTAATGAACCTGCTGAGCTGGCTGGAGGTATAGGAAGCAGTGTGGACTGGAGCAGAGAGAGTTCCCTGGTTCAGTGGGCCTGTGATTTCCCTGTGGGGGGTCCTGCTATGGCAGCAGTGTAACTCTAACAACCCTCAGCCTCTGTCTCGTCCTGCCCTGCTCAGGGTGGCTTCGAGGAAACACCCACTCGCGAATGTTTAAAAGCCCCAAAAGTGCTCCATCCATTTGTCAGATTACACATCCGGCAGGTGCATTGATATGTATAAATACCACACTTAGACAAGTTCAGCATGTGAAAACTAGGGCATGTGAACCGTTTGTAGTGTGTCTTTCACACTCTCAGTTTACACTTTTGTGCCTTCCTCTTTAAAGATGTAAACTCAAAAAAAAACACTCGTAATGTGAGATGTTTTTAACATGTGTATTGTGACAGTTTGACAGGATTACCCACATTCGCATTTTCCTAAGTGTGTACATATTGCTTTATATTTGCACCCCGCTATACATAGATGGCCGTTTGAAGAAGTCAATTATCTCTGAGGAAAGATTGATCAAACGAGGCCATGTCAGTCTTTGTGTTTGCTATTGTTTGTTTAACAGTTGTACAGTATATAAAAACGAAAAAAAAAGTTTGATTTGTGTGGGTCTGTGTATGCTGTGTTTGTGTGATCACATGCTTGCATCAATCCATTGTTCCTTTCAAACAAGTGTATGGGGGTGAGAGTAGAGGGAGAGTTATTCAATTTATCAAGAAAAAAAACAATCCCTCGGTGTCATTGATTTCACTTTGGCACTGCTCTTCATAACAACACTGCCTCTCTATCGGCATGCACTATAATGAATTTCAAAGCCTTAGTACTGCAGTGTGTTTTTCATCTTCCAGTGGGCATGTTCTCCTCACACACAAATTCTTTTCTAATCGAAATGCTTCTTTTTGATCATTTTTCATCATTACAACATTATCTTCTATTTATCTTTGGACACATTTTTATACTACGCAAGCAATGTAGTGCGGAAACCCATTGTTGAATTGTGGGATCAAAACCTAAGTGGTTTGCAGGAGTGTAGGACTATTGCTGGAATAAAGGTATGAATGTGTGAGTGGAGTGCGTGTGTGTGTGTGTTGGTGGATCAAAGCAGTAACGAGCCATTACTGTCAAGTCGTTACGTAAGTAAAGAGGGCTTTTTGCATAGGGAGTGATTTAATGCTTAAACAGACGGTGTTCGATGGTGTTCATTTGTTTAGGTTTCTACTACGGACACATTGAGCCAGGAAAGAAAGATGTATAGCAATATATCCAGGCAATTGTTGTTTTGATAACTGTCTCCTTGAATGCAGCTCCTAAATGTTGTTTTTTGTACAGCCTATTTGCCTTGGGAGTTCTAACTAATATCCTTTTTTGTATTCTTCTTTAATATTGTTTTTCTAGTTTTCATTTATAGCGACATTTGTATTTCGCTGCATTGATGTTTTTTCCTATAAGAGTGTCCTGTATTTTTCTTCAATAAAAAGACATATGGGGCAATTTTGGGTAACATAAATGTACAATAGCCATGTGGAAATAGGGGATTTACTAGTCTGAAGGTTATAAATGACGGCAGCAGTCCCATGTGCTTTTGGCCTCGCTCTTCCTTATCGCTCTTCCTATCTGCCTTTGTTATCTTCACCTTCATGATCTTCTATGTCTTTTGCTCATTTTCTTTCTTTTTACATCTCTTCCTGACATGAAGTGACAGGACATTTTAATATCAGATTTCGGGCCCTGCATGGTGGCCAGGAGGCCTTGAGACAAATGGAGCATGAGGCAAGGCCAGGAACAAGAATGGAAATGGGACTCGATGAAAAGCAGAAGAATAAAAATAAGAGCCCGAGTAGAGAAACAAAAGAGTAACCCATGGTAGAGTAGAAAGGACACGGGAGGTTTGGAAAGTATGAATCACACTGGATCTTAGATCAGTGTTGAGCAGGCAGCAGACTAGCTGAGGGCACTTGTACCTTTTTGCAAGATGACGCAGATATATTCCAGCTGCTCAAAATCCCACATACCCCAAACAAAGGATTGTTATCAGATATACCACACGGCTGTTGGAGGAAAGACGGTCTTTTTCCAGTCGACTCTTGGATCAGATACAAGGCTCATCACAAAAGCCCCAAAGCATCGCCAAGGGCTCAATCGCATCCAACACAACAGCTGCAATGGAAATTAATTGTATCCAATTCATTTGTCGTTCTTGGTAATTGTGTCGATTTTGTGCACTACACGTGCTTTGTGTAAGAGTGTGTGTGTGTGTTTGTGTGGGGTGGGGTGGGGTATGTGTAGCACACATGTACTTACATGTGGGTATTTGTGTGTGAGCGAGCATAATGTAAATGGGCACTCTGTTGATATCCTTCTTTGTCTTTGTGCCTTTGAATGGATGTGAAGAAAGCAGTGCTGAGTAGGAAACATTAGGAAGGCACCACAGGGCAAGGTTATACTCTAGCTCCCAGTGCATGTATTGACAGATGTGTCAGCAAGCTGACCTGATGGGCAGGGTTTCACAGTAGAAGAGCTAAAAATGTGAGGGAGAGAGGGAGAAAAGGCAGGCTGAGGCATTAAGTTTCCATCTGCAGGATTCAGCCCCTTGTGCATGTTTGCGTGTGTGTGTGCCAAGAAGGGTCATTAAGGTGGCAGAAAAAACACTCTAAAGGAAAGATAAATGTGTATATTTACCCCATTATCTTACTCTGGAAGACTGTAATATCGCCATTCTGGAATTAATCATTCGCTTCCCTGCTAAATCATCATTAAAAATGCATTGGAAATCTCCACTGAAAGGCAGATGAGAGACGTGCAGGTGGAGGGAAAGGAGTGGGCTGCAAATGAGGCAGTGTGGTGGAGAGAGGGATGAGAGAGAGACGCAGTGTGTGCATGTGTTTCAGAGTTCAGTCATCCTGATGGACAACTAGCTAGGCCCATTCCACTGACAGATAGGGCTCTATCTCCATATTTGCAGTGAGAAGTGTCCAATTTCCTCCCTGCGATCTCAATCGCAGAGTTAAAGAGCTCTGTGCATGTGAAGCCGGAGTCCTGATCAAATAGATCTTAGAGATCTGCTTTTAAGGGAACATGTTTGCAACAACATAATGGGCTTTTTTTCTTTTTGTTTCCTCGGCTCATCATTAATAAACGTTCATGCATGTGCGCGCAAGCACAACAAATCACGTACGCATGTGAGTGCAGTTCCCTTTTGTGATGGGTTACGTGTCTGACTAAGAGTGGAGACGGAACAGTGAATAATAAGGGATTTAATTAGACTCTGAAAAAACAGTGAATATATTATGATAAAATGAAGAAGTTTAATCAAGCAATCAATCTACTATGGCGACCGCATCTGGAGCAGAAGAACATTACAGAAGAGAGGGAAAAGGATGAGAATGCAGTTTTTTAGTTACCAGGGCTGTAGTACTTAAGGCTGTTCATGGTCTTGAGTCCAAACTTAGGTTCACATGTCTTGGCCAGGTCTCTTGGTGCCTTGTTGGACTCGGAAATTTTGTCTTGGACTCTTCTATTGAGAACTGGTCAAGTTTCTCCTGGCTGCTGATTTGCTGATCATTTGAACAGAATTTTGCCTTAATTCTGTTCATTAGTTTGATGTTAGAAGACTGATCAATCTTGTTTATAGATCCATCCTAACTATATTAGTATTGGAAAGACACTGTTGCCTATTATGGTCTTGAACAGGACTCGATTTGCTCTGGACTCAGTTTTGACTTGGTCTCCACTGCCTTCGGACTTGAATCATACTCGACTGGACCTGGTCTGGGACTTGATTTGGTTTTGACTGCAGCCCTGCTTATGACGCTGATGTTTGTTCCAAGTTTTCATTTCTCTGATACGTTCTGTTTTAATCAGGTATTGCAATAACAACGGAGTGAAAGGCCATGCTTGACAGCTGTGATCGTTTTTCTGTGCTCGACTACTGCAAAGACTGGCTCCAACATTGCAACATGGGGGCGCCCTTTTCCGGGGTATTTTGGCCTCACCTTTGTATAGTTGGAAGTGGAGACCCATTGCCATCTTTTTATACATTGTGTGGTTAAAATAGTGATGTTAGAGTCTGTTTCACTGCTGGCACATAGAGGGCCTTTTTAATCCAAGTGTTAAACTGCCAATGTGCTCAGGATTGATCTGCATTCCCCTCTATCTCTCTCATACTTAGTAGTCTCTCCAAAATCACATTATTGGTTCTCCTCTGAGCCAAATGGAGTCATTTCCTTAGCAAACCGACTTCATATATTTACCTGCTAATGACTTGCTTAAGCTAACGTTGAAAACATAATAGCATCATTATGGGCCAGGCACCATGAGGTGTCTCAAGGTTAATAGCAACTTTAATTGACTAGAAGGATGGAGGCTGAGAAACCCTTGTTGTCCCTATTAAGTAGTATCCTTGATCTGTGAATTGGATCCACAAAATTGAAAGATTACCTCGTTATCGGGACCCAGAAAAACCTTGATCACATCGTTTTCACAGATATATTTTAAGCTCAGAGACAGATGCTTTGCTTTTAACAAGCTAAACATGAAATTGGAATCGATGAGATACTGTACAAAAAAAACAAAAAAAAGTGCAATTCCTTCTTTTAAATGTATTTCAAAGTCTCTAGGGACAGTACTGTCCACATGATAAGACTTTTGGTCAGTTTATCTTCAGTATAGGGCTGCACCTAACATATGTTTTCATTACAAATAATCTGCAGAGTATTATCTAGATTCATAAATTAATTGTTTGGTCTGTAAAATTCAGAAAGAAAGTGAAAAATTCCAGCTCAAAGTCCAAGGTGACGCCTTTCGTTGTCTTGTTTCGTCAGTCCAAAACCCAAAGAGATTCAACTTAAAATCGAGAAAAGCAGGTAATCTCCATATTTTATAGGCTGAAGGAAAATGTTTGCATCTTTTTCATGAAAAAATGTCTTGAATGATGAATTGTTTATCAAAATAGTTGGTGGTCATTTTTCTGTTGGTTGACAAATCGTTTAGTCGACACATAGAAGCAGCTTTACTTGAGTATCGTTCGTGTATAGCAAAACAGTTCCCACTGAAGGATGCATTATGTTCACTCAAATGAAAGAAGATATTGATTAGATTTCACTTCTGTGATCAGCAGGGTGAGACAAATACTTCATGGAAGAGGTTAGGTGGCTGATAGCAAGGTGAGAAAAGCTAAGTGAAGATAGCTTTAAATAGATAAAAAAATGGAATGACACATACACACATATTCAGAACCACACAGACAAAGAGGGAGGCATAAAGAGATGTATTTATTGCAGCTATCCTATAAAACAGTTATGACAAACTCATGGCTAATATATTAACAGACTTATCCACCAGCATCCATTATGTATTACTCATCATCAAAAATTCAATCTGGCAGACTGTGTGCCATTATTCAGATGTGCTGGGGGAAAAGTGGCACATTTGAATAAGTGAGGAATTGTAGGACTCACTCCGTGTCTTGTTGTTGTTCCAAAATCCTCCCTTTTAAATAATTCAAACGTGAAATCAATCAAAAAATCCAGGAGATGGATTGATATTGAAGAAAAAACGCCTCTCTAGTTCAGATAGCTAGATTAATTATATCACTGAGAAGAAACGTTTTATTGTTCCTGTCCCATTTAAAATCAAATCAGACTTATCAAGTGGCTCTGTCGTACACCATCTGTTTTTTTCATTAGCAGAAGAGGAAGGAAAACATGTTTTCTGCATTTTTCAACTTGTTTCTGACCCCCTGCTATGGCTGCAGTAGACAAGCTCATATTTACTATATTTGGTTTGCCTTGTTTCCTCTGGTGAAATTCTGCATCTCTCTGCAATACCTAAGTCTGAATGAGATTGGATATGGAAATGTAGAGTACTGCAGACCAGTAGTTTCTGCTGATGTTGTGGAACTTGGCAGCATGGAGAACAGGACATATTCCTCGGAGAAACAAACACTCGACACTTCTGTGCAAGCAGACACATGAAACCTGACACACATGCACACATACTCTTCATTTGATGTGGTACATTAAAGAAAAAGCAACCAAAGTGAAATACGACATATTTAAAGTGTGGCAGGGATTTTTCAACATGTAAACTGTGGAAAAGGTGTTAGCTAAGTAAGGGAAAGCTTACAGGCAGCAGTTTTACTTAACGGATATATTTTAACTGTAGATAACCTTGTTCTTTTATCTACGTAGTACGTCTATCCCGTATATCATATACAATGAGGTTATGAAAAATAATAACAGCCTCTGTGAAGCTTTACTTTGGCATCTCAGTGAGCTAAACGGTAACGTTAGCATGCTTATCACTAGTTATGAAGGTATCTGCTTCAAAAGCTCAGACTGATTGGTCAGCATGGCTGGGTCTTCCGCATCTGTGCTCTTGGCATGTGTGTATATATATATATATATATATATATATATATATATATATATATACAACTGTGTTGTCTAATGCAATAGTGTCGAGAATTGTGTTAATGTTTTGTTAAGATTGTGTCAGGGGGTGCTTATTGACCTCTACAGTAAGTTAGTTCTGTTTTGCTTCCAGTTGTCTGTTTTTTTTTTAACCCAAGGTCAAACACTGCAGTGTACAGTCACTTGGCTTACTGTCTGCAATAAAGTCAAGCACTGCAATTGGATCTGTGCAGTTCAATGGAATCCAATTAATTACATCTGGTCTAAAATGGAAGCTCAAGTCTCTCTGAACTTTGGAGAAACTGACCTGTAATAAAGTCAGGCTGACCAGCTTTGTGCTTTCTTTTGTAAGTACCTCACTGTCAAAAATCCCAAACATTCTTACTTCGGTGTTCTACAAGCCCAAAGGCAAGAAGATTAAATTCAGTGTCCGTATCATGTATCAAAAGCAAGATACAGCTGTGCACTCCCAGTATTTCATGTTCACTCATATACTTGTTTCGGTCAAACGTGTTCAAAACATTGAGGTATCATATTAGAGTCTACAAAATGTACAAGATCCATTAAATCTTAGCAAAGACGTGCTGTTCAGGAGTAGTGTGTGGAAACCATAGACTGTATAATGCAATATGTGGAGTGATGCATTTCAACATATAGTAGAGTATAAATAAGCTTAAAGAACTGATATTATAAACTTGTTTATATACTTCTGTTTTTTGAGATTCCTTTTGGCTTTTTATGCCTTTTATTTGATGTTCAGCTGGAGGTTGATTGGAAATGGGGGAGAGAGAGGGGGAGGAGGATATGCAGCAAAGGGCCTCAGGTCTGAGTCGAACCTGGGCTGCTGAAGCAAGGACTTTTAGCAAATGGGGTGCCCCCAGCTACTAGGCACTAATTTTCAATCAATTTCTCAATTAATGGATTACATAGTTATTTTGTCCATAAAATGTCAGAAAAAGGTGAAAAATGTTCATTAAAGCTTAAGGTGACGTCCTAAAATGTGTTTTTGTCCACAACCCAAAGAGTTTCAGTTCACTGTCGTAGAGGAATGATGAAATCAGAAAATATTCACATTTGAGAAGCTGAACTCATTTGGACATTTCAATCGGTTACTAAAATAGTCAACTGTGGCAGCTCATGAACACCCCTGTGAGACCAATGTTTGGTATCTCCCAGTGTTTGAGCTGAGATTGACAGTAGCGTGATGGTAGCATACAGTCATCATCGTAGCCTTCAAATGTATGGATACATCATCATATATACAACTTATCCTTGATCGTAGGAGCTCCCATGCCTTGCTAATATGCATTCATGCTGTTACAACCTGATTCCTTATGTTTCCCCCATCTGTGCATCCTTGTGTTTTCTGGAATATATTTTAATTGGTGAGATATGTAAAAGTCTTGTGGATGCACACTGAGAGCGACTGTTGGCTTAAAACCCTTTTTCTATCTGCACAATACACTACCTCACTTTCATATTTACTTTTCTGTAGAAATCTCAAATGGAAATGTTCTGGTTATGCACAGATAATCAGGTACCTGTAGTTCCAGGCTAAGTCAGTCTGGTATATTTTAAAAGCCCTTATAGAACCTTTCAGCACGGAGCAGCACAGCCTCAGCCATTTGTCTGCCACCTTTAGTCAAATCTCCCTTACAGATGCAATGACTAATAGATGAAGTTAGTAAGAGACTTGGATGGACTACAGAGAGTGTGAGAGAACTTATTTGAGAGAAGAGATTTTTGAGAGAAATTCGGGCTTGGAGAGAAGTTACAAAATAAAACTGAGCTGTGTCGCGTGAATGTGTTACTAGACCGAAAATACTCGTCACAATACTTGCCGACAAATCTCTCTTTAATCCTCCTGCATGTTAAACTGATGCTCTCTCTCTCTCTCTCTCTCTCTCTCTCTCTCTCTCTCTCTCTCTCTCTCTCTCTCTCTCTCTCTCTCTCTCTCTCTCTCTCTCTCTCTCTCTCTCTCTCTCTCTCTCTCTCTCTCTCTCTCTCTCTCTCTCTCTCTCTCTCTTTTGGCCTCTCTCACTTGGGGAATGGAATCTGGCAGGCTCCTCACAGGCCTCTGTAATGTGCTAACATAACAAATCAATCAGACTCATAGCATTTCTACAGCCCCTCAGCTCGCATTGATTTATCACGAATGTGTTGAAGATGAAGCGAGAAACCCTTTAGCACTGTGGGGCAGGGTGGTCAAGGCGAGTGGATCTAGAAGAGAAGGATGAGGGGACGATGACAGGTTTGGGGTGAGAGGTGAGGGGGGGAGTGAGGCAAAAGGAGGGCTCTCGGTTTGCTGACCTCTGTTATGATAGGCTGACATTGTTCACCTCAGGGTCAATGCACTGTCTGTCATCAGCCAGCCAGGGCAGAGAAAATGATGATAATGTGTTTTATATTTTAGATGGCTCTGATGTGTTTGCTGTGTGCTGCGGTTTTCCGGTATGTGGAGCATGATAGCTGCTGTCAGCCCTGTAGTGGGATGGGTCTGGGGTCACAGGTGACGGTGACGGTATTAGCTTGGTTTTCCATTATACACTATTAGTAAACTAACTTGACAAACAGAAAGACAACTTTCTCCATACATTTACCAGCTGAGGCATTATTGTCACTGTTATATAGGGTTGGGTACCGTTCACATTTGAACAGGTACTGATACCAGTACTTGGAATACAGTACCTTTTTTCAGTACTTTCCCTGTGTAATAACAAAAATGTAATTTCAGTTATAAAAATAAGTCACATATTTAATTTATAACTTGCATTTACCCTATTTACTTTGAACATTTTGATATCAATATAGAACATTTGACATCCCATACAAAATAAAACCCAACTGTCTCTCTACCCAAACCTTACAACCTTTAGCCTGTCAGTCCATCAGCAGGGCATAGAGAACGCTGTTGTGTTTTGTGTCTCAGAGGAAGTGTAACCCCACCACAACCACTTTATATTATATTATATTGCAGCGTGTGTTTGCTTAAAAATAATGAGTTTGGTACCCATTGCTACTGCTATAGCATCCCAACTGTGCAAGACACAGTGACAAAATAAACTCTACAGGTGTGTAGTTGAGATTGTGATTTTTGTCATAATCAAGCAGCCTTGAAACCATTCCTATTGTCAAAAATACATGCTGTTTTCTCAACTATATTATTACCATATTAAAGTGGTAATTTGTACATCATTTGTACATTTTGTAATTGATATTTGATTGACGTTATTTATTTGAGTCTCTTTCAATTTAAATATGTCTTCAACTCAAGCGAATTATCCTGCTGTTGCCACTCAATTATGACTCACACAGCTCACACAGCTCAGGGGGGATATCTGAACGGGAAGCCACACCTGTAAATTTTGTTTTCTGTTTTATACATCTCACGAGTGAAAGGCTTGTTAATCCGTTTCGGAGTATATCACTGTCGGAGGGGGAGACAGAGTAAGTAAAAGCTCAGTAGTGTCTGGGTGTATTTATATCAGGAACATACACTTAGAGACACTGAAGGGGGCTGATGGAGATGAGGATTGAAGTGGATTACTGAGATAGGACAGCGCCACCGAGAGAATGAAATCTTATTTATATTAAGCTTTCATAAAAAAACACAAGCAGTAAAACATACGTGGCCATATGCAGCTCGGCAGAGTGGCTGTGGCCCTCTCTCTGCGGGAGCTGCGGGGCTGATTGAAGGGGTCAAAGAGGAGATTAAAGTGATAATGTACATCTCTAATCCCCAGCACTTTGAGAGGGCAAAGAGGCAAAACTGCCTCCAACCACAGAGCTGGACATGAAGAGGGTGTATCACTAGCCATCAGGATCAGCTATTACCATGGCAACAGATTATTCAGAATAATTATCTGCCATATGTGCCTTGTCACAATTAGAAGTTGGCTGTGAGCTGGGTCACAGGTCAAACGCTGATCAGAGTACTGGGGGCGGTGGAGAGCATAACCCCCTACGTTATATTAGAACAAAGTTCAGCTTGCTTATCGCATCTGTCACATGAGCCACAGTCACACAACCTGCATTTCCGTCTGCACTTCTAAGCCCACATTCTCAGAGATCTGATGCTACCAGCTTCCATCATCACGTCGCAGTGATTTACTCTAAATGTCACTGCATACTGTGCGCTTTGAGCTTTCAGTAGCCGTTTCTTCAATAATAGAACTTACAAAAAATGAAAATCTGGAAATGAATAAAATGGATTTATGATTTCAATCAGACTACTAAGCTCCTTGAATCGACTTTTTTTGGCTGAGTAGCGAGGAAAGGAAATGACTGTGTGAGGACAGTGCGCAAATGTGAGCTGACAAAGGCACTGTGGGAAAAAAAAAGAAAAGAAATCCTTTTGTGGTTTGTTATCACGACCAAGCCTTCCATTAGGAGTCCAGACGTTTTAACTCATCACTGCAGCTCTCCCACAGGAGTTATACAGAAAATGTTTCATTTCCCATATATTCACACTAGTATCCTGGGAAAAGCAGCAACAAGGTGCTAAGTGGTTTACCCATTACAGTGGATAATTTATACTGTCATTTTTGACCATGTGCGAAAAGTCATTTGAGTGAGAAACCTCTCCACTGTGCACCATCTTGTAAAGTAGAAATGACAAAGCCATCTTTCCAAATCACTGTTAACTCATTTAGAAGTTATTCACTCGAATAATGTCCGGTAAAATAGCTGTGATTCTACTATTTGCTTACTTTGTACGCATTCTCATAGTGTATACAAATCTGCAACAAAACGTCAAGGAGTGACCCTTGGTAATCTCCTTTTTTAGATTGAGTCTCTGGATCTAATTGTGGATTTGGTATGAAACAGTTTAAGGAAGTGTGAAACGTGACAGTTTTAAGATACTTCCGATACCTCAGGCATATTACTGCAAGCTGTCAGAATGTGTGAGATGCACACTGACATCGCTTTTCTCTGATGAAATTTGTCACATCATGCCGGGCAGGATCACAGGGTTGAGGCACTGCCGGCACATTTAGGAAAGAGCCTGGATGTGTTCAGACAAGCTACTTACGTTTAAACACCAATTAAGCCCCATGCACTACTCACATCTATGGTCTATTAGATTGTCACCCATCACTATTAGGAGACACTAGGAGTCCTCTGGCATTCTGGGAAAATAATTAAATTCTTTCTGTGTCATAATTGCTGCCTTGAAAGTGTCTCTTTCGAACACTAACAAAGCCGGCTCTTACTCTTTCTCTGTCTCCCCATTCCCTTCTCCCCGAGCTCTGCCTTTCTCATCTCTTGTCTGTTGTCTCTCTAGACACTAATGAAGTGGTTTAATCTGGTAACTCCAGAGAGCTGTCTGCAGCAGACTGCATTAATTAAGTTCTCGTGTGTATTTGTTTTAAAGTTTCCATATTTTCAGAATGGGCCTACATGTTTTGCCCTCATCCCTTATGCACGTGTGTTCTGGAGAAACTTTTTGATGAGTCCAAATAAAACAAATGCAGTTTGTCGCTCTGAAAGGTTTGATAGCACATTGATTTCCCATTTGCAACTCAACTCTGTGAATCCACACAAATTAAATCACCATTAGGGATGGGTTTTAAGATTCTAACAGTGCCAGTAATCCTGTAATACTACTAATAGATACAGTACTCTAACAATACTCTTATTGGTTCTTTTTGTTATTTTAACAGAGAAATTGAGCACACATTAAACCTTGCTTTGTTTTCTCTTATATACTGTATATAGAGCTAGTTTTTTAGGGCCAAAATCTTCTATCTCAATAAAAGTTATTTAATATCTCGATAACAATATATACAGTATCGCGATATAGCATGTTTTCTTTAGTAATTTCATAAATAGTCTGTATGAAATGACCACATGGTGAAGCCTATTTGTTTACTCCCGTGTTATTTAAGTACTTGACAAATTAAAAGCACTGAGTATGTTTGTAATCATTTTATCAAGAACAAGTGCAAAACTAACATAACAGTGAAATTACAGAGAAAAAAATCCATTCATATACTGCCTGTTTACATGAATGCACATAAAAGTGTGATGCAAAGACAAAACTGTGCTTTTTTCTGTTTAGACGACGTAATTAATTAATAACGATACATCAATATATAATTCCATCATGATATGATTCCATTGAAAGACAATACATTATCTTATTGAATTATCGCTCAGTCCTAACTGTATATAAATGAACATTACATTAAGAGAACATACCTGAGGTGGATGGGGCAACGAGAGATGGACTAGTAGAAAACTCTATTTCTCCACCTGTATGTGATTCACCTTCGCTAGATGCTTTGGAATATTGTTGTTTTTCTGTAAAAGACGTGTTGCACTTGTGGCAACAAGCACTGTCTGCATCGACTTCAGTGGAGTGAAACCCAAATTTTGAGCATTTTGCTCTCACTCACCATTACTAAGAGCTAAGTGCTTGTGATAGAGCAAGGGGGGAGAGAGAGCCCCAGCACGCCCCTCGCACATATTTCTCTCAGAGAGAGAAGAATTCCTTAATCTTATTTGAGATTACAAAAATGCTCGGGAGATAAAATGCTCAAGATAGCTTTTATGTAGCCTAAATAAATAGAAATCAATTTTCTTAATTTCTCCAATACAGAGAGCAGAACAGATAACGTTGGACCTAATCAATACGGTCTTTACTAATTAAGCCCTGGGGCCAGTTTAATACTGTGGTTCTTTGGTCTGTCCTTGTGTGTCCAAAATTCACACTTAGACTTGTTTTGGCCGAGCTGATCATTTGATGCTGTTGTTTTCAAAGAGAAAAATGAAAGAAGATATGCTTATTACCCTCCCCTTACTTATGAACCCACACATTGTGCTAAGTAGGTTTAAAAACATGTCAGACATGAAGTGAGTTTGAGTTATTATATGGTTCCAGTTGGATAAAGTGTAGTCAGTAAAGCGAATAGCTTGTCTGTTACTTCCACAGCGTGATTGATTTTTAGCTCCGACTAACCACACTCAACTGGTCTATTTATGCAGTCACCCCTCTTTGATTTAGTTCTTGCCTTCTTCAGAGTATTCATTTGCATTACATTTTCTTTGACATCGCATCACTGAATTCATAAAAAAAATGGCAGTGGTGGCAGTTCTTTTTACAAACAGCCACGTAGTGAGCCCCTGTTCCAGCTTTCGTATTTGCCAGCTCCTCCTGAGTCCCTAGGATTCAGGCTGTTGACTTAAGATCTTGGCTTTTCAGAATAAAGTGTACCTCCACTGTACATCTCTCTCCTACACACCTCTTGTATTTAACTAAAGCACAGTTATTTTATTACTTGGACAATATCGCTAAAGTATTACACGGTGGCATTTTGCTGCATGAAGTGTTAAATGGCTGCATCATTACCAGATAATGTAACTACATTAGATTACAGTGTTGCATTAATCAAGGTTCAGGAAACGAGAAGCTTGCATGTATCTGAACAAACTGAAGATTTTTGCAACGTGGACTCGTGAAATTCACCATCATTTTCAGAGCAACCACATAAAAAAGGGTGAATAAATTGTCTCATGACCCACAGGAGAGGATAACACCAAATTTTGTGGGTAAATTAATTGTCAGTTTTTGTGAAATAGAAAATAAATTCTACATCAAACATGCGGGTAGTATTTGTAACTGCACGGTACTTAATTTCACACTCTTTTTGGCATTAATGGTTTGCACAAAAGTGACCTTCCATTGCCTTCCGAGTGGAATGGAAAGCTGTGCATATGATGCTTGCCGCCATCTTTACTTATTTATTGCAGTGGTTATTTTTTTCTAATAGTTTTCTTACCAGCTGCTGCAGCAACACAGGTGTTGTTTTTACATTGTGAGTCTGTGTCATTGTGGCAAAATGTGGTCCTGGAGACACCTGCTATAGCAGAAAGTACCACAGAGACAGTTTTGAGTATTTTCAAGGTCTCTCCTTCTGTCTAAGGCCAGATTTTGTTACCGCAAAACAATACAGGCAAGTACATAAGATAAAAATGAAGGTAGAGTTCGAAAAGGGGTGTGGTCTGAGCATGTTTGCAGGTAGTAGAGGAGTAGAATGAGATAACCGTGTAAGATACGGTCGCAAAACTTGTGATTATGGAAATAAAAATGAAGGCAGAGTTTGAAGATGGGGCTGGTCTGTGCAAAAGAGGGGGGTGTAGGGGGATACTACTTCTACTAATTCTATACCCGATACTACTAATTCCTCAACAAGTTACAAAATGTCATTAACATTTCCCTGTTGCTGATTCCACCTCTCGAAGAGGCAGTGATCAAAAACACACTCTGCGTTCATTTAGAATGCTTCCATTATAGTGAAGGCCCTTTTGAGAAAATTGCTCTTGTATTTACGAGTAGTGCCACTACAAGTAGTAGCACTACACTGTTGGTATGCTGGGTACCCTCCAACTGCTAACTAGACTCCAGCCAGAAACAATACTGTCACATTCACTCGTAAGCATAGGAAGCCAGGTTTAGGACTTAAAGGGAAAGACTGCATTGACCTTAATGAACAGAACCTTGTTCGTCCTGCTGTGTAGGAAGTGAATACAAAACCAAAGTCGTTTTATATCTTTTTTTCCATTTTCTTTTTCATGCTCCATCTTCCTCAGCATGGAAAACATAGAGAGGTGAGATTTGTTTTGTTTTTTGTGCAACCATAACTCGGATGCACAATGGGAAAGTTGATTTTTCATAAAGAGATCCATGACCTTAGCAGACCAATATCCACTGCAGCACGACCTTCCCTTAGGGAGAGAATAACACGCAGCACTTACCACCCGATAGCACTCAACCAACATATCCTTTAGTCACGCAGTGCCACTCACGTGCACACACACACCAAACCAAATACCTGCAGTTTTTCACATAAATTAGGCACTACAGTACACACACGTATCCACAAACCGTATGAGTAAAGGAGCAAAAAACACATTTGTCTTGCACCATCAGCATCAAAATCTGATCTCTCTGCCAAGGTCAAACTGTCAAGATTTAGGCTATCCCCTGCGTACGAACACAGTCAGAGACAGAGACATACACAAAGTGATGGATTGACAAGAGACAGACGAAGCAGATGAATGCACACACACATTTAAAGCCACCCTTTTGTGATATTTGAGCTACAACCATAAGTCATTCTGCAGGGTAGCTGTACCATGAAGTGTAGACACTGGTATCCATAACATGCATGTTTTATTTATGAGTGCCTGTATGGATTCCACACAGCAATATATGCAAATGCACATTAAGGAGAGGAGGCTCTTCATTTCTGCCTGTTAAAAGAAGTGTCTGCCTTCTTATCACCGCTGCTATTAAAATAGCAAGGCTGTGGGGCGGAGATCCATCTTGTCTTTTAATGACATGTCTGTGTGTGTGCGCACAGCACATAAAGGTGTTTGAATGTGTTTCCTGTCTAGGACTGTGTGGATCTTGTGCATGCATGAATGTGCTAGTGCACTTAACTGTGCTCGCATCCGTAATCAGGACTGTAAGTGGCCTGCAATTTCAAAAAGGGATATTGAAGTGGGGACTGTAACGGAGAATGAGGATGAGTTGTAAGCCTGTGATGTTAAAATGTGAGGCACCTTCATGAAAATAGTTTGGATTATTCCTGACAAAAGTAAAGCGGATCGTATCGTATAATTACCTCCTTACTATTTCATGTAAGAATGAGAGTGTTCTTTTCACGAAAATATATGTGTTTGTGTGTTAAAGCAGCATCAGCAAGGTAGCCATTCTGTTAAGGACGCTTGCTGTGCACTACGAATGTTTATACTGTCATAAAAGTGATGCTTTTGGCATTTTTAAACCCGCTGTACAGTTGTTGTGTAGTCATACCAAAATCATGCATCTTTAAGTTCATTTGTACGGCACAATCTCACATGCAGTGTCTCAATGAGCCATGTAAGCCCACAGAAGCAGCGGTTCAAGCCCAAGTCCCAATAATGAAGACAGGGAAAAACTCAACAAATGGTAATAGGAAATAATCCTCAGGACAGAAAATTCAAAGAGGGATCCTCTGTCTCCAGATGGCTGGGCAAGGCAAGACCAGTAGCTGGGGGAAAAGGCAATTAAAGGATATGAAATAAAGTTTTAACAGTTACGAGTATGTAGATGGCAAGTTGGTTGAGCTTCTACTCGTTTGGAGCCCTGTCCAAACAAGTATTTAGGCTTTATATAAATGAACAAGCAGATAAAAGGAGCATAAGCAAGAGCGTCCTCAAATCATCTGTGTCCTGAGAGAAGAGAGGTAACAATATAAGCCTTAACACCCATTCGGAATTTAAAGCCCTCTTTCAATCTCGCCGTTTCACTTCACGCTCACAAAGCAGCCATTCTGACCTCACAGTGATTGTGTGCTTTATAATAGAGGGTGCAGCGATATGTTTTTGCATTGCAGTGTGTGTGTGTCTGTGTGTCTGTGTGTATGTGTGCACGCGCCTCAGGGACAGTGGGTGACAGACTCACTCCCTGTGTGTTGCCAATTGCAGTGCGAGCGCCAAGGACAAGCAGTGGAGGGTAGAGCGGGTGATTTGTCTCTTAGGATTGAACTCATCTCCCTGGTCTCCCGTAGGCCTCTCCTTCCTCTTCTGTCTCTGGATGCTGTCTTATTTTGAAGGTGAAGAGCATTTCTCTGTTCCGTTTTGGCTGATGCCATTTGATTGTGTTTTTGGAATATACACAGTTATTGTGGTTATTGAGCTCACGTCTACACACAGCCTGGTCGCCAGAAAAACCTAACCATGTACTTTTTAAGTAGGGCTGGGCCACCATCCGATATGATCATTTATCGGCTTTCAATGGAATCGTATTGTGATGAAATCGTATATCAAGATAACAAGATACACAGTTATGTCATCTAAATTGATAATAACAAGCAAATACTAACTCAGATCATTCAGAAAATATGATGTGGACTATTTGGAGTTTCTATTTTGCAGTAATGTTCTTAATAAAATGAGTAAATACTCACAAAAATTAACACAAAGTGTCATCGAAGTGGGGGTATGACTTTGACAAGTAGGGAGACTAGAGATGTTTCAGTTCCATTTTTTCCTTCCTGATACCAATTCCAATACCTGAACTTGCGTAGAGGACCATGCCTAATAACGATCCGATACCAGTACGTACTTTTATTTTAATATATTATTATCATTTATTTTGTTATCATGGATGTGATATGATTTCTATCACGTTGTATGTATGTAACATGAACAAATACATACAGAAAATAAATGTCATACAACGTTCTTTTGTTATCTGATTTGACAGTCATAACTGAAAAAATAACATGAGTAAACTACTTTAAATTAGATTATTTTCAGGGATAGGTTACGTGGATGCAGACCTGCAGAAACATGCAACCCCAACATTGGGTACTGGGTTAGATTCATATATACTACAGAAGTGACCAGGTAATGAGATTTTCCTTTTAGCTATTTCAGCCAATGGATCTGAGATCATAGTAGAAATACAGAGCCACTTCCTGTGTATATCTTGGATTTAAGATAATAAACATGAACACATAACCCTGCATTCAAAACAAACCTTTAGCCAACAACGCAAGGCATCACCTCACGTCGGGCATTTTTCACCAACAAAGATTGCTTAATTGTCTTATTATTTCCAACTGTGGCATGTTTAGATGTGTGTTTTCTTTTGGCCAGAGTGCAGTCTTCATAAGAAGCATTGAAAGAATAGTTTGTTTACACATCTGAAATAGCTAATCTCTGAGCAGATGCAGCAGCACAGAAGAAATCCACTGAATGTAGAAACAGGCCAAACGGCCTCATAAAAACACTCACAGACAGCTCTCCTTAGTTATTTCCCCTAGTAGGCCAGAAATCCACTGTAAGTATAAATATATTTGGACAGAAGGCATGAAAGATAGAACAATTATTGATCTGCTGTTATACTGTAGGATTTCTCGTATTGCCTCATATTGCTACCAAATCACAGCAGTGTCCTTCCTGTTACCCTGTGTATAACCATTATTTATATGCCAGTGGCAAAGTAATCCAAAAAAAGTGTCCAGCACTGTCATTAGCCGTCAGCTGTACAGGGAGCAGTCCCTTTGAAGTCTGTAAAAATGGCTGTGCTGCCCATCACATGCACAATTGCAGTGTCCTCTAAAATTTCCAGACCCAAATCTCTTTAGTCTGCAGAATAGAATATAGGCGCCGGCAAGGTAAACACCTCTCTCATTATATTCAGCTGTCCATGCAACAATCTTCTGTTTGCCACTGAATTCCATTTTGTTTTATGAAGGAGGTTGGGAAGATTATAATATTTCATCTAAACTGGTTGGTCTTGAATGTCTCATCAGTTTAATGCAAACCATATCAACTTCAAATAACATTTGTGCTGTATGTAAAGTTTTTTTCTTAATAAGTCAACAAGATCCAGTAGAAAAACGCTTCTGGGAACTCGGAACCTAAGTATACTTGCGTCACCATCTATGTTACATTTTGTTTATGTTGTTGCTATAGTGTAGAAAACCCTGCTGCCCCCTGGATGGTGGAGTGAGTCGAAGCTCCTCTACTGGTCAAAGTAGGAGCCGCTGCTGTCAAACACTGAGCTATCCTCCTCCCGCTGTAGCTCTGAGTGCAAGTGGAATGTGGCTGCGAATACAGATCTGGATCTGATACAGAGGCATGAGTTTTGAATGAACACTGTAGAAGGCGGAAGAATCTCTGGAGGGCTGTTACTGCCTTCTGCCATATTCTCATTGACGCAAAACAAATATTGCATACCGCTTTGATTTAGCTGGACAGTATTTGGCAAGATCTTTTCAAAGAGCGGTAATCGAACACCGTTTTAATGATAATTTTCATTTGATATGGTAATACTAACTACTACTACTAGGAAATTTCCTTCAGTTCAACATTCAACCGGTAACTGTTCCATCCCTGATTTCCAGTATGATGTGAATTTTTCATGTCCCGCCATACTGTGCATATCTGTTCAATTGCTGTAACTCTTCAATAGGAAGCAAAATATATAATATTGTTTGCTGCGAATAGTGCTATGGTGTGAGTGTATTGACAGGGAACCCCCCTGAACTCCATTACCTTCTTCTTCAAGACTTCTAACTTTTAACAAAACTAACTCTCTTAAACAGGGCAAACCACCAGGGTACACAGCTTGTGAAACATAAACCAATTGTAAAACTAATGGTACACAAACTTACACTGCCAAATGACATGTTTCTATACTCTGTGCAATCCTGACAGTACAGTTAGCCAACAAAACCTTCAATAAAACCTAGTTATGTAAAAAAAAAAAGAAAAAAAGAAGAGGAATCCAGCGATATATTGTGAAACTGGTAGAATTTTATAAGTTACTGTGACACAGATCTTTGGTCATACCACCCAGTGTTACTTGAGACTGTAAGGTCACCCCACCAATTGTACGCAGGACATAAAAGACAAGATTTGTAACAAAGGATCTGTTTTTGTAATGAGTTTCAAACATTTTTTGGGTAATAGATTAGATTGGATGCCATGAACGTCTCCAAAGTCCTTCATCCTCCTTCCTCTTCACGGAGAACATGTGTGTGTGACAGAGTGATAGTTTATTTGTGTGTGTGCTAGAAAAACAACAAACAAATGACATTCCATTATTTCATGTTCTCTTTCTCTCTTCGCTGAACAAACTTTCCAATGAGCTTCACAAAATCTTGAGTATTTGGCACATAAGAAAAACACCAGAGACAGTGTTTAGCAGAGAAACTGCTAATCAATAAGCAGCAAATAAGAAGCTCTTGAATAACTCTGAGTTAAGGATAGCAGATAATGATAATGCTTAGTTACTTGAGCATTATGTCAATGACCCAGTATCTAATGGATTTTCTAGATCTCTCCTCTAAATATCTGGGAGTCTAATCGTTCTATTTTAACCATTAGCTGCTAAATAACACATAACCCACAACTAATTATTACTTCCTGATTATATAAACTTTATATTAGTTACTATGTATGTGTCCCCTCAACTGAAATAGTACTTTATCTGACTTAACTTACAAGTAGGCGCTGACATGTTATTTGCAATGCATCATTCATTTATGATTTACAGTATTTGGTCATTATAGAAGTGGTTCGCGAATAATGTACAGGAGACAGAATCCTTTAAAAAAACAAATTAGGCACATCTTTGTTTGTTTTGTAGTTTCCGATTTGAGTTATTCAACGGCTTAAAATCGTTGTATTGTATAATATGGATGCTCCACATAGCTGTGTTGGATGATCTCAAAGCCATGACAGGGTACGATGAAGCCTCTGTGTGATGTGTTGTGAATTTAGAGATGTTCCATCATTTATCCAAATGGCTTCTTAATTTCTCGGAGGAAATCCTCAGCATTATATTTTGTTTTGTTAGGATGTCAGAGTGCATTTCGTTCACTTTAACCCTTCTTTTCAATAGTGGTTTTAAATAGGCATGGCAATCCATACTTAGGAGATAATCTCCAATGTGTATCACTGATGAACTGTGCACATAATGTCCTTGTGCTATTTATTCTGCTTCCTGCCCCCCACATTTGTCACTCCTTTTTTGTTGGCATCATTCTGTCATTCTCAGTCCCTTCATTTAGCAGTCTGCAAGTCCTGTTAAATGATTAGTAAGCCCACAAGTGAATATATGCAAAGCCTCTTCCACTCCATCGGCTTAGTGAGCAGTGTGGTTTAAACACACCTTGCTAAAGCCTTGTCTAACACATACGCACAGAGAAAGGTATTCAGCAAAAGTGAGCAAGTATATTCCAAGAATAACACACTCAAACAATCCAGACATTCTTAAGTATTTGCCAGGATTCCTTCCTCGAAGATATACACTGGAGATCAAAAAACAGTAACTATTGTGTCAGAAGAGAAGATTTAAACAATGTTTTCTTAGGGCTGTAGGATTAAAAAAAGAATAGGAAGTGTAGAGGCCCTTGCTTTGAATGACTTCAGCACATATGCACCCACAGGACATCACTAGTTTCTCACTCTGCTCTGGTTTAATCTTGGTTCCATTCTTCTTGCAGTCTCCGCAATGAAATGTTTATGTGAACCTCCTTCTGCAACATGCGATACCTCCACTGCAATTGTCTCCCTATCAGCACGCAATTTTAGTGAAAGATAATACCCCCTGTTACACTGCAAAACAGGTTACGAAGTTCGTTGAAACTAAGAATATTGAAACACTGAAATGGCCAGCCCAGAGTTCAGATCGAAACCCCATAGAGAATCTCTGGAAAATCCTTGGCAACAAAGTAATGACTAAGAAACCCACTACAGTTACCGAACTGTGGAAGAGGCTGCAATAAGAATGGACCAAGATTAAACCAGAGCAGTGCGAGAAACTAGTGATGTCCTGTGGGCGCAGATGAGCTGAAGTCATTCAAAGCAAGAACCTAATTATATAGCCCTAAGAAAACATTGTTACTGTTCTCTAATTTTGCTCTAGTTTTTCTTTTTTTTCACAAATTAAAGGTTTTTGTGGAAGTGCCTTGGTTATTTGAAAAAACCTTCTAGTACAGCAGTGATATAGCCACAGCGGATATCCAATCAAATTCTGAATGAGAAAAAGTAGAGATAGATAATACCCCCTGTTACACTGCAAAACAGTATTTCAGAATAAATCAAGCACTAATGCTTTGTTCTCAAATTTTGAAATCCAGTGTACGTCCACACATTACACATAGGCACACTTATTCTGAAAGAGTGCATGTTTGCTCACACCCAGGATAGGTTTGAGTCCTTCCTGTCCTCTAAGACATGGCCAATCAGATATGATTCTGAATGTAAGGTCCCACCAATAAAAAGACAAAATATTCTATTAAGTGTAAATCCTCTCTGCTCGTGGAGCTTGTGGAGTCAGATTAGGACTAGACAAACACTGCCAAGTAGTCGTGCCCACACCGGGACCACTGCCAGCAAGAAGCCCCACTGTTATTGCCGTGTCACTGTGTGTGCGGGTTTGTGTGCACAGGCAGCAAAGAACCCAAATGTGAGCATTAGCAGGCAGGGGGATGAACAAACTCTAATACGTGCTGCTCAGTGTAATGGGAAGACTGTGTCAGGGATCTGAGTGGGCTGCGGCTGCAACACACAACCTTTGTTCTGAGTGCATGTGTTCGTACTCGAGTGCATATTTTTCTATCTCCTGCAAAGTAGTGGGAGTATTTTGTGCCCAAATCTGTATTGTGAATTTGTGCAACAGCATAAAATGCACAATTTGTGGGTTTTTAGCATACAAATTCTTTCCAATTTACTTTACTGTGTAGCTGACTTGTTAGTTTGGTTAGCCTTATCAGTGTGGAGTCTGTTTATTTAGTAATGGTAGCTCTGTAGCTCCTCTGTGTACTGCAAGCACAGCCAGCTGTGATGTTTAAGGCAGAACAGACAGATTTCTATCGCTAACCCTAAGGCTGCTCATTTGAATTCAGCACACCTCTCCTAAATCTCCCTCCATCTCTTTCTCAATCCTCCCTTTTACTTTTTCGCTTTTTTCCCTCTCTTGCCGTCGTACACATTGGAAGAGAATGCTTAGAGCAGAGAGGTAAAATATTGGTCAGCCATCAAAACAATATCTTTGTGAGCTGAAGACACAGCAATTTATACTCACTGACAACTGCCAAAACATACACAATGACAACCACTGTTACACAAATGCATCTGTGACACACATATGGATGTCAGGAGAACCTGTGCTTCGATATCAAGTCCATGCCAACATTCTTTTAAAATATGACGGTACTCGTTTTTCTACAGTAACATTGGTACAGGGGATGCAATTCTTCTGGACCTGACAAGGCAGCATATATGCCTACAAATGATCTGGTCCACCATTGAAGAAGAATGCCTACCAGCAAGAAAGAACAGTTTGCCAGTGCTATGTCGATTTGACATAGTGCTCGGGTCCGTCACATCATGCCACAGGGCCAAAATAGACTTTTTCATGATTGACTTACATGGCAAAGGACACATCTGTAATTGAGTGGATTCATTGGATAGTCATTACCCTCCCAAAATGACTCATTTTCAGGAGTGGGCCTGACTTGCAGAAGTTCTCTTTATACATCCATGATAGCTCCTCATTTCCATGCACATTCATGCACAAAGCTGGTGCCGTAGATATACAGTAAAGCCAGAGGCGTTCATGAGTTTACCTGAGACTCCCAAGCCGCAAATTTGTGTGCTAATCTCGTGTGTCACCTGCTATCATTGGCTATGATAGCTGACATTAGCAGACATTAGTGCTTGTTAGAGTGGACCTCTGCCAGACCAGCATAACGTCAGTTCAGTTAGTTGACTTTAACCTGCCTGGATCTATGTGAAACGACAGAGAGAAACTTATCGTAACATACTTGCTGTTTGGGGATTCCGGGGAAACTCATGTTAGGCATTACCTCAGGCTAGCTATGTGCTTCTGTGCAGCGGGCTTTGGGTCTAGAAGACTGACGTTCTGCCCATATTTCATGTAATTCACACTCTCCTCATCCACCTCAAACCCCTCCCCTCCTGCCAAAACAGGGACAGAAGATGACAGAAAATGACACTGAACAGCATTTCCAAAGTGTTATCCCTTTTACCCTTAACCAGACATTATAAAGGAGTCTGGTATCTTGACATCCCTGCACACACATACACTGATATTGCAATACTCTTGATAAAAACATTGACTCAAATAACTCAAATCATCAAGGGTTCACTCATACATGATGAAATCAAAGAAAATGATCACCCAACTCTACACCTCCAAGGAGCTTTAAAGCCTCTTTAAACCCTTTTTTTAAAGGCCCACGCAATTATTATTGTGTAGCTGCGACTGATCTGCTCTCATTAGCCCCCTGTAGGCAGTTGTTCCCATATTTGAAAAAAAACCTCTGATAAACACACCTGCCAGCAACAAATGGCAGCAGTGAAGAAAGCTGAGCAACAACCAGCTACAATGTCAGATATTTTTCTTTAGCGTAGTTGGAGTCAGGTAGACTTGAAAACAAATAAAAATAAATGCTTAAATTGTTCTATGTAAGCTGAATGTGAAAGTAGGCAATTGTCTGCAATTTTTCCAGCCAAATCAATCTAAGTCACCACCAAATAACATATTCTGTGTCAGTCAAATACATTTATGCATACAAACAGAGTTTTTATGACCCACACGACACATTCTGATTAGGGTTGGGTACCAAAACATGTAGGCACCGGTTGCTAAACGATATTTACCGAACCGAATGACAATGCAGATTTCGGTGCCTCATTATGGGGCCACTTAAATTGCTCTCTGATGCTCCGAAACGAACATTGCAGGCAACAGAACCAGGGTGAAGTTAGTTTTAAGTTGATGGCTTGGACCGGAGTAAATGTCTGTTGAATCTCCAACTTGAAACTTATTTCCCCACGGGAACAAACAAAGCTTCACTGCACGCTAGTGATGCTGATTAGCGTTTGTTAACACTTAGCAGCAGTTTGCGTTAGCCTCCCATTAGCTAACAGGCAATTTTCACCAGACGCAAGACGTGGCCGTCTGTGAGCAGCAGCTCCTGGGGAGCTGAGTGACAGCAGCTAGCCGGCTGCAACCCGGAACAACTCCCCCTAAAAGACTCTGTGTTCAGCTCTCAGATCTTTTGTAGTTTCTAACTGAAACTCGGTGGTCTGAAGTTTAGTTTCTCTATTAATACTTTCAGATGTCTTCTTTATTTTAACTGGTTCATGTTATTTCAGCTGAATAGGACTTGTGTTAACGTACTGCTGATGGAAACACGACATTTCCTTATTTTGCCTGGGGACTTTTATTGTGAAGAATTTCTAGGAAATTAATGTGTTCATTTGCTTTACACCCAATCCTTCGTAGTCCTATGACAAGGGATAGCAGCCGCTACCTTGGATTAATAATAAGAATAAAATGGGGTTAATATTGAAGAGAATAAGTATCTGTACTAAATAATAATAACACCTAATGAATCAAAAGCTTTGAAAAAAGATTGATTTATTTCAACTTTAAATTTGCCTCAATAAAAAAGACATTCTTTAATGTTGTCATTTTTTTATTTTTTTTATTTAAAAGTATTTATATCGACACCTTTAAGGCACCGGCACCACTTTAAAAGTATCATTTTAGCACCTGTATCGGAAAAAAACCCAAATGATACCTAACCCTTATTCTGATACATTAATTGCTAATGTTTACTGCATCCGTTCTTAAGTAGGTATTTGTGTGTGCATGTGTGCCCACGTGTGTGTGTGTGTGTGTGTGTTTGTGTGTGTCTGTTTGTGATGGTGTTATTGTCCCAGGCTAATTGAGCAATTCCACAGTGGGATCAGCGGGGTTTACGGTCATGGAACAACGTGCTCTCCTTGAGCACTTAGAAAGCCCCCACTTTCATAATTACTCTGCTTTTATCTGTGCAGCAGCTAGAACTGCTCGCAGACGCACACAAGCACAACAGCACAACAGCACAGCAGGCACATACACTGAAACATGTACCATTCATATACTATATACAAACACCCACATTCACCTTCATATCTGAATGCTTGCTTCTACACATGCTGTTCCTACTCACATTTAATGAAAATTTTCGTTTCACTTTTTTTCTTTTGTACTTGGAGTAGGAGGAAACTCTGTTCTGAGGATCTTGCAAAGCCATCTCTTGGAAGACACATTGAGCCTTTCATAAACTATTGCATTCAGTGATACCTTTGAGATGTACAGACACCTGTTCAGATCTGTCTATGTCAGTGTGCGTTTATGTGTGTAGGTGGTTGTAGTTTATCACCTCCAGCACCATTTATCTTCTTACAACGATTTTATATTAGAATTGAGGGCTTTGGATTAGAAAATGTGCTGGGTCCACTATTCAGATTTTTCTCTCTGTTAAAAACAGACCCAAACCTCTGTACGTATTTGTGCATGTGTGTGTTTGTGCGCATGTGCTTGCATGCTTGATGCACATGCGACTTGAACAAACGCCAACACTGGTGGCCATGTCTGTTTGTCCCATGCAGACGTTCTGTGAGTGTGTGCCCAGCTCCTCCCAACTCAAACATCGCTGGTCAGACTCAGAAACTGCCAGGGAGACCCCTGCTAAGGTAAGGCCCTGTCACTACAACCTACTGTGCAAACGCAGGTAGACACACATCTATACACACACACACACACACACACACACACACACACACACACACACTATTTTGCTTTTGTTTCATGGGTAATTACAGAATTACATAATGAGTGATAGCAAAATTAGGCTGCTATTTACTTTAATGAATGCATCACTATTAAAACAAAAAAGTATTTCAACTGTTTATTTTGAAAGAAAAATATGATATTACCATGTATCATCTTTTATTCACAGTAGTAGAGTATGCAACAAACTTATTTTCGTTATTGATTATTTTGCTTATCTTTTTTTCAATTAAGCGTATGAGATATAAAATGACAGAACATTATAAAAGACATTTTCCAGAGGCAAAGGTGACATGTTAAAATGGCTTTTGTCTAACCGACAAAACCAAAATTTAGATATGTTCAGTTTGATATAATAAGACTAAGAAATCCAACAAATATGCATATTTGAGAAACGTGTGATATTTTCAGGGCATTTTTTTTACTGAAACCACCCCGCACCCCCCAAAAGAGATGCGTAATAGATTGTCTTTGTTTTTGTAGACGTGTCATCGTCTGCTTTATGTTTACCTGGCAGTCACACACACACTTCCACACTTTCACAAAGTTGTTCATGCTATGCAGTGCAGAACCATGCATCGTGTATATCGAGTCTCCACTCTTTAATCAGTTTAATTGTCTAATTGTTTCAGCTCTGAATTTGATTTTTCTGACAACTCTCAAACTGAATAATGTAGATTCAGTTTGGTAAAGGTAAAGTGGAAGTGGAAGATTCAATCTAATACAAAAAGTAGTGCATTGTATAAAAAAACAAACCTTAATTGCTTCTTTTATAAACCGGATGTCCTCTTTATATGTATTCAACCATCTTCCTTCCAGTAAAAACCGGAGCATTCTATCAATAGTGACTTGCTCACTTGCAGAGAGGATTAGGTGTCATCGCTGACAATTTGATCACAATCCACTTTCCCCCGGCTTTGGTTATGGCAGTGCGAAGGATAATCGCACATTACACTCTGCCACCATGCAGCAGTGATGGCACAGCCTCAGCACAAGTGCCCAAACACACAAGTATTAGACAGGATTAGGCCCTGCAGATTCTTTGAACTCGGCGGAGTGATATTGGCTGCACCAGGAAAAGGAGCTTGATTGCATGGCAGAATGTTGGAAAAAGCTATAATATGCATTGAATGCTGATGTAAAAGTGTTATTCAAGCTGCAGCTGAATGAAATGAAGAGGAGTTGGGTGAAATGCCCTCTTTTTTGAAATTGCGAGTATTTGCATGAGGCTTGCTATCCTTGTACGTGCCACTTTATATGTGCTAGTTCAGTAACATCAATGTGAATTCTTCCTTTGTATATGTCAGTGTCAGCATATATGTTTAAATATATTTTTGTGCTTGAAGGGGTGGAAGAGAGAGAGAGAGAGAGAGAGAGAGAGAGAGAGAGAGAGAGAGAGAGAGAGAGAGAGAGAGAGAGAGAGAGAGAGAGAGAGAGAGAGAGAGAGAGAGAGAGAGAGAGAGAGAGAGAGAGAGAGGAGAGAGAGAGAGAGAGAGAGAGAGAGGAGAGGAGAGAGAGAGAGAGAGAGAGAGAGAGAGAGAGAGAGACTGAGAGAGAGAGAGAGAGAGTAGAGATGAGAGAGAGAGAGAGAGAGAGAGAGAGAGAGAGAGAGAGAGAGAGCTTGCAAGACTCCTGCTGGTTTCCTGCTTATCTAATGAGCAGACAAAGTCATCGTCCAAGAACTGTCTGCCAATGTTCCTGCGTGGGAGGACAACATAATTTTCATAGAGAAGAATTCTCTCTCATTCTCTGCCTCTCCTTTTCTATCCCTCCATCAGAAGTCCCCTGTTTTCCTCTCAAGTCCCACTGTGTGGCATGAGTTAGAAACAAGAGAGGATGTGAAAGTCAGCCACTAATTTAGAGAAGGGACTCCTGCTGCAAGATTGAGAGGCTAACTTACAAAAATAAAAACGGTGGTTTAGAGGCTACCTGCGTGCCATTCACAGTGTCGATACCCTACTGCGACTCTTGAGACAAATTGAGAGATTGTGTGTTCCGTTTGGACATGAAGCAGCTTGCTGTTTGATTTCTGTAAAGCACTGAAAAAGACAAATAAGGCAGCGTCTGAAACCTCAACCTCTCATTTGCACGCTGGAGTCTTCTTACTTCAAGTCATTCCCTCAAACGTCATGTCAGGCTGACCTCAGAAAAGTGGAGGAAACATGTATCAAGCCTGTAGCTGGGTCAGCGGAACCTTTTTTCTTGCAATTTTGTGATCCCTGCCTATGAACAGTGTTTTAGCTGTGGGCTTTTTCCTCTGCACCGCCTAGGTGCCACAATCAATGAGCTACTTCAATCGACTTTAGTTACTTAATTTCAGGAGTTATTGGTACAAATGTGTACCTGAAACTACCAGAAAGTACTTTATACCTTGTGGCTACAGAGGTTAACACCAAGGGACATCATTATGTGGCTGTCACGGTATATCTGTGGAAGGTTCCATGACAAACACTGCTGCTGTATGTATATTTTGGACTGGGGAAATGCTCTACAGCTCTGCCTGTATCTCGCTGTCAGCATAGCGGGCGTATATATCTTCCTTATGTAAAGTTAACAATCAGTGTGCTTGCGATGAATACTAAGTGTAGTACCAATGATGGTTTCCACTCCACATCTTGACCCTCTGGCGATAGAGCTCAGTGAAACTGTCCTAATGTTCCACTGCAGCCATTCTGCAGCGTCAGGCCATAATATACATTATGGACAGCACAGACACCCTGCGACCCACACACACACACACACACACACACACACACACACACACACACACACACACACACACACACACACACACACACACACAGGCAGGCCCAATCAAACATACAGAGGGGGGAAAAAACAACTTAAAACTCTGTTTGACATGCAAAGATAAATTCCATCATGCAGTCAGGGTCTACATCTTAAGTTAGAGCAGGGAGAGAAGAAAAAAAATTTTTTACGTGCGGCAATACTTCCCTGGAGCTCTTTTCTGTGATGATGTATTTAAGTGAAAAAAACAGGAAGAAGTGGGAATGTTCTGACAAAGTAATGTGCAATATTTACACGTGCTTGCCTGTCTGTTAGAAGTATTTGGCAGAAAGGGCTGTGGGCAAATGATGTGGCTGTGTGTGTGCATGCACGTTGTTCACAGATTCCAACCCAATTAGAAAGATAGAGCTGAGGGGTACTTTGCTGTGACGGTGCTTCCATAGATGCCAGGGGTGTCCAAAAAACCCACAGCCACAGTGCAGAAAAACAAGAATGCATTAATTTAAATCAATGTACTTAGCAGATCCCACCAAATTGATTTTCATATGACGGGAGTAAAAATAGAGAATCAACAGCAAATGCAGCCTGTGATGAAAGTGGCATTTTCCAGTCAGCGTCTCAGATATAACCCAGACACATTTCTTTTTCTGATTGTAATAATCGACCAAATGCATCTGTTATGCTATTCACCAAGTCCACATTTCATTGCTTGTCTTGTGGGTTTTATCTTTCTATCTTTATGAAGCATAGGATTCCAGCAGGGACTAACCAGGCCTGTCAAAATTTGCTCGCTGGCTCCAGGCCCCATATGTGTCTGCCCATGTGAGTTGTGAATGAAGCCAGGGGCTTACAAATGGGGCCCATGTGAGAAAACCATCCTCAGGCTCCACATGAACCCCTTTTGTGTGAATTTACTTTGGCTCATGATTGGACCAAGGAGGTCTACAGAAAAATCATCCTCAGAACTCAAATTCGACCCTTTTTTTGCTTTATGTTGGCTAATGATTAGGGGACTTGTGGTTAGCACATAGTGTATGCCATGCACAGTGTTTTTCCACAGAGGCCATATTTTAGCCCCCATATGGAAAGGTAGTCTGGAGAGTTACAACTTTGTTATTGTGGCTAAACACAGTTGATAGGAGTATTTCCTGGACAACACAATTGATTTTCTTCACATTAAAGAAACCATAAACCTCTCTCATAAAGCAGGCCATTAGCGATTAGTGTGCTTCATCATGCCTGTACAGCCAATTTACATATTAATGAGATTGCACTCACTCACAGTTCCACATACAAACAGACAACAAACACACGCTCATACACACCTGCCCACATATTCTCACAGAGAGAACATCCTCCAGTTCAGGAATAATAAATGTATATATCTGTAAGAGATCATTTGCTGATTCATTTGGAGGAAGATACGGGGGAGCCAGGCATTGTTAATCATGCATAGGTGGGCCATTTTGCTCTCTCTTGCTAGTTCTCTTGACCTGAGTGAAAAAATGGAGCCGGATCATAAAAGTCCATCATACAGGCTTTTATAGTCCAGTTAATGGAGACCGTGTTACTGGTAGAGGTCTGCTTTTTTCCTCTAAGAGGATCCTACTCTCTCCTCATTCATTTAAATTCTATAGGCTGTCAGAGTATATTTTGTTTTCCTTTCTCTCCCCAGCTACTATTGTTTCAGCTTTTTATTGTTGTCCTTCCGGCCTCTGAAACGGAAAAATGGAACATGGTGGTGCTTTGACCAGAGATGTCTCAGGCTGGCATCCTCCCTCAACTGCATCACCACTATTTTGAAAACACACAGGAGCTTTTAGAGATATTTTTTTCTTCCAAAGAATGGCATTTGAGATAAAATCTACGTTGTGTTGCTTCATCAATCATTCAAAACTACATTCTGACAGATGGGGATATGTTTATATATCGCTGGGTACTGAGCAGCTGGCATTCAAAATATCCCCGTTGATGGATGAAAGTCATTTATTTTTGAATACAGTTTTTTTGCCATAACTTTTGGTATTGTGACAAATGTGATCCTAAAACCTACTATTTTCTCTTTCTTTTTCCCTCCTTCCCTTCTTCCCTGCTACTAACAGAGGATGAGCTGCAGCTACCTGCTTTGCACAATCCTGCTCTTCGTGGCTGTATTGCTGGCTGTCACTGTAACTGGCACCATCCTTTTTATGAATCACTACCAGGCCCCACCCATGTCCGATGGTCTACCCCACATCTCTACCAATCAAGATGAAGCCAATGCCCTGGTCACTGTTGAGAGAGGCGATGGCTCCCGTATCAACATCTTCATCGACCCCAACTGTCCCGACTACAACAGTAACTTTTTGCGCCTGGAGGGTGTTCAGACATCACTGCTCCACTCACTAACTGACCACGACTCTGACCTGAAGTCAGTGAAAGGCCAGGACCGGGCTCTTCTCGTCAGTCTGGCTGAGGAGGTGGCCAAGCTGTCAGCCCACGCAGGGCAACTGAAAATGGACTATGAATCCTTACGCAGAGGGCAGGGCAGCCTGGGGCAAGACCTCAACACACTGCAGACGGAGCAGGGACGCCTCATACAGGTGAGACATGTACACACAAAGACACAGTGGACTCATAATGTTATTGTAAGGTCACAGCCAATACACCACCCAGGTCAGATTTTTTTTTTGGCGTTAGGTGTTTTTAGCTGGAGATTGACAGGAAATGGGAGAGAGAGACAGGGGGGGGCGACATGCAGCAAAGCGCCAACGGTCGGAGTCGAACCCGGGCTGCTGCGGCAGAAATATTTAGCCTCTCTACATGAGGCGGCTGCTCAGGACTGCACGATTTTGTCCAGAATAATAATTACTATTATTTTGATCAATATATACGTCGTCATTAATACATCATAATTACTCATAGACTTTTAGGAACAAAATATTTTTATTTAAAATGAAATTGCCCGAAAACTTTACACCCAAATTAAATCAACAGTTCTGCTTTACTTCTTATTAAACCTTAAATTAAGGTTCTTCACCTGAAATTCAGTGCATCTCCTAGAAGCAAAATATCTATATACTTGAACCCAAAAGGGTTAGTTTTTTGGTTTTGATTATTCTTTGGTTTAATGATTGAACATAAGGGTGATGGGTTGAGCAGTTAAACCAGATGCACTGAATCCAGTGTGCAAGACTTGACTACTGGAGTCATGACTTTAAGTACTGTACAGAGAAGCTCGAGGACTGGATTGTGAAACACCTATCAATACGTATTGATTGTGCAAGTACCTTAAGATGTGGGACAGCTCATTAGACTTGGAATTGGTTGTATTTAGTCCCTTCCTTTCCCTGACTGCAAAATCAAACCACAACCATTCGCTAATCCAATACCAACTTTCTCTTTTCTTTTTACACTGTACGAGCCCAATGACGGCTAGATTAAAATGCAAATAGGGATCATGTTCCACTGAGTAGAACTCACTCAAGTCTAGTGTTTGAAGATGAGGTCACAAGGGAAGAAAAGCCCATCATGATTCAAGAAACAGAACTACTTGCACATTAATTCAATAAGATTACATAATGTTTCCCTAGATATGAGACAGACTCCACATTGGATGAAAACATGATTAGCCCCCCCTTTAGTTTCACACTGTCCACATTGATTTATTGAGCGTGCATTTCCTAAATGTGTGTGGTAAATCTTCACACTACATGCTCTTTTAATTTTGGCCCAGTAGAGTCTCTCTCTTTTCTGCAGTAAATAGATTTTATAGCTGCCAGCCATACAGCTCGATGAATTGAATGCATTCTGGTTCTGCCAATCCTTCCAGATCTCTTTAGCTCACGATTAGCACTGCCTCTTTGGGAAAAGGAACCATGGATGCTGATTGGTGGTACAATGGAGGTTAGTCTCTACTGCTGTTTATGCGGTGTAGGTGGCAACGGGCAGTGGGCACTTGGGCTAAGTATAGGTGGTGCTGGCAGTCCAGACACTCCAGGTGATTGATTTCCTCTTCGGAGGCGAGGCATGTGGTGTGCACATCCGCTGTTTCTGCCTGACACCATGGTGTGACTGAGATCTATGGGCCACCTGTGGCCAGGACTTCTGATTTATACGATGACACAGAGCTGACTGTGCCAGTGTTAGTAATGGCTCTGTGTGCACCGACTACATCCCCCTGAAGAACCGTTTCACCCTGCCATATAGAGAGAAACCCTTTCACATGCCCCGGAGGAGATAAACTGGAGAATCTGATTGCAGTGGGTTTAGGAGCAATGTGTTTTGATTTTTCACAAACCGACATATTCGTTTTTCACAGTGACTGCTTGCAGCCTCAAATAGAAAGGTACACATTTGATTTCAAATACTCCCACTAATACTCCCACAAGTAAAATTTAGGAACTTACATTTAACTGATGGACAAGGTGTTGTCAGAACTGTCACATGATACTGGCTCCTCCTTCAGTTACTCCTGAATATCAGAGGCCCTGGTATAAAACCCTGCGGAGCTCTTCATGACTGGATCTCTTCAGATTGATGAAGACAATGGCAACAACATAGCCTCCTTTGGGAATTAAATACGTGGCAAATGAAAAGTACAGATTGTTTATTTTTTATTAAGAACTTAAAGGGTAAGGATCAGAATGTAAACTGATGTCCAAACGACGTTAATATTGCCATAAGCCTGTCCAGCTGCTGTTTAGTTTTTTTTGCATTGCGGTATAAACAATGTGGTAAAATATATACTACAGTATATGGTCATATGGCCCAGCCCTAACAGATAGCCTGATATTTTCCCTGTATCAGCATTAGTATTTTCATTAATGTTGTCTCTTTGCTAGGATTTTTGTCATGAGCCAGAATGAATGTTGTCAGAAAATCCATTTATGTTTAGAATAAGGTAGGGAAGAAGGTAATTGGGTTGAATGAAAAAAAAGTATCTAATAACATTCTAATAAAGGAATTAACACACACGTACACACACAGCATCCACCCAAACCACCTCTCTGCAGTCATCTGTAGATAACTAATGAAGCAAAGTCAGCGCGACCTCAGGATCACAAAATATGTAGATTCGAAAAAAGGTTTCCAACACAAAATCCAAATGCCCCACGTACAAAAAACTACTTCCAGCGTAACATTCTCTCATGTCTGTGGTGTATACCTTGAAATCTTATGAAGTGTTCTCATTACGGTCTCCGAAATGGCTCTACTACTGACTCCATTGATCATGGTAAAAAAGTGAAAACTTTTTTCAGGGTTATGAATTACTTTACAAGTTTTTAATGTATTTTTTCGCTCTGACCAGCAGTGGCAGCCCTGTGCATATGCAGTGTAGACAACCATGTATAATGCTCACTAGCTGGGGGTTTTGTGACCTGCACTCATGCACCCCTTGGGCATTAAAAAAATTGGAATTGCGAGATTCCCCACATCACATAAAATGTATTTCACATATTCAACTGACTTGACTTTAAGATTTTCACAATGTCTGACTGCCAAAAAAAGAAAAGAGGAAGAGCGTGACATACTGATTTCCTTGAACCATAGGTCACAGTTTAAACTGAATTATGTGCCTGTGGAATATTAATGTTTTGGGCAAATGACACCAACAACCTTTGGTAAGGATCTTAGGGCTAACCTCTGATGGTGTAGAATAGAAAATCACATTGCCTCAAGATGTCCGTTCTGGTTAACGCATAAGGCTTTTAAAGACTTGGAAAAGTAAAATTCACAAACTGCAGCATTTCAAGGGGATGTGATAAAAATTACTTAAAAACCTCAATGAGATAATGATAAAAGTCACATAAAATGTGGAAACCTAATTCAACTAAGCAAATGTAAAATATACAGCAAATGAATAAAGATCAGTATTTGTAGAGAGTCCAAATCACTGTCATTAGAACATCACAGAACAATGTCAATTGTTATATTTCTGAGCATTAGGGTATTTGAAAATTGAATTACAGAAAAAGATAAAAAATCGAGCCATTTTCCTACAACATGAACAATGTCCTTGAGATTGGTTCACAGTATTATAAATGACTGAAAATGCTTTTGTTAAATATAATAATATAGAAGCAAAACATGATGTGTAATATCAAGTGGTACAATCGTCAACTATGAAAATTGCTAGACAACAATGGAATACAGATTGTATTGATGCCTTTTGTGAAAGAGAGTAACAGTATAACTGCACACAAACATTAAAGGTCCCATATTCTGCTCATTTTCAGGTTCTTTCTTGTGTGTTGGGTTTCAAATGGAACATGTTTTCATGCTTTAGAGTTAAAAATCATATTGTTTTTCTCATACTGTTTGAATATACCTGTCTTCATCCTGTCTGAAACGCTCCATTTTAAAGCCCAGTCTGCTCTGACGTTATTTTAGCAATATCTTTTTTTAAATATTACAGTTGTGACATCACAACAAAGTTTTGACTGCTTTTAAAAAGTCAGAGTTTCTCAATACAGGCTGTATGTATTTGTGGATTGAGGGTTTTGATCCTTTCATAGTCTCATCTGATCTTCAACCGCTTGTCCCTGTCGGGGTCGCGATCCCAGCTGACATCTGGCGTGAGGCGGGGTACACCCTGGACAGGACACCAGTCTATCACAGGGCACATATAGACAAACAGAGACAGACAGCCATTCACACCTACGGGCAATTTTAGAGTCATCAATTAACCGGACACTTGCATTTCTTTGGATTGTGGGAGGAAACCGGAGAACCTGGAGAAAAAACACGCAGACACGGGGAGAACATGCAAACTCCACCCAGAAGGGCCGAGATTCAAACCAGGAACCCTCTTGGTGTGAGGCGACAGTGCTGACCACCACACCACTATCCTTTCATAGTATTTATATCAAACATCTACCTGCTTGATAATCAAAAGACATGGAAATCTCAATTTTTACAATATGGGACCTATAAAAGGGCTATCCCTCCATTTCTTTCATTAATGATGAGTTAAATGCACAGCTGGAATTTTTGCCCCCCCCGGTCCTGACACTAAACCACACATGACAAAATCAAAAGCCTGTTCAAAGACCAGAAACTCTCTGTATGAAATGAGCCAGCTTTGCTACAGTATGAAACAAATCCTTTTATGTGCGAAGGTTCTATCCATCACTGGGGTAATCTTTTATTCATTGTTTCGTTCCTTCAGAGGCCTCTTGTATGTCAAGGATTTCTGATTTCTGTTTAGTCAGAAGGATATAATAAGTGAGGCAGAGGCTGGATAAACATTAATGTGACAATTTACTGATAGTCAATAAACATGCAAATCTTTTAGGAAGGGAGGAACCTAAAGTATGTGAATGGAGAACATGCATAACACTTCGTCCTGTCAATCAAGAATGGTATAGTTAGTTTACTCTCTGGATTCAAAATTTACGATTTCCTTTGGAGACAAAAGATCCAGCTGTAGCTTATTGGTACCAGAGCAAGCAACACACAATGAAAACAATTAGCCACCCAGATGCTCCTGAGGAGGCGGTGGAGTCTGATAAACAGAGCTGCCAAAAGATGAAAAATAAGGGGAGTTCTTTAAAATGCAGTATGTGGGAGGGAGAGGTGACTTGGAGCTGCACGCTGGGCAAAGTGCAACACAATAACAAAGCATGGGGCTAACAATCAGTGTGACTATACCCTGTGGACATCTGAAAAAGCAGGATTTATTTTCAAGGATCTGCGCTCTCGCAGGATGAAAAGCTGCAAGTAATGAATCTTATCAATATTGAGTGGGTATTTTTTTGATTAATCAGTCAGTATTATCAGTATTTAGTCTATTTAATGCCAGAAAATCGTGAAAAAAGGGCCATCACTTTTTCTCAGAGCCCAAGATTACCAACCCATTCTCATCCCAACTCACCCCATATGGCTTCATTGTCACTTGAAAAATAAGGTCACAGGACCACTGTCTAATGGGTGGACACTGGCAATTGTGTTGTGGTTAACAGTAAAAAAGGCTGGTGCGTTTCATAGAGACGCTCAAGGGTTCTGTGTGCTTCAGTATCAAATGCTTAGGGTCTTGACAAAATGTTGATATTTGATGTCCTGGGTATGAGAACAGGTTGAAATTATGCATTTGGTTGCTTTGATATTCACTTTACAATGATATAAAACAGAGAAAAACTGTTAATCCTTACACTGGAGAAACAGGAGAATTTTTGCTTGAAAATGACTGAAACAATGCAGGATTTATATACTATATATATATATATATATATATATATATATATATATATATATATTGTAAAGATAATTGTAGATTAATTGTTTGTTGCTGTACTAATCGATTATTCAACTAATCCAGCTCTAGCTCTAAAAGGATGCCTTGAAAGCCCTAAGAAGTAGTTTTACAACATTCAAATTATGGCTTAGAAACAACTAATAACACTTCATGCCGCTGTGTCCACAAAGCATCATTAAGTTACTTTTACCAGTCCTCCCAAAGCACTGATTGGTAGGTACCAGCAAAGTACAGTTCTTTGAAGTTTTCTCATTAATCGTGGTTACTTGGATTTATAAGTGAAGTCATGAAATAGTTTAAATTTGCCTGAGGGTTTAAGTTCTTTTCAACTTGCTAAAGCTACACCAGTCAAGAGGAAAGAGTGGGCGACTTCTTGATGGCTCCCGTTCACTTCTCCCATTAGGTCCTCTGGGTTCCTGCTGACTGGACACCCTCTGTCTCTGAGGTGAAGATGTGGTATTAGGCAGATGGTGACTGAAGGACTTTTTTCAGCAACTCCTCTCCTTTCTGTGACTTTATCCAGCAGGGAGTTGCCTCTTCCGTATGGAACATCTGCTAAAGGCCAACCAAAGAACACCTTTGTGTGTTTTAACTGAATCCTGTTTAATGCAGCTGAATTTAAACCACAGTAACAACCTAAAGAGTTTTGAGTGCAGGTTCACCACACATTATTGTGCAAATCATGTTGAAAATTGAAAAAATGCTGATAACCCCTTTCATAAGTCTGCTACAAAAATGCCTGTTTTAGAGCTTGCCTCAAAAAACCAAAGCTCCCTGTGTTAAGAGTTATAATTTGACGGATTTTGTGAGCCAATGGAAAGGCTGGCTAATGAGGGTTAATTACATTGTGATCCCAAATGATGCGTCAATCAAGGCTTAGAATTAAGACTGCAGACACTCCTCTGCTTTTGTCTCTCCCTTTAAACACATAAACAAGCTAAAAAAAACATGCAGTGCACAGTATACTATAATTAAATTGAAACACTGAAAATACACACTTACACACTAAGAGACAAACTCAAATTAATAATGGTAATGCTGTTTTAAAAATATTCAGTACTGCAACTTTGCTTTACCCTTCCATACACAAAAAAAAAACAATAACAGATTGACCATCTTGCCAGCCCAGCTGCTTAAACACAATGGGTCATTTTTGAATGTGTGTGTGTGTGTGTGTGTGTGTGTGTGTGTGTGTGTGTGTGTGTGCGGCTTTCTTTGCACTTGCATGTGCGTACGTAAATGTAATGCTGGTGTTGTTTATAGCTGTGTGTGTGGGTTAAAGCCCCAGTGCCCATGTGATATGATTGCAGTGCAGCTTGCTGTGCCTCAGAGGTGTGTTGCATAGTTATTGGGGCCAGAGAAAGGCCACCAGGGTTTCTGTCTAATGCAGTTTTAGCACCTGAATATAGCTGCACAAACAGACCGTTGGAAGACTCTGAACCACTTATATATGACTTTCAGCACTGCAGGTCTTTGTGCATGTTTCTGAGGGTGCATGTGTGTATGTGGATGAGAGAGAGTGGAGGGAGATGACAGAAGCGGAGTGAGCAAGACAGTGTCTCTGTGTGAGCATAAGGAAGAGCAAGAATAGTTTTCATACTTGCGCAAGTACAGTGAGAGTATGCATATAAGGCCCAACACCTGGCTGAGCATATAGTAGGTGTTGGCCAACTAGGACAATATGTGAAAACGACCTTTTGGCAATGAACAGCATATAAAGAGCTGCAGGTAAGAAAGTGACCACATCAGAGAGGTTACCCTGCTCTCCGCTAAGCTTAGAACATACATTCATCACCAGCCTTCCCACAGGGCGCTTTCTATTCTACAGCATTCACCAGGGTGCATTCTGTGATAGGGCACCATGTGGCGTCTACGTTACGCAGTCTTTGCACTTTCTGAGTTTCTAAAGGTCTCTAATGGACTTTATTGTACTAGTGGTTATATGCTGTATGATTTAGCCTAACTACATCCCCCATCGGACATGGCCACATCTTTTTGTTAAACTTGCTACTAGGCAACCACCTGTACTGAGCCGATATTTAAATATAAATGTATATTTTAATACATTTTTTTCCCTCTTGAAGTCAAAGTTGACGTTTTTTACTACTCGAGGCGTTCCTGCAAAGATGCAAAGATGCAAACGGCAAACAATCAACAACGCAAAAGCGCTAGAGATGCACCAGTTTTTTACGATGCAATCCGATACCGATACCTGGGCTTAGCATACCTTCTAATACCCGATACCCGATACCGATATAATACTTCTGTTGAATGAATGAACAATATAAATTGCCATGTGAGTGAAGGCATCAGGCTTGACATAAACATGTAGCCTTGTTAAAAAAAAGGCAACACATTAACACTAATATACATGTACTTAGTATTAACTATTAACAAATAACAAAGTGTACATTAGCAGCCAAAATAAATAAATAACACTTCCATGTAACGTGCACTGCAAACAGATATTTAATATGTAATATAAAACCCTAACCGGTGTTGCAAACATAGAATTGTAGTGACTAGATCGCTGTAACACAGTAACTGTATTGCTGTGTATGATATTAATCAAAGAAATGACTGGGGTCTGAATCCAGCTAATTTGTCAATATCAGAGGCGATATCCGATCCGGGTGCATCTCTGAAAAGCTCCAAGCAAAACGCTCCTTCTCAGTGAAACCAATTACAAAAAGCTGCCCCAGGCTGCTCTCTGATCAGGGCCTAAATATATCTGGCAATACTGCCATTTCCCAAAGAACACCAAAACACTTAGACGGACTTACTAGACATACTTACTCTGCTTTGAGGCAGCCTTTGGTTTTCATTTTCAATATGCACCCACCCCCTCCAACTTCTTTTTTCTTTTTAAAAGTCGCATTGTCATCACGGTCGTGCAGTTGAAACTACTGTGAAAACTGTCCTTGCTGGTGTGTTCAAGGATGTACTGATATCGTAGTTGGCTGCTGAAAAGAGCTGCACCCACAAGCTATAGTTTGGAATCATATCTTAGAGGACAAACGCTACGCAAACATGGACCTTCTGAGATGGATCAAGCGAATTTGTTCACTACTTATATTCTAAAGATTTAGCGCTTTACTCAAACATGTCAGATGGTGGATCATCCTTGAGCACTCTGAAGAGGAGAATTTTGCCTTCTTGCAAGTGCAGTACTACACGAATGTGATGTAATTCTGACAAAATCAAAGGAAAAACGTGTTTTGGATTGCTTATCTTAAAGTTATAATCCGTAAGCTTAACGTTCTGGTTGATTTGGCGACACCTGTGCTTACTGATGATAACGCTAAGAACTTCTTAACAAATCCCACAGTTCCGTTCCAAATGACTGCCGGCAAGAGACACACTTTGAACAGCTGGAGAAGACAAGCACCTCATGTCTTTCCTTAGATGTTCGGCCAGAATGAAAATGTCATTATTTGTCTTCTTTATATCACTATACTTGTACAGATGAAACTATATTTCCATATAAAATGCCTGTGACCAGCTGTTCTGCAATTTACATCATCACATGAGTGCAAAAATGACTTTAGTGTTTGTTTGTCCAGTATGTGCGTGCATTGTTTTCTGTGAATAGAGCACCATACATATCCAGTGCTGGAATCTATCTATATCTAAGTCTATAGTGGTATAAATGTGAGCCTAGTTTCAAAGGGTTAGGGTTGGGATATTATTGAACTATTTAGAAAAATAAGTCTGAGAAAGTTTTACACATCTTATAGATTATTTCTATAATGATTGATTGATTGATTGATTGACTGAAATTTTGTATTGCGAACATGTCAAGAAAACAGAAATTGTCACAGAGAATAACAGTGTTTCACAAAATAGAAAGCATAATTAGATGCATAAATGACAAACATTTGCTGAAAAGAAAAGCATGTTCGAAAAGGAGTAGGAAGTAGTTTGCACTTAATCCCACCCCTTCTCCATCACTCATTTTAATTAAGCTTCCTTATTCATACTAATTATTATCAGCATTTTCATTTATTATTACTTATTATATTTGTGTATATATATATATATGTGACTTTTTATTTTAACGTATCCAAATATATAATTTTCTATAAATAAAATGTATTACTTTTATGTTCATATCAAATATATACTACAATAACTATTATAATATATATATAATATAGTATAATATATATAAATAACTAAAAGAATTCCCCAAAGAAATACGAAAAACAGATACAAAAGAATAAATAACAAACTAGATAAATAAACAATTAACACCCAATGAACATCAAACACCCTCATCCCTGTACCCTGCGAGAATCATTTCCTTTAACCTCTTTTTAAATAATTTTGTGTTTGGGCATTGCTTGCGCTTTTCTTTTTTTTTTCTACTCCACAGACAGTCTGGTTGTGCGTACCTTTCTCAATTTAAATTTAAACAATCCCTGTAAAAATAACTCCCTTCTCAATGCAGAGAAATAATTAGAAATCACTGACGATAGGGCGTTGTATATGTCTAATTATATTGTTAATAAATGTTACCAATGTGTATATGTGTGTGTTTTACAGCTGCTGTCAGACAGTCAGATCAACATGGTGAAGGTAGTGAACTCAGTGAGTGATGCTCTGAACGCCATGCAGAAGGAGAACGTGGGCCTGAAGGCGCGTGTCAAGGCTGACTTGCAGAGGGCACCAGTCAGAGGGGCCCGCTTCAAGGGCTGCGCCAATGGTAAGAGAAATGAGGCGTGGCTTGAATATCTGTACCTGTCCAGCAAGATTGGTTTCTTTCTTTGTGGATCCGTCTGTCTGATACTCAATTTGTTGCTCTGTCTCTGTATATATTATTCATACATCACCGGCTACCTATATGTTTGACCTTCTGCCATTGAATTCGGCTCCGTGTTGCACTCCCATCCTCTGTCAGCCCGGCTCCACTATTCTGTAAAATTATATTCCAGTGTGGTCTGTCATCCATCTTACCACATATTCATTCAACTCAACCTCTCCTGGTGATATCAGTATGTTTCCCTGGGCTACATCTCATCCACATTATCCAATGGCCTTGGTAGAGATGTGGATTTTTTTTACTGTACATGAAAAATGACTTGCATGTCCACTGGGCCGTGTTGCTGAGAGGCTGAGAGGGGCCCAAGGCGTCATCCCATTGGACGGCTTTTAACCAGGCAGACTATACCCGATGGCATTTCCCTTCTGGATTTGCCTCGCATAGGTAACCAAGGAGCACCGAGCGAAGGCCACTCATGTATAGCAAACAGCATACAATAGCACAGTAAGAGAGAGAGAGTGTGCGCGACTTGAGAATATAGATGATGTCTCATAAATCTGCAAACATGAGGGCATAGGCATGCAATTTTACTTTTGCTCTAAGGAGCTGACGTGCTTCACATGGTGCATTGGGTAACTATTCTATCCAAACTTTTGAGGACTGTGATATCATTAGCCTAATTGGTACAGCTAAGCAATTACCTGCTATCAGCTCTCCTAAAATTCAAAACCTGCATCTGATGATGGTTTGACAGTTAATCTTTAAACTTTGTGCTTACATCATCTAAATCATTATTGGATCCCCTGGGCATTGATAAGAAGTGACACATATTTCTGAAGTGATTTTTAATTTAGATGTTTCTAATGCGCTAGTTCAATATTCAGTATAATATAAATCAGTTTATTTGTGCCACTGTACAATAATACATACTTTAAACTAGACTACCAGGTTTTCTTTCCAACGAAAAGCCGTGTTTCTCCAACCTTGAATTTTTCAGATAAACTGTGCTAAGTGCTCCTTTATGGTTATCTACTTAAGCTCAATAGACTATTCATAAAGAAACAAACAAAAACAAAGCTGAAAAACTGGTTTGTATTTTAAAAAAAGTAATTTTGGAAATGGAAGGGGTTCATAGGCCAGTGTGGATCGACTGGTTGAAGCTCTGTCCCTGGTGCTAAACTTTCTATAAAGTGGTTCAGCCATCTGTTTCACAGAGCCTTTATGCCTGACACCGACTCCCAGAATTTTCTTTCTTTAACCAAATTATCTGAAGCAATCAGTAAACAGTTACTTGAAATGTACTGTGTCGTGGGTGGCAATATATTATAAATTCATTGTTCATTGGTAAAGAAGTTGTCCCGTAGATGTTAGCAGAATTGTTATCTCACAGCAGGTATTACAACTCAATTAAATAATCATTTCCTCAAGCTTTATTTTAATTTGTTTTCTCCTGGCTCTATATTAATGATAACAGCCACAGACACAGAAACGACATTGTTTCCCATTGCTAAGGCAATCATTAGTCAATTTAGGAGCTGCGTAGCACCCCTGCTCCCACCCCCGAACAATATGATGCAACAGTATGTGAAGCAACATCATTGTTCTGATAAATTCTAAAGAGAGAATGAATATTATGAGGTAATATTTACCAGCTGTGACAGCAGTGCTGTTATTGTTTTCACCTTGTAGCTCTTTGAGTGTGTCATTGGTGCCCAAATGTGGTCCTCGATACGTCTACTGTAGCAGGAACTAACAGTCAATTGGACTGTTTGACTAATTTGGACTATTTTGTCAGGTCTGTCTGTCCGTCTGTTGACAGATATTGTCACTGCAATAGGGTCGCAACCATGCACGATACAGTCATGAAACACACTGCAGGTGTGTAATGTAATGTGTTAGCTCAAAATGAAGGCCAAGCTGCATTGTATTAGATTGGAAATGTCCGGCAAAGTGTTCATAACAAGGGACGATTATGTATGAACTCCAAAATCTGTTCCTGGACAACATGGTAAAGTCAGCAGGCAGTAAAAGGTTGTAATGATCATATTAACATTATTTCAGACTGACCCTCCTGGAAACAGGTGTCCAGTCCAGTCAGCTTTCTGTCAAGGATACAGCTCATTATTAATATGTTTTTTCCTACATGAGTAGTGCACACATTGATTATGGGAATGCAGTCTTTAGTAAAGCCAGTACTTTTTTTTATATGTTAAAAAAGTTTTACTATTAAATTAAGAAAAGAGAAAATGCACATATATTATTGTGGTGAAAAAAAGACAGTTTTGTCTTTTGGGGATATTGCGTTACTGGAATATGCAGACCTATTCATTAGCCATGGTACAAAGCCAAATCAATGACAGCACACTGGACTATGGGATACACTTAAGGCTTGGATTTTGTGACACTGATAAGAGAGAATTCGGGAGAATAAATATATCCTTGGTTACTTTATCATGGAGAACTCTAGAGAAGTACCTGCATTTCTGTTGGATGTCTGCAGGAGAAGAAAAATACAGAAGGAGACATTTAATTTCAAAGCATTTATTTTCTACTCCTATTCTCACAACACTGACATTATGCTACACTCTATACTAGGGCAAGGGAGGAGAAAATAACAGCTGCTATTGTTATTTATAATTATGGTTACTTTTCTCCCCTCCTCTGTGGTTTTGCTTTGCTTTTGCCTTTTAGACAGAGCCAGGGGCTAATCAAAAAAGGTCTGAAAGATATCGGCTCTGAATTAGTCTAAAATAACTATTTTCCATGACAATTCAAGTATGGTTTTAGAGAATATTTTTCTGTCACGTGTGTTTTATGTATAAATGTCAATATTTCTCCATACTGACCTAACATTGAAATCCTAAAGCTGTGTAAATGTCATGAGTTAAGCTCTACAACATTCAGTCCGATTGACCAACCTGCACCGAGGTTCAGCACCACGGACAGCGCTTCGCATATTCTCTGCTCAAGGTTTACTGTGCAGGAGTCTTTAATGCACCGTCTCCGTAAGATAGTATAGTGTGTTAATAAATGTAAAAGAATTATATAGTGTGGCATTAAAAAAAAAAACATGAACAGAAAAGGATTCCTTAATGTTATTTGTACATGAGTATATCATTTGAATTAAGTCCATAAAGCCTTTGTTGAACTGAGTTCTGTGCAAGTTTCCACTCCTTTTGCTCCTCAGAGTTTGAGTCAGGACAAACTACAACAAAGCAGCCAGCGGCAAGTCAGTGTTTTTGTGGAGTGCAGCCTTGACATTTCATCAAAGGCATCTACACTGTACTAGAGAACAGCTGGGAAAACAACGGAAAACCTCACTGCTGTTCAGAATTGTTCAGCAACATCTTCTCTAGATGCCCATGTTTATTTATTATGTGATACATCCTTGTTTTTCTTCCCGTGGCATCCTTGTGTGGGTTAGCTTGCTTTTGGCTATCTGTTTCTGTTTATGTCAGCTCTTTCTCTTAGCAATTTGGTGTTAAGATATATGCATGGATACTATATAATGAAATTCTGTGTGAATTTTGACAAGGTCAGTGGACTAGGTACTGACCACATACTATATAAAGTGGTCTCACTAAGGCAAAATAGTTAAATAGATAATACAAAAAAGATATGCACATATACTCACCAGCACGTTTCTTAATATTTCATTTCTGCCTCTTCGTGGCTTCATGCATATGTGCTTAAGTTTGGGGCACAACCACGAATATCTTTGACTGCCTGTATGTCCCACTGTGCCTGTGGATATTTGAACTACTTATCTCTGTACTGTTTGCATTGGATTCCCATAAGAGCATATTAGATTTTCAAAGTTGTATGAATCCAAACCTGACAGCAGTGAAGCCCTTCTCCGCTCTGACAGCAGCAGGGTTTTTGAGTTGTACTACGAAACCACTGTAGAAGTCCTGCATCTCAGTTCACAGACTGGCTGACTTAGCTGTACTGCTGCCCAGTAGCTTTATTATAGAAAATATTTACAAGTGATTGTGAAACACCATTCTGTTGTCTGCAGTAAGAATGCAAGTACGAGGATTAGCTTGACATTTGCTAGATTTCTTTTCCATTGTTTTATGTGCTGCCACATTAATGATTCAGTTTTAGAGTACTGCATTGTAAAACCAATGAGAGCAAGACAAAACATGAATATAAAAAGTTAGATGCAGGACATGTGCATGGTTGGAAACGGCTACGATGGCTGCCACAGATAAGCAGTGGCAGCTTGAGATTCGGGGACACGGTGCATTTAAATGAGTTCAGTTCCTACTGTGCAGTGCCCGCGATGTCAGAGTGACTTACTTTGAAGGGTTTATGCGACTAAAGATTTTGTCGCCAAACAGATGAGATTCAAAACAGATACTCCCCACAAAGGTCCCATCCCTCTTCTAACAGCATATGCACACACACACACACACACACGCACGCACGCACGCACGCACGCACGCACGCACACACACACACACAAACTGTACACACATCGCTAGAAACTCAATGCCTAGTTTAAAATATCTGGCTATATTTGTTGTAATTGTCAACAGTCATTGTCTGTATGTATCCTAATCCTTATATACGCTTTACCAACCATAGACCTTCATTGCACGAAAAAAAACACATCAATGAGCCACACTACGTGTTCCTTTATTGGCTTAAACAAAAGCATTATTTTTTGGTCAACCCCACATCCTGCTGCCATAGATGCTCAAAAGTGAAAACTAAAAATGGTCCCCATCGAATGCACTATTTCCTCCTCTGAGTCCCATTTGTTACGAAACTACTGCACCCTGCTGTTTTAGGAAGTTATTTAGCCTTTAAAAATAAAACTGTAGGAACTTCCATGAGCTTCTCCCATCTCTCTCTCTCTCTCTCTCTCTCTCTCTCTCTCTCTCTCTCTCTCTCTCTCTCTCTCTCTCTCTCTCTCTCTCTCTCTCTCTCTCTCTCTCTCTCTCTCTCTCTCTCTCTCTCTCTCTCTCTCTCCCCCTCTCTCCCCCCACCTGCATCAGTCATGTCTCATTAGCGCATGTAACTGACTGAACTTAATAACTTTCTTCCTGGGAGTCCTCGTGCTTAAAAAATGAAAATAATTATCCTATTTTATGTGCCAATTATCTTTTTTTTCTCTCCGCCACGGTATCGAAAGAGGTTGTCGACTCTCGTTTTTTTATACTACTATTGTATCCAAGTTAAGAAAAGTCATGACAGCCTTACAATAGACCCCGAACCCCTTCATTTAAGTTTAATTCTATGTAAACACAGTTGTGAAGCTCAAGTGCACCTTAAGCATTAGCACGAACACTAGGGGGGTCCTTGAAAGAAAAAAATATCTCAGCTGTAAGGGATCATTAGACTGAAAGGACCAAATACTTAAATAATGATGAAAGTCTCTGTTTTAATGCCCCATGGAACCCAGACACCTTTAGTTCCCTGTAATGAAACGTAGAACAGGGCATAGTAAGCATTTATGTGTGATGATGTAAGTTGGAGCTCAGTTGTCGTGGTGGCTTAGACAGAGAAACACTGAATCTTTCGGGAGACCAAACATTTCATATCATGTAGAGACTGTTAAAAAAAAAATCTTGTATGGCCTTTTCAAGAACTCTCCTGACTGTTTTAAACTAAGGGGATTGACCCTGCGAAGACTGGCATGCATAATCTATGACACTGCACTCATCACACAGGTCCTCTCCTGCTCCTGGGGAACAGATTTTGTATCCCCTGTATAAAATGGGTTTCTCAGTCACAGACAAGGTGCGACTGTTCTGCTCTGCTGTCGCTGACAAGCTTCCTGTCGCTGTCTCTTCTCTGCACTAACTTTTCCTCAATTCTCTGTCCGTCTGTCTGTTATATATTCTCTCCACTCCCCCGTCTCCTTTTCTGTTGTATAGCTCAAATGTTTATATCTCAAGCCATACGTCTACCTCTTATACTTCCGTAATGGGTTTTGTTTCCTCCTTTTTCCTACAACCTGTCCTTGTGCTATAAATCTGCGTCTTCTCCGTGCCGTAAGGTCCGTGCTCCACCCTTGTGCCTTTCTGTCTTCATTCCAACCTACTTGCGTCCCGTCTTTTTTAACGGTTTTTATCTTCGCCGCACTTACACTCTGTTGTCTCACTGTGTCATCTATCACCCTCCCTATTCATCGCACCATCCATCTCTTTTGTGCGTTCCCTCTCCACACAGCCATTCGCTACCTCCCCATTGCTCTTTATATCCTTTTCAAGACCCATACTTTTAGAAAATAATTGAGTAAACCTTTGAGGTTTCATTTTGACAGGATGACTTCACAACACAGAACCAGATCTGCTCCTTCATGTTTACTGCTCTTTACATGCCTCTCTTTGCCTGGCCTGTAGATATAGGACAAAGGTTTTCCTCATTTTCTCTCTATTACTGATTTCACTTTACTGCTCCAAGCAATACCTCCCTTTGCAAGCCATTTGTACCTAATTTATTTCACCTCTCCCTAGGCTCACGTCCCCGTGACTGCGGTGATCTGTACGCCAGTGGTCAGAGAGAGGACGGCATCTACTCTGTGTTTCCTGTTCACCACCCCACAGGCTTCCAGGTCTACTGCGACATGACCACAGACGGAGGAGGCTGGACGGTGAGTGTGTGTGCGTGCGTGTGTGTGTGCGTGTGTGTGTGTGTGTGTGTGTGTGTGTGTTTGTGTGTGTGTGTCTTAAATAGAAACATTCACTCAGTCCTTACGTTTTCACCAGGGTTATAATCAAGATGAAAATGAAAACAGGAATGGAAGGGAACCGAAGGCCTTTTCACTATGTCTGATTTTACAAATCTGCTTTTATTTACCAAATAACCCTGACATAAAAATGATTTACCAAGCAAAAACTGCAACACTGGCTTCCGTTCATATCACAGTCATGCAGTACAAGAGGCATTTTGCTGTTTTTCTGGGCACCTGCTGTGATTACGGCTGTTCTGCCTTAATAATCTCATGCATCATTCCGAAAAAAGGTCCCATCAAAGTTTCATAAAGCAGCGAGGACATCTTAAGCTTAACGTAGACCTGTTTTAAAACAGCCCACTGTTTTGTATGTCCTGTTATTCATTTAGAAAGAAGAATACTGATTAGTCACATCTAAGTGAGAATGTCATTAGGTAGAGTGCTGAAAGGAAAATGAATAGGCAAGAAAAAAAAAAAAAGACAAAACAGACCACAGTGAGATGCAGCAAAATCGAAGTACGTCTGATGAATCATGATTATAGAAGCTTAAGTAAACGGTGCCATAATCACCAAGGTATTATAAAACTGAGGAGCTCAAATAACGCAACCTTGGTTCATAGCCATGGTAACCACATAAAACAGCTATGACGTCTAATTCCTTTGCACAATTCAGTATCACTATGTGTCTTAGGAAAAAAAAAACGTTTCTGTCAGGCCGTTCTGACAGGAAACTGAGGCTATTATCTATGTTTTCTTCAAAGCCACTTGTCTCCTTTGACAAAAACAACCATTTTACCGTACACGAGAGTCGCCAGTCTACCACTTCCTCGATGGGTTAGTTATTGTGTGACTTTGGTGAAGGCTATTTGCCAGTGTAGGCTACGTTCCATAGCAACCACCTCAGTATGTGCAAGCAGGATCTATTTTATTTTGAAAATGATTATTTATTAATAAAAATCATAAAAATGTAATATGTCTCTAACACTCAAATTGCCATACTTGAGGACCAGTTTATGAAAGCAATAACTCACTTTAGACGTCATAACATATTAAAGCTAAGGGCTCGTTGTGTGACAACTGATCGCATTACACTAACTAAATCATGGACACCTAATGTATTTGCTGGTGCTGAGGTGCTTTTCTTGATATGAAGACGGGATGACTTACAAGACAAAATGTACAGCCAGCTCATAAAAAGATAGCTTCCATTTTAAATATGCAAACAAAGTTATCATTGTGCTTCAGACTCAAAAAAGGAAAGCGTTTCCATTACAGATTGCCAGTATGACCTGTTTATGTTTTGATTTTGTAGATCTCGCATACTTGTCTTTGTGTATAACACTGTTTTGAGATGATTTTATATTCTAAAAAAGGTAACAAGAAAAAAGATACCTCAAGTTTCTTTACGTGTGTGTGTTTTTTCCTTGATCAAACATCTAGCAGTCGTCTGGCCTTGCGAAAGTAAACACAGTTGTTTAAGTGAGACTGTATACTGGAAGCGCCATGTCTTTTGGGAATGAGAGACAGCGAGGTGAATAAACATTGACACTAAGTCGTTTGAAGTTATATTTGGAAGTGGGCTTTTCAGATGTGTTTTAGTGTGAGTGCACACACAACACATCATCTCACTGGTTAGAGCCATTTATTCCTCTTTGTTCTAAAGTATACTGTAGCAATCCTCAGGGAAATAAGAACAGTTCTTAATAGAGAGAGAACGAAGGCCTTGTAAAACTTAAACAGTTTGCATTTTAAACTACATGAATCCACCAGAACTTTTGTTTTTACAGGTTGTGATGCATTTCAGTAAACCATTCAGGGGGTTATTTTTTGGGAATCTGTCCAAAAGTTCAGGGATTCATTTGCAAGATCTGTACAATGAACTGGTAATTTCTGCTTCTTTCTATATTTTTAGCCCCTCAGTTCTCCAGTGTTTCCTCCTGGGGGCCGACCACACCGGGAGTTGTCTCTGGTCCACCGGTGGGGGGGCTGCCCCATGGACGGCCCTGGCCTGGGTGGCTAGAGAGCTCTGCACCGTGGTGTGGAGCCTCCTGTCTGCCTTGGCTGGGGTGGTCCCTGTGGCGGCACCCCCTGCAGCTGTAGACCGTGATTCCTCTTGGTGTGTGCTGCCCCCGAAGGTAGATTCTTCCTCACCTCAGATCTCGGTGCCTTGCCATGTCTCATCAGCAAGCGCTAGTTTATGTGTGTGGGTGTGTGTACGGCTATGTGTGTGCGTGAGTGTTTATAGCTTTGTGTATCTCTGTGTGTATCTTTGTAGGGATGGTAGGTTTGGGTTTTCATGCTGTTTCGTTGTTCATGTTTTGTTTTCTTCTTTTGTTTTGTTTTTATTATCTGTAAAGGACTTTGTGCTACTGTCAAAGTATGAAAAGTGCCATATAAATAAAGTTTGATTTGATTTGATTCTTTCATGTCATGCAAAGTGACGCAAGCTGCATGAAAAAATGGAATTAATAAATCTACTGCATTTAGTTACAAAATCGAATATGCTATCTATTTTCAGTTCGCAGGTGTTATTCTGTCTTGTAAACATAATTTTCATGGATATTCTAGATTTTTTTTTGGTATCAGACACATTTGTGACACGATCTCCGACATTTGCCTTCATGAATTTTCAGCACAGCCCATATGTGCCATATTAAATAGAGATTGTAAAACATTTTTCCTCATTAATGAGAGGCGGGAGTCTCTGTTCTGTTCTAGACAACTGCTGTCAGTGACATGATTTTTTTCAAACAGCAGCCAAAAAACAATGAGGCAATAGTCAAATGATATTAAAAAGATGCATAACGGTAGGGTTACTGATAATTGATGAAGCATTCCCACTTATCTAAAAACACATGACATTGGCGCTAACCCGACCTGATTCAAGCCAAGGTAAAGTTTGACCAACACAAGTGCAATGTTTCTACAAAAAAGAATAGTCAAGTATAATTATCATACTTGTACTTAAACGAAGCATAGAAAAGCTAAATATGTTCTTGTTCCATTCTGCCCACTTTACGTTGCACTCCCACTACAACCACGCACAGCACATATCAAACTTCAACTCAAGTCATGACAGTGGAGTGTGTGTGTGTAGGTGTGTGCACTTGTAAAACAGTGACTAACTGTGTACGATCGGCAAGGTCGTACCCTCCCATCATCAAATAAAACGAGACTGTCAGAATGACAGAGCGCTTAGCACAGCATGATGGAATAGAGTTACATACTCGACTGTCAGTGGGTAAATGCTTGTGTGTGTGTGTGTGTGTGTGTGTGTGTGTGTGTGTGTGTGTGTGTGTGTGTGTGTGTGTGTGCATGTTCGTGTGCGTGTGCGCCTGCGTGTGCATGTGTGTGTGCGTGCGTGCATGCACAATTAACATTTGTGCTAAAGTGTGTGTTCCTGCACAGATATAGTTAGAAAGTGTGATGAAGCTTTCAGCTTTGCAGCATTTTCACACGATGCACAAACGTTAAGTAACGACCCAGATCAGATTGAAGGAATAATGTGTTTCTGATCCTTCCTTTTGTGCTGAGCTGATTGTAATGACGCTTGAGCCTCATTAAGAGATCGGCGTGGTGTGATCCAACAGGAGCAGGTAGGGAGATGGGATGCCTGGTTAGTTGAGTGGCTTACTGCCTATCTGACAACTGAGCTTAAATAAGGAATGAGCCATATGCCATCACCTTATTAGCATACTTTAACATAGCGTAGCGCTATTGCAGAGGCTGCTGCAGACAGCCAAGTGATGAGCAGGTTACTTAGAAGAGGGAGGGAACAGAGGGGAGGAGAGAGTGTGACTCAGAAGAGACAAAGAAGAGAGGGCTTGATGAATACATCAGCATCTGATGTGAAGAGAGAGAGCAAGAGAGAAAGTGAGACATACAGATAAAAAACACAATGAAGGGACAGCAATTCAGTTTTTTTTTCAACCATACTCTGAAATGCATTAATTCAGATAAAATCTTTCTGTTCTGTTGCATTTGCAGTAGACAGTAGCCCCTAGGGAGCCTCAGGGATAATGCAGCTGTCTTAAGTAATAGTGACAGGAGGAGACCTTATAGATTTAGATGTCAATCAGTAGAAATGTAGCATTCATCAGTGATGACCTTAAGGAAGATGTTTGTTCACATTCTGTTGTTATGTCTACATCCTTGGTATCCAAATTCACTTTAGCTCACCAGAGATTTGTTTTTGCATGTACTGTATTGGTACAAACATTTGCTTGAGTTCTGAGACACAGGCACAGTTCAGAGAAGTTAACTCTACACTGAATAAATAGTAGCTTTTTCACACGATTGTCCATGCTATGAAATACTCAATGCTATATTTCAACATCAAAAATAGTGCTGCCTCATCTATAGTTTTGGCTAATTTTAAGTAGTGAGATAGAACTGTTTCCCTCAAGATTCAGAAAGAGATGGACCATGTGCCATGCCTGCCAGAGAAAGAAAAGGATAGACAAGGAAAGAATGTATGGTTGTATTTTGTAGAGTCGAGGGATAAGGAAGAGAAATCCACACACGGATACGGCATGCTTTACAAGTTTTCTTGGCTCTATGGATATAATGGTGATGTAAAATATGAGTTGCTGGCATTGACATCACAAACAGAGAAAGGAACATCCTCTAGGGCATAATGACTCATAGATTGCATATAAATATCCCTTTTTTATGTGGAAATAAATGAGGAGGAAGCAATGGAGGGTTCTAAGATACTCAGGTTATGTTTTGATAGCTGTAGCTACTTCAAACACATCGCCTGGTTTTTATTATAGACTCATAAATTGTGTCAGATCACCTATTTAGCTAGTGTTTGCTTTATGGAGCTGGCCAACACAGAACAAATACAATAGCATGTAGTAAAACAGGGAGATTGATTTTAAGCTTACTGTACAGTCATTGTGCGACCTGCCAGAGTCAGGCAGTTCAGATTTGGGCGCAGATGTGCATCTCCAGTAGAGTTTTGGGGGTTGGAGAGGGCAGTGAACCCCCCCCCACACACACACACACACACACACACACACACACACACACTCACACATACCCCTCTAAGCAAGACTATGTCAAATCTTTAGGAAGGCATAACAGTCTCCCTTATTCAAATGAAAAGTTGAATTCATAAGCAGTACAATACAGCATTTCTCTGTTCAATAAACTTCCACTACAGCCTGAGTTGATCTGATATGATGATCAGCCTATGGTGCCTATGCTAAACTTGATAGACTAGACTACATAGATGCTGTGTAACTGACATCAGTGTGTATATTCGTTGGCCTCATGACTCTTGCTCTACTTTTGATCCTAGTCCGTTGTCAAATACCACTGTTTGGTCACTCTTGGCGTCTTATACCCACGCACAAGGCACCTCGGAGCGTCTGTTTAAAACCCACTGAACTTTCAACTGTAAACCAATCCGTGGCATAATTGGACTCTCTAGAAGTAAGAGTGACAGCGTGCAGGGAGGAGGTCAGGGGTCAAGATTCTTGTCCCGTTCTTGTCCTTTGTGTTGAGTGTATCTCTATAGTTATGTTACAAAAGCAATTATTTTAACTGCACCTTTCAAACACAATTTGTTTTAAACCCACCCAGAATATTTTCCTTACCCTGACCAAATTGTTTTGTTGCCTAAACTTAACCATGTAGTTTTTGTTTGAATTGACAAAGTTGCAGCTACCGCAGTGAAGCGAGGTAGTTAGACGTGCAGGGCTACCCAGTGCGCTGCCAAGTGGCGCCAAGGGGTCATGACAAAGCGGTGGTATATGAAGGGTTGGTCACTAATCTGTCTTTAAAGCAAGTGTAACCATCACTTGGGGGCACAGTGACCACTGTTCAGTATACAGTAGACATACGGTATAAATACTGTACATTTTGTGTGTGAAGATGGGGGCGTTCGTTTCTCTTCAGTACAGTCAAAGTCACTAGACTTCTATGTCCTTTAGTGTCTTTTCGAAGCACTAATATGAAGAGAAGGAGGGCAAAGAAGATACATTAGAACACGGCTGATGTAGATGGTTGTCAGAGGAAATTGGTCAGTATTTCTCCACTGTCATAACTCATGCCCTGGAGACTGTCTTACCACAGAGGTACAGTAGGAGGAATGATAGCAGATAGAACATAAAAGAGGAAAGCCGTCATTACTAGGCCCGAAGCACCTTCAGTACACGTACAAACACACACACACACACACACACACACACACACACACACACACACGCATATTTGGACTATACTATGCTATGTGGTCTACATAAACAAAATGTGTGTTCATATGTCCCATGCTGCCACACTTACATACTAAAATATGTATACTCAAGCAAGACCCTCACTCAGATAAAGTAATCTTATGGTCATGTGGTTTACCTGTGTCATCAAAGGGAGATTTCAAATGCCATTTAAACACAGCCTCACTGCTCAGGGTAATATCTCCTATTATTACTATTTTATTTGTTAAAAGGAAGGGTCTAAAAATGACCACTGCATAAATAATATATGATGGATATATCAGAGTGCAGTGTGGGGCTGCATTATCAAATGGTGCTTTTATCAGAAGTACCGCAATCACTCTCAAATAAACAATTCAGCTAAGACCTGGAATGTAAAAGTTTTAGATTGAATGTACGATTGTGCACATGTTTTATCACTCCTTTAGAGGTTTGGAGTGCCTTTTGAGCATTTTAGAGTGTACTGTATGGGCTTTTCAGTATCTCTATCTGGCTCACAGGCCTTTCAATATTTCATTTCAGTTAGTTTATTGGTTTGGAAAAAAGAAAATCCAGGATGGATGTTTTTGCAGTTGTGTCTTATCTGTGAATGTTTTGTACAGCAGGGAAATTGAAAACTTCAGAGTACAATCTAACTTTTGTTCAGCACATAATTGTTTTTAATAATGTTTAGATTGCGTGTACTATGGACTGTGAGTTTGTTCAGATATTTAGCGACATTTTAATGTACTTTTGTGGACAGCATGTCTATTTGTGCCCTAATTAACTGGCATGAGGAGACAGTTTAGTGTAGTGCTGCGAAAAGAAGCATTGCTGTATACCAGTAGCATAATCACATGTAATGTCAGACATGTCCTTTAGAATATTAGTGCCATTAGCCAGGGGTTATGTTGGGAAAGGTTATAGCTGTGTGAGGGCTGATTCTGCGGCATTTACTAATTATATTATGTTTCATCTCTGGTACATGTGCAGGTATATTTTGAGTGAAATGTCTCAACAATTTATGGATGAAAATTTGGTACAAACTCTGGATTATAATAATCAATGAAGATTATAATACATTCAGTGATACCCTAACTTTTCCATTTGCACCCTTATCAGGTTAACCTTTCAGTTCATCCAATAATTTAGTAGTAAAAATTTATAGTTTGTGAACTACACTCAACAAAAATATAAACGCACAAAGAAAAACTTGTAGTTATTGTTTTGTGACAAAACAGAGTAACTGTCCAAAAATAACAGTACAACTTTATCAGTAAAGTGGCTTTAAGTTGCGAGCATTAGGATCAATTTCAAAAGAAATGTCCCTGAGTAATGGCAGGAAGAACACAATGGGAGTCGATGATCCAAGTTCAAACATATGAACCGTATCTACATTAACTGATCAGATCAGTCTGTGTGTCACCTGCTCCCTCACTGGGTGGAGAAACAAAGTCAATGAATCAATTAAACACTGTTGATTTCTTCCCATAGCGCCGAAATGAAAACTATTTTGGTTTAGCACATTTCTGCTGTCACTCTCTGTTGGTCTCTGCTGTCTGTCGGCAGCTCGTCATATACGGAGGCTTCGGGTCACGACACTGTGACTAGCTGCGGGAGCTCACATGTTACATGTTAGTGTTGAGGTGCTGACGGCACTATCTTCTAACACTGCTTAGATATTGTTCCGGTCTTATCTGTCACTCCGTTGCCGTTAAGCCTCTTACATAGCGACTAGCATAAAATTCAGTCGCACACACTCAAATTTTGGTCTCAAAATACAGTCTGGAGCCCTGTTATTTATTAACAAATAAAGTGTATATCAGCAGCAAAAAGAAATAAGTAACTGTATTGATGTGTATGATATTAATAAAAAATAAATGACTGGATCGGCCTCATTCATCTGATATCCCATCTAGCTAATTAGTCGATATCGGAGCCGAGTATCCAGGCGGAGGTCAGCGGCAGCATTCAGCATCCAAGAATACCAAAAAAGAATGTGTTTAAATGACACAGAAAATCGTGCCGTGCCCCCATGAAATGCCCACCTTGGGCACCATGTTTCATGCTAAAACCTAAAAAATATGCTGAATTACATCAGCGAAGGCATAGGCTTATGCGACCCAGGAACATAGGACCCTTTTCAGTAACATAGGGACGACCCCACCTACTGTAGGTAGGCTACAGCCTCACAGAGCTGCTAGCATGGCTGTAGACACTTAGTCTACAAATCTGATCTTTGCATTTGTCCCGCCACAGTGCTTCCAGTGTGATATTCTTCACTGGGTCTATGTCTATGGCATATTATAAATAAAAATAAAAGTTTAAATAGCCTTAGCAGACATTTACCTGTGTTGATCTGGCTCTTCTTTATCCCTTAACCCAATAAGAAAAAAACTGCTCTCTTGTTTGTGTGGTGTTGTAAAAATCAGGTTACCGCTGAAAGCTAGGAATAATCTTTTTACTTAAGTACATGTAAATGCAGAAATGTGTTTACATGTGTGAGAGGAAGAAAGAGGGAGTGTGTTTGTGGATGACTGTGTATCTCATCCTGTTCCTGTTTGCTGCCTCTGTGTTCAGAACACATCTGTCTTTCTGATAGGATTATAAAACATTCACCAACAGATGTTTGCAGTCCCCTTTGAAGATAGCAATTCTGCAGTCTGCTGTGGATTTATGAGCACGCTCATCAGACTGTGTTGAATTTGTCATCATATCATCAATATTCTTAACAATGTAATCAAATTGTTAGCAACTCCTGTGCCTGTCTGTTTTGATCTATCGTAAATCTATGAAGTGAGGCAGCTTTTGGAGCCGATTCTATTCAATCCAACGCATATTTTTCCGTTATTTCTGTAATTTTCCATTATTCTTTGTAATTCTGTTTCCCATGGCTGATGTATTAATCACTCTCTGAAGATGTTACAAATTATCTCCCGTTAGTCAGTATAGAGCGGCGGCACCAAATGACAGCTGCTGCCAAAGCACCAAACATATAAACATAGTGTGTGCACAGTGTGTACATGCCAGGAGCTAACAAGCTATTGGCACGTTTCCTATTTTCCACCCAGTCGCACGCCAGATTGTAAATCTCCCCCAATCAGCTTCAGAGTGCTTGTGTTGATTCTTCCCTGTGTTCTGGTCTGTCAGTCAGGGTGTCCGTCTGTGCCCACTGTGGGCTCCCAGTAGTTGACAGAAAGCCCGCTGAAGAGCTTAAGGCAGCTTGTTAAGTAGCCTTCATCAACTACAGAGATTACAGGGATCTTAACGTTATTCCTGCCAATACAACAGCCCTTTAGCAAGTGTTGGGTGAGATGGTTAAGGTTCAGAGATTTTCATGTTAACACTATTTGGCCACTTTACTTCACAAAATTGTTTGTGACTTGAAATAGTTCATAACTGTGTACGTAAAATGACTAATTCTTTTTTTAATTATTGCAATGATTCATAATGATCATAATAATGATTACATTATTTTAATTATTAAAATTAAAATGATTAAAAAGCTTTGTTGAAAATATATAATTTAACTGCTATTAGATAGGGATTGAATAGCATTTTTCTTCATTAATGAGAGGCGGAAGTCTCAGGACTGTTCAAGACAACTGTCAAATACAATGTACTGTATAAATACAGTGTATACAATCCAACCCATCTGCTCTCTGTCTGACCACAATTTAGCCTCTGGGTCGAATGTCTTATATTTCAGGCTTTCCAGTAAAGCCAACAGATGTCCAGGCCAAGACTTCCTCTTCTGAGCAGCAGTCATTGTTTACGGTCCGATTTACAACTTCAGACACAAGAATGGGGCTGGTGTTAAGAGACTGTGTCTCTATGAACACATATCTGCATGAATGTAAATAAATAATGACAAAAAGCTAATGAAAAGCTAAATCGTCATCAGACAACAGCCGTTGGTTTGCTCTCCACATGGACTGTTTACCTACATGCAACGAAAGCATGCTTAAATGCGAGTGCTCTATACTTCTCCGTCTACACACAGAAACCAGATCACTCCTGCTACCCAAATCCTGTCCCATTGTCCACAGATTCTACTTTCCTATTCAGAATCTGTTTATAGAGATTACAATGTATACTGTATATGTATGTATTTAATGTGTTTCCTGAGGTTGCAGTTCTGGCACACAGGTCTCACTTTTCTGACACCGAGTTCCCCTGACTGGGGAGGAAGAGTACATGAGACTTTTAACTGTCAATACTTAGTTTATGTTGTCATGCTGACACAGACAGTCTGACAAAACCTGTTAAAGTAACCACTCTCCCCCTCAAAGGTACTTTTCTTCATCAGCATGGCCTGCCGGCCTTTGTGCTGTACTATGTTTCCATGCATCAATAATAAAAATAGCCTGGTGCAGAAAGTATAGTCGAGGGAGAAAGACAGCAATGTGATTGTTTAACATTGTTTCAGATTCAGCGGGGACAGATAATTGAGTATAATATGTGTTTACCCAGTGTAATGTTTGTGCATAAGCTTAAATGTTTAAGTAAATAAAAAATACAGTGAATGGGGGTGCCCTGGTAGCTCACCTGGTAGAGTGTGCGCACCATGTATCAAGGCTTAGTCCTTACAGCAGTGGCCTGAGTCCCAGCCCTTTGCTGCATGTCATCCCCTCTCATTTACCTTTCATGTCTGTCTCCAACCTATCACCGTCCAATAAAGTAAAAATGTCTAAATAATATCTGGAATATGGAGAAAGAAAATGGAGGCAATAAACTGAAGATAAACAGAAGGATATGGGATTTACAATACATTTTGTTTACTGGCTTGTCGGCTGCTTTTTCTGGATTGATTTCTTTACTAACTCCTAAACAGTCACCGTATTGTGAGTTGTCTTTATGATGCATTTTCCTACAGTAAATGTGCTGTTGCAGAAATGATGGAGGTGATTCGGGAAAAAAAGGCTTCTGAGAGATGGGTTGTTAAGGTTTTGTGGGGCATGTAGAACAGTGTGTATAAAGAATAAATTACCTTTGACCTGCAACGAAAAAGAATAAAGTAAAACTGCAAAGCTGAGAGGAAGCTGAAAGTATTTCTCAAAGAATAATTACCACTTTTCACTGTGATGAACACAAAATACATTTTTAAATGCAATACAATAGCAATAAAAACAACTTTGTGACGCAGCAGATACAGAGTTTGATCCGATACTTGAATTTATTTCATGATTATGATTCAGTTCTAACCTAAGCTGTAATATGGCGGATATAAGAGGCCCTTTATATAATAATAATAATAATAATGATGATAATTAGAGTCATAGTTTAGCGAATCCACACATTGTTTGCCATTGTCACAGCTGAATGCAGAGTCACCTTACATAATGGAGGAGTCCAAGCATGTTTTATAACAACATTTGTAATATTGATAGCCCAATAGGTATGACTGCACAGGGTTCCATTAGCATTACCGTTGTGCTTCCTACTAATATACTAATGGGAACAAGCTGTAGTCACTATTGATTTTGTAGGTCACATTTGGATGGATCTGTATGTTGTGAAAGACTGAGACCTTAATCAACCCTCTTCATAAAATGCCTGTTGTGTCTCGACCGCAGTTCTCAGTATGTGTATAGCCAGCACATTACCACACCCAAATAGAACAATTTTGTCAATTCATGACCTCGACTGAAACCACTTCGATGTCAAGCTCTGTCCTCTAACCGCACACACTGCATGTGAGAATTTGTCGGTTAAGTTGCGTCCTAGTCGAAACTGTGTTTGTGTCTATGTGGGGGGTGTGGTGTGGTGACAGAGTTGCCAAGGCTCTTTGAAAGAGCCATTTTAGCCACAGTATAAACATGCAACTGTCCAAGGTCACTCATCCACATTTATACACAGATGCACTCTGAAATTGGGCGCTCACTTTTGTTTTATTTTTAAAGGTGATATGGAAAATGTCTTGGGGCCCCTCTGTGTTCACATGATAGGAAAAAAAACTCATCTGTGCACGCAGTGTTGCAACCAGTGCCCTCAGATTCTAAATTCGGGCCCTCAGTTTTGTAATTATTTATCCCTTTGGATTCACATAGTTTTTTTCAAAATTAGACAATAAAATGTATACGTTTGCAAAACCCCAAAAACAGGAGTTATTTCCACTAAAGTTTATCTACAATAGCCTGAGTAGCTTCATTAAATTTGAACACAACAATATAAACAAACTAACTACACTAATAGCAAATGTAGTCCTTAGGTCACATTAGCCACCCAGGCAAAATATCAATAACACCATTTTCTTTGTATAAATGATCCACTCCATTTTTCTGCTGTGCAGAAAAAAACAAAATCCGAGGACACAGACTGAGAATCTCAGGGCATGGATTGTAAAACTGTGCACACGTGTTGTGAATTGGTTTGCACATATTTACATATTTTTTCCTTTTTTTCCTACCATGTGAACCCAGAGGGGGCTCAATATTTTTAATATCCATCCACCTTGCCCTTTTCTATCTGCCTCTGTGTTGACCAGTGTTAAGAGAAGGTTCATTATGAGAAACCCAAAATGTAAGAGTCAGAACATATTGTACTGTCTGCTTATCTGCCTCTTGGCTGCATATTTATGCATGTTCTTCACTTGCATGTTATCAGTGATAAAAACAGGCCAGAAGCAATAGTACTTTCTTTTTGTGGTGCCCACAAACTTCAACATTAATATTAACACCCACACACTTATTCAACCCCACATGTGCAGTCGGTACAGACTTAGAATTACAGATTCTAACAAACACACAAACAAAAGCAACTGTGCATGCGCCAACATGTAGCAAGTTTAGAAGCCGACAGAAAGAAATCATCACTCCAAGGATGTGGATGCTTACATTACCCATATACATACACATACAATGCACAGCCACATCCCAAAGTCCTGTGCTTCCCCCCACCTTTTAATTTTGGCCACTGCCTGCCTGCCGAGAGAAAATGATTGGAGTTTCTGTGAGCTCTATTTCTCCTGGGAATGCACACACAGAAATGCTGACCTTCAGGGTCAACATGCAATTAAACCTCTGAGGAGCTCTCCAGTCTTACAAGGATGCTAGACATGTAAGGAGGCAGGGCCAGAAAAGTGTTCACCCTAATCTGAACTGAACTGCATGCTGGTTAACCTTATACTGTAGAGTACTGCTTTGTGACCACTGGTCAATTTCTCTTCACAGTAGTACGGCTAGACATCTCACATATTCTATTGGAGAGGGAGGGACGTCAGCTGAGCCGCAAAAGCCAGCTTTAATGATATCTGTTGACCTTAAATACCCCAGATGCCGAATTGAAGTCTAAATTTAACATGAGGGGATTGTTTCCCAATTGTGTTTCTTGTGCAAACATAGACGGGGTCTATCTGTGATAATGGAATCACGCATATAGGCGAGCGTACCGTTATTAATTCTCTATTCTTTCCGTCTCCTGTTAAGCAGGCATCTTTGTCATGTCAGGTGTCTCAGTGATAATTGTGAGTCTTTGCTCTAAAAGGCCTCAGATGATCTGAATGCAAATTAGTTATCATTGTCTAAATCTTTTCATAAAGACTGACTCTCTGATACATCAGTATGACCTTCTTTGGTGTTCATGTATTTCAAAAGAAAAAAAAAAGTTTCTTATGATTTATTGAGTTGAGGGGCTACTTTTTGCAATTTTCTTTCCACCTAAACTGCTGCTAATACAGCGAGTGCCAGGGGAGAGAGAAAATACAATTAAGGAAGGATGAAAAGGGAAACTTCTAACTCATTTTTTATACGGCGTTATCAATTTGCGGTCTTCTCTATTTCAGCTAATTTGAATGTAGGGGCGAGGACGGGTAAAAGGAAGGAGGGAGTAAGATAAGGAGGCTCGAAGGTCATTATTTCAAGGAGAATTTAGTGAAATGAATGTTGTAATTTTTTTCGTCCAGCAGTTGGCCTCCACATTCAAGACAGCCATGCTTTACTGCAGTGCCTTGCCCTTTACCAGAGAGTTTGACATAAATCTCACCAGTTAACCCAGGCAATCAGTAGCAAACACAACAGGGGCTGACTCCCTCACAGTCCTTGAGTGCCCTGCTGACATATCAGTAACATGATGATGGTGCATTGTTTGCACTGTCAAATGCCACAGCCTTTTTCCCAAGGTCTTTTGATTAGCCTAATCGGGGCATCATTACAGTAATAGCCTAATTGAGATTGTATTGCCCCCACAGAGTCAAACATAATATCATTTAATATCACTATGAAAGGATTTCATTGACCTAAACATGTTTTATGAATCTACATCTTTTCTTCAGAGCAACAGTTTTATTATAAGCTAATGTGTCAACTGTAGCATGAAGATGTAAAATCCCTTAGGCGTCAGTGAACACACTGAAAACACAGAAATTAAACGCAACTCCCGATAAAAAAGATCAACTCTAGGGAATGTCTTTCTGAAGTTGTTTCAACGGAACAGAAATGAGTCATATGGATTTATCAGCGTGCTATAGTGGAGAATAAAATGTTTTATTCATTGTTTTATTTTTTATTTTATGTGTCTTTTCAAGTGTCTTAAAATCCCCAAGTGTATATCTAAAAATGTCCCTTCGATCTCTTTCAATGTAGATTATCCTCGTTCTGTTCCTGTGAGTACATTTGATGCCATGTGTACTTACAGTATAACAACACTCTCATGCATACCAGACAATATGAGAATACAACATTACTATTTTATTGGCCTAATTAAAGTGTAGTTGACACCACTCTGTCCGTGCATTAAACTGTTCTGTAGCAATACACATGGAATGTGAAAATGAGCTGCTACCCCCTCCAGCCCTCCGTATGCATGATTGATAAGATTTATATGCACTGTATACATTAATATTGAAATCTGCAGCAATATATCTCTACCTATCTACTGTACAAATACAGAAAACATATATAACTGTGCTGTAGTGTCAAATCTGAAGCCACACATTGTGCTTATTAGTCAGAGGACAAATTTAAAATAATTTGTAAATGAGTAACACAGGATAATAAATGAATACTCAGACTAATAACAGTCAGCCACACCGTCATATTAATCTGATTCAGATTTAATATAAGGAGTTAAATTCTTTAGAGTTTGATTTCCGTGTCGGCTTAAGGAAGAAGTATAATCACAGACATTGTTACAGATAACTGGGACACTAGTCTGATGGTCTAATGCACCGTGACTCGGGCAAAGCCTGTGAGAGTCTTATGCAACAGCAGATACAAATCTCTTTGTTTCTTTGTGTTTAGCTGACAACTTCACTAGAACTAGAACTCCAAACGATGACCTCCATACAGGCCCAAGTAAAAACATCAGAGCATCACCGTATATCTTCAGAAGCAGAAGAAACAATTGTCAATTGTATGTTTCAATTGCACCAAAAATAAACTGTTATAAAGGTCAACAAATGGATTTACAGATGAATGTGTTGATACTATTTTTATTTTTTATGGCCAAATCAAATGAAAAGACAAGCATTACCTGTGTAGTCAGTGCCGTTTGGGGGTTTATGTTGTCCCTCTGATGCGTTTTGGAAGACGAGGAAAATGTCATGTCGAGCCACACCGTTCTGGAACAAAGCAACTTTAGTGAGTATTTACAGCAGCAGGACTGTGTACACGGGCCCGGAGTACAAATACACATTCATCCACAGCTCAAAAAAGTCCCCTTTATACAGAGGCTACAATTCCTCCAGACCTGTGGCCATCCTCAATTATCTCCAACCTGTGGCCCTTTGCTGCTCATCCCCTCTCTCCCCTGTTTCCTGTCAATCTTGAGCTATCCTGACAAATAAAGCCATGAAAAGGCCAAAAAAAACTGATAAAAGAAAAAGAAATTGCAGTGCACAAATGCCAAACTAGCTTTGAGGTTATATTCAGTGTCATCATTTTAAAGTTTGTCCACCATCCAGCATTGACAGTGATTTTTATTCAATTTACAGGTAAAATATGAACAAATCTTGGGATCTTAGTAGTAGATTTGTTTTGTGTTTATTAAAAAATACTATATTCTTTAACTCCTAAGTATTGACATCTGTATTGGCCTCAAGAAATTCTGTATTGATGAGGCTATACTCTAGTTAGTGGTCCGAAAAAATTAATAAAAACACTAGACGTATCATTAAAGGACTTTTAGCCGCTATCGTGTCTAGCCTCAGATCCCTGAGAAAGCTTTCTGAACTGATGAGAGAAAGGAATTTAAGTTTGAAGATCATCGGATCTTTTAAATAAGGGAGAAAATCAATCCTTGGAATTATGTTGGAGGAACTCAGAAAGCTCCGAATGATGACACTACAGTAGCTTCTTTGAGGCTAGGGAGGAAAATCTCTACAATCCCAAGATACCATTGATAAGTGATGATGATACAGTAATGATGATTAAGATGATCACAATAAAGACAATTATGAAGATGAAAATTTTGCCATTGCTCTACCGGATTCTGTTCTTTGTATGTGCTGATGTTCAAAGCAAATATGTCTCTTGGAGCCATCTGGTACCTTATGGTATGTTAGGGGGGATGAGTCACGCTGAACATAAACTGTCTCAGGGAATTACCTTTGTCATTTCAACATTAACACAGCCCTCCAACAGCGAGTCCTTGGCTATTTTCCATCTGCATGCGTTTTCTCTTTGGTTTCCTTTCATCCTTAACCTGGGACTTGAAATGTCAGCACTTTTTAAACGCATAGAGTGTCAGGTGATACAGATACTGCACCATCACACATGTGTGCACACACACACACACACACACACACACACACACACGTCTGAACTAAATTATTAAATATCTGCTATTTGCTTTTATTTTCTTTATTCGTACCACACAATTTCTCCCATTGCCTCAGAATTTCGTGATTCACGATACAGAAGAAAAAGAAGAAGATAAATTTCTCTGTGTGTACTTAGGATTATTGTTTTATTAATATCATCTCTTTCCTGGGATTTCAATTAAGGATGCAGATTCCATGGCGATTTGATTCAAAGTCACTCAAGATTTAATGGATTCCTTTTATTAGCTTCCGACAAATTGCCTTTTTAGAGGGGGAAGAGCATTTGCATTATTCATTTTTGAAAGAGCAAGCGTTTATGAGTTTTACTCCTAGATGAGCTTAGCGACCAACAGTAAGACTTTGAATGACTCATCATAGAGGAGGATGAAACACTGCGTAAGATGATTGTCATCTGAACCCCCCCGACCTCTTGTCTTGCTGTCTTGGCTGTGTAGGTGATCCAGCGCAGGGAGGATGGCTCGGTGAACTTCTTCAGAGCATGGGAGTCTTATCGTGAGGGATTTGGCAAAATCACTGGTGAACACTGGCTCGGTAAGTGGCTATGCTGTGTGAATGTGTGTGTGCGTGTGTGTTTTGTTTGGCGATGTATGATTCATAAATAAGTGCGACTCGCAGTGCCATGCCAGGCCAAACCCTGGAAAGTTGGTTTTTACACAGTATTTTCAACATCGGTCCTTTAGTTGTAGTTTTATCTTAGTTATGAGACTTCATAAAACACCTTATCAACAACACAATGACAGCCATTTTGAGAGGAAGTCACAAGTGCAGCAGGAAGCAGAAAGAAACTCAAAGAAAATGAAATGGCTAGACAGAGCAAGTGATGGAGCGAGATAAAGAGACCCCCACAGAGACTTTGGCCCTTCATCAATAATTCAGTAATAAAACCACTTCAGTGACAGCCTCAAAGACTGTTTCAGCAAATTAAAAGATGAGTGTGAAATGCACTTTATGAGATGTCTGTTCAGCACCACAATATCATATCACCTGCCAAAAGACCAACAATTCAATTACAATATTTTTATTTTCACGACAAACACAGCAACAGTGTAATTTCTTCCCTTTCTTTTTTTTCTTCTCCACCGCTGCCTTCTGCTTAGTATGATGGTTATAATTTGTATTTTTTACAGAGTGTGCTTGTCCAATTCCTTTCATTTCTCACTGGCAGCGTGACACATTAGTCCGTGCCTCCTCTCAAATTTGACAGGAAAAGAATGCCAACAAAGAATGAATTCAACTGTGAAATTATCAACTTTTGCAAAGCCAAATCCCTTGTCTTCACACCACTTCTCATTAAATGTACCAAAATATTTCTTCTCGGGGTTAGGTGGGTGGAGGGGTGGAGGCGTGGAGGCGACTATTCCCGTGACTCAAAGATAGTTGCTTAGATTTTCATATATCGTGTTAATTTGTTAAACATTTTAAAATGTTTAAAAAACTACAAGTGTGCTGCATCTAGTGTGACTGTGTAACCCCAGTGCTGCGTTTTGAGCCCCCCTGCTAACTCCCCCAACACACACATCTGTGTGTCCAATTTCAACTATAACACCATCATCAATATAGCTGAGAACACAGCTGCGGTTGTCCTGATCATAGATAACAATGAAAAGGACTAAAGGAAGTACAGGACCTGACCCCCTTGTGGCAGGAAAAACAACCTAATCATGAACGTCAGTAAGATTAAGAAGATGGTTGGGGACTTTGAGGAAGAAGGAGTGAGTGAAATTCTTTCCCTGCTTAAATCAACGGGTCCACCCTGGTGAGTAAGTACCTTGGTGTCCACATTGCCGCCGACGACCTGGGCGCTGCATACTTAGTGCTACAAACGGCAGAGCAGAGACTCCTGGTATCCCCTCTTATACTAAGGAATCATTTCTCCTGCAACACAGAAAGAATCTTGACGTGGAACATCAGCGCCTTACACGACCAAGAGGGGTTTGTCCAAATGAACATACATTAGGTGGTGCTCTACCTTGCCCAAAGCATTTACACCAGGGGCTGCAAGAATAAGGCTGAGAGAGTCATTAAAGATCACCACTGCCTAGATAATGACTTTTTGATCCCTGTTGAGATCTGGAAGAAGGTACCAGATACACCAGACCAGCACTGTAAGGCTCAGGAAGAGCTTCTACCCTCAGGCCACTAGGGTTCCTAAATGCGGTAATGCTAATACTCTTACTTCCTCCAAATCATAAACATATATTGATTGAACAGATTGAAGGAACTGGCGGGATTATATTTCCCTGGAATTGTACCTTATAGGATTACAAGTGACAAATAAGATGACTGCTTGTACACATAATCAACATACTGTATTGCTCGGTCTCTAACTGCTGCATAACCTCAGCCATTATCTCAGACAAACCCAATGGCATGCTTCAGTTTGTTGTTCTTTTGAGTTTAACACTCAGTCTATCATGTCACTACAGTTACCTACATTCTGCACAGAGGTGAAGTGTGAAGAATAAAAAAATCATCTTTTGTTTTTTTAAAGGTGAGACTTTGATTCTTTAAATACCGTGGCTGTGAACACGACCTTAGGCAAGCTTTTACCTGGATGCCGCATTTCTGAACCATTAGCTTCTATTCAAGCAGTCACTCTTCTGGTCCTGATCCGAGAACCTTCAGGGCTACTGCTTTCTCACTTAGAATACGTCGTGCATACTGTGACTGCACTGTGACTCATGTCAAACTGAAACAGTGAATTTGTGATGTTGACAACACCCTGAAGCTGACAGGATGCCCGCAAGCGATGATTCATGATGATGAAAACAACTTTTATTTTGTTTTTATCAAGTTTAGAAGCTGCCATTAACAAGGAAGTTCATTGCCCAATCAGCATCCATGGGGAAAGTATTGGGATATGCTTATGAATGCATTACTAATCCCCAAATCTGGTCTGCTTACACATAAATACCAATCCCCAAAATACTAAGCGTTTGCAGAAATGTTGTTTTCTGAGGAAATTTAAATTGAGCAGCTGTGTTAATGGTCTATCACCACGGTTCGTCTGTGTGCATCTTTAAAACCTCTCATTGCATTTTGCAAAAGATCAGACTGTTGGAGTAAGTGGAGCTTGAAGCAGTCTATTTCTGTAAAAATACACATTTGGTCATGGTCAAAGTTATGGACGTGCCATAACACAGCTGATATACTCTTCCATCTGTACTCTAGATTAGAACGCAAACACACACACACACACACACACACACACACACACACACACACACACACACACACACACACACACACACATTAGCAGTTCTGTGGATATTAATAAGTATCTAAGGGGAGCGCAGGTTTCAAGAATGCTAAATACGACCCCATTACACGGCACATTGTTTTTGTTAATTAAGTCCAAATGTAATGATGTTTTGGCTAAATTACAATGCAAGAATTAAGAAAGTTACATTTAAAAAGCCAGCCTCTTACAAATAAATTAACTTCATCACTTCCTCCCTGAATTCTGTCCAATATCATAAATAAAACCAGAAGGGCAGTCAACCAGCGCAGCCCTTCTCCAAGGCCATGCCCGATCTCGCAATGTTAACGAAAGTGAAAAATAATTGGTGCATCTGCCCTGTGATTCAGATCCGCTCCAAAATTTAATGGGTTCTTCCTTGGCACACGCAAATCCTCTCCACCAAATATCACAGCCACCGGGCCAGTTATATTTCCAAAATCCATGTGATAAACAGATTAACAAAAAAACAGACAAACAACCATTCACACTCACGGGCAATTTAGAGTCATCAATCAACCTAACATGTGCATGTTTTTGGACTGTGGGAGGAAGCCGGAGAACCCGGAGAAAACCCACACAGACACGGAGAGAACATGAGAACTCCACACAGAAGGGCCCCAGCCGGGATTCAAACCAGGAACCCTCTTGTTATGAGGCAACAGTGCTAACCACCACATCACCGTGCTGCCCCATAATGATCTCGAAAAAAGAAAAACTTGCTCAAAACGAACGTACTGCAGACACAGACTTATTTACGCCACCTACAGCAAAGGAAAGTAAAACTCCTGCCACCTGCAAACAAAGAGAGGTAGAGCCGCAGTTATGTCTTGCTGCTACTTAATGAGATTGTTTATGAGATTCTACTTATATTTTACGCTCAAAACATTGATTAGTTCAAATTCAATTATTAATAGATCAGAATGTTTAAATAAAGCTATTTAAGGCATTTGTGCGTCAGAAGAGTGTGAGCTATTAATCATTCACAATATGTAAATAGGTTTGGACTGTAGGTCCAGAGCAGCAGTTCAGAAACATTTGGGACCGCTGCTCTGTAATTGTATAAGATTAGGTGGGCCTGCAGGATTTGGGGTTCTTTACCTCCATCACCTCCCTGCTGGACCTGTACTGTATAGCATTTGGAGAGGTTATTTGAATTAATGGAGATCTAGGTATCTTTGCAGACCTGAGGCCATTACAGAGTGCATTCCATAATGAAAAAAAAAATGTGGATACAGTGCCAGCTAGATCTCCCTATGGTATGCTGTTGGAACATGGTGGGAATATGGAAAGCTCAGGATTTAGCAAACTGAATTTCAATGAGCCAGCAGGCTACTTTGAACCTTTCAGAGTACCCTTGCTCATTCAGGGTGTGCAGTTGTCTCGTCACCCCCATCATCGATTACCCTCAGGGCAAAAATGAAAAATGGATCCATGCTTGCCTGCAGCATAGAGAGAAATTCATTGCAGTTACCTCCGCCAGACAAATACTGATCACTAATGCAACCCACGACTTCTTCCGATTTGTACATTTCTCATTATCTTAATATGCAGCTACACATTTTTGCTACATGTATTGAACTTGTAATAGTATGATGGTAATGGCGATGATTCTCTTCCGACCAAGAGTGATAGTTAGAAAATGATGGATAAGAGAGTCAGCCAGGTAAATTCTGTGGGTCTTTTTTTTGAAAGCAGCCTCCTTCACAGCATTTCATTTTTCCTTAAAAAGATGTGCGTGCAGGATGACACATTCACACGTGCAAGACAATTCTAGCACATTCGGTACAAGGTGCACGGGGTAATTCATGGAAACTCAATTTAACACAATTTATCAAATGAAAAGAGAGAGATGTGTTTTCGTTTGCCAGCTTAGGTGTCAATTAGTTGAAATGCCTATAGATTTTAATTGGAGTGTCAATCCTATTTGTCAAGTAATTGCAAAAATCTTTCCCACTTAGTAAAGGGATATTGTTATACTTCTGTTTGTGACAAAACTGCTACAGTGTGTGTTTCACTTTGATTTAAGAAATGGACCGTAGTTGTTAGGTGATGGTATAGTTTTATAGTGAGTCAAGGATAATTATTTGGTCTGCCGCTTGACATAATGTATGAGGAAGCTTTTTTTTCTTTTTTAAATTGAAGGACATCACACATCAGCAGCTATTGGGATACAGTATATGACAAGCAGGCACACAACAAATAGAATTTGGGTTTTATGGCTCGGATGCAATTTGTGCATGCAGTCAGTATAACTGTAAAAAACTAACATATTGCTGAATAATCTCTCCCAAAGGAGCCTGTACAAAGAGCAAAAATTGGGTCAAGGCAATTCCATTGTTGCCATCAAATCTATTAGACACCTGGTCTCCGAGGCTGATGTCGACTTGTCTACCTGTAATGTAGGTCCTGAAACAGTTTAATGCTGTCCCACAGAGAGTAACCTAGTTTTCCAGATGGCCTATTACAATCACATACCTTGGTTTGTATTTTATTGAAAGCAGCACTTAAATCCAGCAGAGAAAGGATAGACAAATTGAAAATTCCACATCCATAAACTGCGGCTATAATTTATACTTGTGTAAACAAAATATTATGACAAAAACTCAATGCTGTTAGCGTAGCTAGTATGTATTGTAGAGTTATGGAATATCCGTCTAAAGTTGACATCCAATATCCTGTGACATTTTGTTCTTTTCCTTTTTGTGAAACCTATCATCAGGGGAGCAACATTCAGAAGAAGTGTTTTGAAGGCTATTTGTCAAAAAGTATAGTTGTTATTTTAGCTGCCATTTCGGCTCACACTGTCAGGTGCATGAAGGCATAATTGTAGAGAAAACTCCTGAGGAAGCACAATTGAAATCACACACATTATTCCAACATCTATGTCCAACTGATTCATTTAAATTATATGTTATCTTTATACTCAATCAGAGATAGGTTTCGGTGTACCTTTTCTATGTAAAGAAAAAAGGAAAAACTTGAAATTCTTGAGCATGACTCCATTTTATTAATCAGTGGAGATTGGCAGCTTAATCAATACCTCTTAATTGAATTTTAGGTTTTTGGTAGCTCAGAGAAATAGGAATTAAAATGTATTTTACATACTTTCAGCTGCTGGATTGGAATTCAATCATTGTCATTTATTCAAAAGAAGGGGGAACATGCTGTTTTCCCTTTTCATGTATTTTTTAACGTCTCTTTTATTCTGTAGTCATTTTGCCATGAACCTTTTTACTGTAACCACTGCACAAATATAAGAAATATGTGATTGATCTAACAAAGAAACCCCCGCAAACTTAGAAGTCCATTCTCTCTACTTATTTTATTTAAAGCAATTCCTACCTTTCTGCCATTTTTACGCATTTCCTAATAAGCATGTGGCACACTAAAATGTAAAAGAAATCCATTAGGTCTTTATATCAAAACTATTCACTAATATATTTCTGTTAAACGTCTGACCAATTATTATGTTCAGTCTGATTAAGATTTTTGCCAAACTTCCTGCCTGTAATCTGTCACTCCATTTCACTTGCGCTGCTGATGCTGCGTTTCAGTGCCAGGGGAAGTCCGAAGTTTCCGACCTCCAACTGGGCAAAGTGCACTGGAATGCCCGTCGAACTGGAGCCTCCTACTTGCAAATTTGTAATAGGTTGATATCCCTCAAACTTGACAGTACGAGGTTCCACTTTGACAGTCATTCCAGTGCACGTTGCCAAGTAGGAGGTCTGAAAATTTGGATTTCTCATAGCACTGGAGCGCAGCATTTCTCTCTCACTGCACGTGTCAGGGGAGGAGGGAGCGTCGGGGGGTTTGAGGGAAGTGCTGTGAGACATGCAAGAAAGGTAAGTTTACTTTAATGCAAAATAAACAACGGACATTTTGGGGCAGAAAAACTGTTGATCCCATATAATCCTTTTGACACTATATCTCTCACACACAGCAAGTTTTGTGGATGTTCTAGTTTGATGAGCAGCAGTTCTCTGGAGCAACAGGGAAAACATGCAAGTGCTGCTTAAGTTCCAACTGTGGCGTTTTCAGAGTCTGCTCACGAAAATACTGATGCATCTTTGCTCTCTGGGCAATAAGATAGACAAACTGTTCAACAGATCGAGTAAGGAATGCACTCTGTTGAATTTTGAGTCACGCAAACCTGGCAAGGTGAATCCACCCGAGACATTGCATTTTATATGCCTGGTTTTCTACTCTGAAGACTGGACAGTGTACCGAAGCCGGTCTATCAGGGAAATCAGAGGAGACAGAATCTCCTTTTTTTTTTAGGGAAGGTTGGTATATTGATGTCACAGTGTTACAGAAAAGCAGTTGCCCTCACCTTCAAGCTCTTTTCATTAACGATGAGCTGTTTTGTTCACCATAGGAGTTTCCCTCCTTTATTCTGGCCAGCGTTTACGTCCCGCCTCAAGTCTGTGTCAGCGAGGTGCTGCAATGCTTGGCTAACCAGATAACCAGTAAAGAACAAGAACACCAGACTCTCTTTTCATTATTCTGGGGGATTTTGAGCAAACCTCAGCCATGAAGGGCACAAATACAGACAGTATAGTATCCCCCTGGGGGCAGAAACACACTGTCACACAGTATTAAAGGATGTTATAATGTTCTGCCCCCCCAACAGCTTTCGGACCCTCTGATAACTCATCTGCTCCCAAGTTACAAAACTAAAATCCAGAAAGCATGTGGTAAACATTGTGGGAAGATGAGCCAACAATCTGATTGAGCTTACTGATACTGTGACACTGTGAGGTGTCAGAGCAGATGTTCCAACCAAGACGTATTCAAAACACAGCAATAAATGATGAGGTCACAGCAGTAGATGAAGAAGCAGCACTGAAAGGCCCCAAAAAACAAATGAAGCTTACACATCTTTCTGGCTGAACTCACTCACTATAAAACCTACAAATCCAAATGATTTCTCCATCATAAAAGACTGCTGCCATTCAACCTGCAAACTGCATCATTGAAGAGAATGTCTTGCGCCACAGGCCCAGGTGGCGTCTGCCACTTTTGTCAGAAGGCCTGTGGTGACCAACTGGCTCCTGTCTTCACAAAGATCTTAGGCAGATCACTCTCTTTGCGCCTCTCCTGCTTCAAATACTCCATGACCCATACTGTTCCTGATAAAGCCCGCATGACAATGGAACAATGACTACAGGCATGTTTCTTTCACCTCTGTGGTCACAAAGTTCTGTGAAAAACTAGTGTTGGCCGATCTAGAGTACATCACAGGCCCCCTGCTGGATCCCCTGCAGTTTGCCTACCGGGCAAACACGTTGGTTAATGAAGCAGTCATTATGGCACTCCTCGCTATCCTGCTACCCTTCAACATCTCTAATGGAGAGTTACTGTATGCAAGTATTGTAATTGTCCTGGAACTCCTCTGCCAACTCACTTAACTTAACTCACATAAAGAAGACACACTTTATTAATCGCCAAGGGGAAATTTCAAGTTTTCCCTCCATTATGATACACATTACACACATACAGTCCCGAAATACACACACCTATAGATGTGCATTACATTTAGAGTTGCCAGAGTGAAGGGGTTTCCCATAGACAGGTGTCCCTAGCACCTGAGGTGGAGATCTGGTGCTTTGCTCAAGGTGAACTGGCACCTCTCCAGCTACCAGTCCACGCTCTGTACTTAGTCTGTACAGAGACCTCAACAGATGACCCTCCAGTTCCCAAGCCAAGGCCTCCTGAAAGACAGAAAGCAGCAGGAAAAGCTTAGATTCAATTATGGTATTCCCTAGGGTGTGTGCGTTTGTGCGTGTGTCTTCCTTTTTTGGGTTCTACTCACTGTTTTTTTTTCTTGGCACAATTAACTGCGCCTCTGGTGACACCGGTCTTGTTTGTGACTCAGCTACTGACATTTTAAAATGCTGTGGATGCCACGGAAATTTTAACATCAAGCTTTGTAAAAACTCCCAGCAGAGCGTGTTCTTCCTGTACCAGCTGCTACAGGAGCTTGTACTTCCATTGTACACACATAGGTTTGTTTTTTCTTGGTTGTGTGCTTTGGCTTGGCCACAAAACAGGAAAAGAGCAGGCTACGACAGATGGTCCAAACTGATGAAAAGATCATTGGCACTAACCTGCCTACCCTCCAGTACTTGTACACCATCTGAGTCAGCAAACATGTTTAGCAGACCCCTTTAAACCTGGCCTGGATATATTCAACTCACCCACAATCCCGTATTCAGGTGAGTATGTGTCAGTCCCTTCCCTTTGGGGAAACTAAGACAAGTGTAGCCCTCGTGGATTGCTTTAATCTAAAACAAAAATGCTAATACAGTTACTCAACTGTTTAATAAGCCAGCTGTAGAAGACGTGAACTGAAAATAAGCCTAATTAGATTTAATTTAAAAAAAAAAACAACAACTTCCGCCTGAGGCAGTGGGGACTAAAAGTGGATTAAAATGTTATAGATTGTGTCCTTGTTTCTCTGACAGTTTGTTATTTTCAATAGCAAGAGATTCAAACCAGATGCTGTAAAGTCGGACTTAGAGCACCAGTGATAGTGTTGTTGTTTCCTATCTCAAATAGCATAGGTTTACTCATGACTAAAGACATTTTTATACAACCTGGAACAAAGACGGAGAGGGAGAGCAAGTAGGTTAACCCAGAAATACTGAACCCAACGTATTTTTATCTGGTGCCATGTTTGTAGGCTCTCTTATTTGTCATGTATGGACATTCATCCCACGCTTACCCTGTGATAATGATGACTGGGTAAATGGATCCGTTCGTGTGTTTTTTCTCACAAGTCTTTACAGTAATGAACCGATAACTCAGCCGCATGATGTTTCAAAAACAATATGCCTGCTGTGCAGTGACATCTACCCTGTACATAACATCTACCTTGCTGTGCAGCTGTAAGCCATTGCTGTTCCTACAGCTGTATACAATACACAACAATGTGAGGACATGTTACAATACATATCATAATAGACCACATGTTGATCTAGAGTTATTACCATGTCAAAGAATTTACTACAATATCTCATCTCATCTTCATCCGCTTATACGGGGTCGGGTCACGGGGGCAGCAGCTTTAGCAGGGGACCCCAAACTTCCCTTTCACGGGCCACATTAACCAGCTCTAACTGGGGGATCCCGAGGCGTTCCCAGGCCAGTGTGGAGATATAATCTCTCCATCTAGTCCTTGGTCTTCCCCGAGGCCTCCTCCCAGCTGGACGTGCCTGGAACACCTCCCTAGGGAGGCGCCCAGGGGGCATCCTTACTAGATGCCCGAACCACCTCAACTGGCTCCTTTCAACGCAAAGGAGCAGCGGCTCTACTCCGAGTTCCTCATGGATGGCTGAACTTCTCACCCTCTCTCTAAGGGAGACTCCAGCCACCCTCCTGAGGAAACACATTTCGGCCGCTTGTACCTGTTCTTTATTATTCTGAATAACAGCGATCGCACAATTTAAAATACCTAAAAATCCACATCGACAGAAATTTAAAATGAAAAAAATATATATTCTGTTCTAATGTCAGAGTTATAAATAATTAAATATAATATCTTTAAAATTTGTAAACTTAACATGCTTAAAAAAACGGTTGTTTGAATTGAGACATGCACTGTTTGTGTACACACTGATATGTTGCCCATTTGATATTTTGAGCACAGCCCTACTTCCTTTATATACCAACCAGGCCTGAACCATGTTTTTACAGTGTACTTAAACTGTTTTTAGCACTTGTTTTGCTCTTTATTTTGTATCATAGCTATATGTATATATTAGTCTGTGTGTACATTTGTCTTTGTCACTTTACTATGTACATAATACTATATAAATAAACTCTTACGTACTTAATTACATAGAGGGGCACTGACAACCGGAGTGAAATTCCTTTTATGTCCAAGATTAAAAGCATAATTGACCAATAATATTAGTTCTGATTCTTTTTGGACATTATCATATAGATTCCATAAAGGAAATGTGATTGCCCAATAGGCAAAACCACTGATATTATTACATCCCAGCACCACCAAATAACAACAATGAGTATTCAGTAATTACGTTTCTACTCAGGATGCTCAGAACATGTCATAACATCATATTTTTGTGATGGTCTCTAGCAGTGTGACAAGGGGAACAATGTAATAAGACCCATGTGTTTTGACTGCTGTGCCTGGAAGTTGTCCTTTATCTGACGAGTGCCTCGCTGTGATCTAACGTTGCTCGGTTGACTGCCTCATTAAATATACACATACAGCTGCCACTGAGAAGAAATAGAAAAGCAAAGCCCATGTTTTCCTCCTCAACAGTCTTTTCTCCTGCCTGTCAATAACAATGCACAAAAATTCAACAGAAAATCACAGTGTTTTCACTTTACATACTGCTCACCTTTAACAAGTGGGGTAAAGGCAAGTGCTATAATTGAGCTCTTAGCCTGACCTGAATGCTGTACGCTCATGTGATGATAGGGACAATAAGACATTTGCGTATTCTGTGTGTGATGGGAGACAGGTGACTGCAATTTGGAGATGGGCATTTGACATGTTTTGGCTATCTGTGTCAATATTAAGCAAGTGATGGCCACTTTAAAAGGGCAGCTTGAAAAGAATAAGGTGAGTAAATGGTGTTTAGTGACAGTTAAAAAATGTTAAAGCGCAGTGTTCAATAAAAAACTGTAACCACATCTAATTCACCGATGCTCACTAAGTAACAATGATAGAAGAGACACTGTAGCCCCTTTTACACAGAGCTTCTGCAACAGTGCTGTAATGAAGGTAGTCTGCAGCGCTGGCTTTGTTCAGTCACACAGAACCAAGCAAAGCTGGCATAATGCTGCCCCAGTTGTTATTTCACATAGCAGCCGGCATTCTGGAAGTAAAAGAGGCATTGGCGTCCTAGTGTGTGTGAGCTGATCTGCACCATTAATCAACCACATGAACCCGACCTGACCCACAAAAAAAACAACTTTATGCATTATAGTAGCAAAATTGTCTATAGTGGAAAGGACAGAGACGGATTGGACACCGCGGCATCAGGGTTTGCACATTGCACATTGTGTGTTTGAGGGAGGGAGGGAGAGAAAGAGAGAGGAGAAGAGAAGGTAGACCATTGCACACAATGTTTGTGAAAGTTATTATTTAACTTTGGCTACTCAGAATGCTGCTATGTTACTTTTTGACCCTCCTGTGGGTTGACTCCTCCCTACCGTCTTTCCTTTGGGATGGGAATTAATAAGATTCTATTGATATATCAATTCAGCTTACTGGTTCAATTCTTTATCTATTCGCTTATTGATTCCCGATCAGTTTTCTGTGTGGGAAAAACACAGGCTTTCACCGTCAATGCATCTGTTTTATCATCTCTGAATCTAAATACAGTGAGGATGACACGAGAGAATATTTTAACAGGTTTCTCTTTTATTTAGGTTTTCAGGTTTTTCAAAGAAAAAGATCTGCTGAGCCTTCCTGTGTGGTGATTATGTTATTATAACGCCATGCTTTGGACCCTTTCCTCCTCTCTGCCATAACTCCTTCTTACTGCGAGTTTAAACGTGGCAGCATTGATAAAAGGAATTGATAAGCTCCGGGGCATACAAGTCCAGTTCCAATTTCAATTCGTTACCGGTTCAAGTTACGAACCGGTTCTCAATTCCCATGTCTACCTTTCACACAGACGGTGGGGCGTAATAAACAGACATGCTGTGTGAAAGGGGCTTATGAAATACTGTATACCCATGGCTTACTGCATTCACACACATATACATTGTAAACCAGAAGAAATAGTGTAATTGCCAAAAATGTCAGTTCTGTTGCTCTTTAATTTCTTTCATCTCTCCTATTCCTAGAATATTTGTCTCTTTCTGTGAAAGGAATCCAACCCATGTTTCTCAGATCAATGTGAAACAGCACATACTCTGTGGCAATTAGCTCCCGGCCTGTAGAACTACTCTCAGCTTAGAGAAGTAGAGGAGCCACACACAGCAGGGAAGCCCATTTATCTTCAGTCTGGAGAGAACATACTGTCCGTATACAACCAGTCGCCAGTAGAGAAATGTTGGCATTGTACACCTCTGAACCTCTCTTTTTGACCCACTGGGTATTGACGCTCCACAGTCTTAATTAGTAATAAATCACATGGTTAACGTTCTGAATCCAATCAAAAACATCTTGTCAAGTTTTACTTTCGAAGGGGACACAAACAGCACTCTCCTGTGTTATGATTAGCATAACCCCGTCTTTTGCAGAAACATTCAATGCCACCATTTTTTTTCTGCCGACTTGCCTGCCATACATACACACACACGGTCACACACACACACACACACACACACACACACACACACACACACACACACACACACACACACACACACACACACACACACACACACACACAAAACACAAGATGTGGTAAAAAAACAATGAAAAATGCTCAAAAAAGATCATTTCACTTCAATCAAAAAAAGAAAAAGGTAGCGTTATTGTAAGAAAGCCTTTAAGCAACCAGTGTCAAGGTTGTTTGACTTCAAACAGGCTGCACAACCACATACCCTCATATGAAGGGTTCTTAAGGAAGCTCAAATTACTAAAAAAAAAGTGGGATGGGATTGCCTCCACATGGCTCTCACAGACAGTCCCCCAATAAGGGAAACACCAATGTTTTTTCACAGCCACATGCACAGTCGGACCAGCTATCAAAACAAACAGAGAAACTCAAATTACAACACACAGTGCGAGTGGTGCCTTACTCCACCATATCTTCACATAGCAAATATTTGTCTGCTGCTATATTAATGCTCTGAATGTTGAGCACATCTCCTTTAATGAACACAAGACATTTATAGACAGCAAAACCATCTTCTGATTCACACTGATTTAACACATTACAATGCAGCCATATCGAGTCGCTCGACATCTTTACCGTATGCAACTATTTCTCTGGGTTTTTTTTATCATTTCATTTCACCTAATCATTTTCTTTCTCGGGGACCCATGCACAAACATTCTTACACACATTTATCCTCCACAGCTTGCCTCTACCACAATGCAGCATCCTGAGGCTTGTATTTGTATTCTTGTCACGCAGTGGAAAATCTAAAGAGGACTGTATCTACAAAAGAGAGCACAAATCAAAGAACATCACAATTCCTTCGAGGATGACGGCCCATTTTGCCTTTCTTTGTGTACTCTTTTTTTTTTTTTTTTTCAATTATTCTGTCTGTGAACAGGACTCTAAGTTTAGGCCAGGAAAGGAAGGGCCAAGGGTTTTACATAAACAACACCATACTCATGGGGACTTTTCATAAACCTCCCCCCTCTTCTCCACCTTTACCTTTCACAACCCTTGAGTCAAAAATGAAAATGCGTCACTGCAGAAACGTCCATGAAAGACAGCAGCACTGATTACTGAAAGCACATCTGTTCAGGAGATAGATGAGCAAAAAAAAAAATGCAGCTAATACAATTGAGGTAGACATGCCTTGACCCTGTCAATGGTTTATCTGTGAAAACCTGCCCGGCACTCCAATGTGTTGCTTTGTCCTCTCTCAGTTTGGCAGCGGTACCACTGACAGCAGCAGGGTCAAGGGTCAGTACCTCTCACTCCTCACAGGTTTGTGGAGAAAGGGGATGGAGTGTTGATCGATTGTGCTGTGGGAGATTTATTACTCCAGTCTTTTATAGATAGGAGAAGCTTCTGCCTAATTTAATGGCAGCTGCACAGCATCCCAATGCAAATTCGCATACAATTGCGAAAATGCATCATATATTAAGTCATTAAGAGAACGAAAAGGACACCTAAAAAAGTATGAGGGATGATAAATGCATAAAAAATGGTGAGTACGCTGGAAAAAGAAATAAATGAGCAACTTTAGCAAGGATTTGTTAGCGATTAAGCTGGAGTAAAGGGAAGGGAGAAGCCGTGGTTAAGTAGTAACAAAGGTAAGATGAGCAGAAAATGGAGGCATAGAGTGTGAAAGGGGCTTAAGCAGAAAAAAAATTGAAAGATATATTTGATACTTTCATTCATAACACATATCTGAAAGTTCTTCAGATTAGTAGACCACTATAAATGTTTTATACCTTATGAATAGAGTTTAGATATTAAACCACGGCGTGAATACATATTGTGCATAGGTGCAAAAGCACAATCTTATCATATATCTGCACAGCCACAATGAGAAACTCAAAACTAGAGTCAATAAAGGCTACTACCTTGCAGGAAGGTCACAGCTTGGAGACATTTTCCACAAGGCTCGACACTGTCTCCCCCTGAACTCTCTCTGTTCCCGTTAGAGGGAATAAATAGCCTCATTATTCCACCAGGTGCTCACCATCCATCCCCATGTGTCACTACCATTGTTTCTCCTCCTATCATGTTGCTGTCAAAGCTATTCCTTCCGTGTCACAATAGCCCGCATAACCATATTGTAAGAATTATTGGACATTTAGAACTATTCTCAGAATAGAATTTGCCATTTGTCTACAGTACAATTTAAAATCGGTCCTTGTGGTGTTTTGTTCCACCTGAGGAAGCACATACTAAATCCCGTGAGGTGTTTACAACAGGTGACAATATATCCCCCAGGCTCCATGAGAGAAATAAGTTGTCATTTTACATATACACACAGCATATCACTGTGGTGGTTAGTTGGTAGCCTATTCGTTTTACTACTCGTGAACCACTCTCTCTTTTTTTTTTAAATGTCACCGCTTTGTTCACAAAGCATTTATGAATTACTTTTGATGTGCAACATATTGTCCTGCACAAGAAGCCAGCTGCGTCTCCTTTTGTTCATTCTAAATAGGATGTCAAGACACTGTATACCATTGTTTATTTTACCATCTCATATTGGTTGACACTCAAACTTCAGAGTTCTAATTTGTTATGTATTTATTCTTCTTTGATTCTTCATCATGTTTTGGCTGTATTTGGACATTTCAGACAGTTTTAAATGTTGCACTTAAATATGGTGCATGGTGATCTTTAATAAAATCTGTAACGTATTGTAACACTAACTGATGTAATAATTAGCCATAACAAGTACACACAGCTGCCATGTATACCATGCGTTCTGTGCATGCATTTTTGGATGAATGTTTCTGTCTGTCTGCAGCTAATCTCACATAGGCTACAACTGTACATGTCAGTCTTCAGTTTTCCAACCATCTATCCATCTTCAACCGTGTGTCCCTATCGGGGTCGTGGGGGGAGCTGGAGCCGATCCCAGCTTACATCGGCGTGAGGCGGGGTACACCCTGGACAAGACGCCAGTCAATCACAGGGCACATAGAGACAAATAGAGACAGACAACCACTCACATTCACACCTACGGGCATTTTAGAGTCATCAATTAACCTAACAAGTGCATGCGTTTGGATTGTGGGAAGAAGCTGGAGAACCTGGACAAAACCCACGCAGACACAGGGAGAACATGCAAACTCCACACAGAAGGGCCCCAGTCAGGATTCGACCCAGGAACCCCCTATTTGTGAGGCCACAGTGCTAACCACCACACACTGTGCTGCCCCGATTTACAATTTTTGAAAAAAACTATATTATTGATGGCTCTGTTTTATACTGTCATTAACTGCTGAGGTTGCGGTAGATTAGAAAAAAACAAGCCTTGCCTTGTCTTACCTTGCCTTTGTGATGGCTCAATCCATAGAACGTTTGGTCTCATTGTTAACCAGGGCATTAATCCCATGCCTGATCTGTCGTGATCCACTAAAGTAAAGCGCGATACAAGATGAATAAAGCCCTAATTTTGTCGTTTGTGCTGGCATCTTGACCGTAAAGGAGCAGTGAGGGACAACTGAGTGAGATTCAACTTTGTCGAGGTGGAGACGGAGACCGGCCTGGCAGATCTGCACTCTACTGAGTGCACTTTTTGTAGTTGTCAATTCTTTGTAGTTAAATAGGCCAAATTTGTGCCCACATGATTTAGTTTTTAGTTGAATTTAACTGTCTGAGCAACCTGTTTCAGCCACTTAATGCAGCAGTTGGACTGTATAGATAATACAACTAACAGTCACTTTAATTAGTACTTTTTTTTTTCAATAGCATAATTCCATACGTATTTAACCAAAAATTTCTAACATAGCACTAAAGCAAAACAATTTTAATTGTGATCACCTCAAGATGACCCTTATCTCAGGAATACAATTGTTTCTTTAGTACAGCTCTTAACAGTCAGTGTCTGCCTACGCTTTGTACCCATGTGCCTCATAGTGCCTGTTGGCATTCTACCCTGCAGATTTCCCTCCAGCCGTACTCACTGCTAATTATAATCCAGAAAAACATTTAATGGGGCAGTACAACCACAGCAGTGTTTCATACAATCGCTGCCATAATGCTTGGCTCCATATGATAAGGGCTGTGTATGACATTGGTCCCTGAGTATTCACTTAATACTTAGACTGACGAACCGTAACCTCAGAAAGGTTACACTACCATGCAAGTTAAATGCAATAACTACTGTAGATATATTATGTCCCTCTGAGGTCACTGACAAGTGGCTCTTGATGTGGGTGTGTGAGTGCTTTGCATTGAGAAATGTAGCCTTCTGTGCGCTCATTGAACTGAATTTTTCAAACAAACTTTTACGTTTCAGAATTATTTTTTCTCTACCGACATCAAAGCAATCTATTTCTCTTCATAAATTCACCCTTGAACTCCTCTCCACTTAGACAGCATCTCGATCCTCTTAATAAAGCACTAGCATATTTAGTTGCTTCACTGACTCCTTTGCTATAGGCCACAGATGGCGGTCGGCATGACCCCAGTTCGGAGAAGCAGGAGTCAAATGTATTTCAGCCACCTAAAAAACGATATGAGTGTAAGTGTACACTATATTTAATATAATAATATGCAATTTCACTACTTAACCTTGCTGTCAAAAGTCCTGTTTGATATGGATAAATCATAGTTTATTATGTTTATATATCCATAGTATGCAGTGGAATTAGCCAACTAACCAGCCACTCTTGTCACAGCTCTCCGGGAGTGGTATCTAGAATCGATTGCTCTTCCTTGGCTGCACGGATGTCGACACTTAATCTTATACATTAAATTTTGCAGCTGAATTTGGTGTATTTAAATTTTTAACATTGAATACTTTAACAGTGAATTTTTGAACACTGCAAAATAAAGAGTTCAATTCAGAGTCAAAACATTCAGATACATAATTTCAATGCATAAATATTCAGTGCTAGAAATCCCATGGCTTTTTCATTTCAAAATCCGATGACGGATCTAAGTGTAGTTTAGGCTTAAATGGGAGGATCGGAAACAGTTATCTATGCTGTGAAAAAAGTCCTTTGAAAAAAAATGATTTCACCTTACAGAACTTGGTAGTTGCTGGTCTACCGCTGCATTGATTGGTTAGTTAGTTGGCCTGTCTTATTGTGTGACTTTGGTGTTTTAAAGTGTTAGAAACTAAAAAGAAAATCAAATAAACAATGAACTAATTGAGGCAGCAGTAGACCAGCAACTCCTGTGTTTCTGCCAAACAAAATTACTGTTTTTGTCAATGCAGTCTGGTGTCTTTCTCAAGAGCATAGATGGATGTAATGTCACTCAGACCTGTCTGACGGCAAGTTTTAGCGGTGGAAATTTTCTAAACATAATATAAATTGATTTATTAGGTTGACCTTTTTTAGGTGGCTAAAATATGCTTAGTTGCTGCCTCTGTCCACAGCAGTAGGCCTACATTGCTTAGCTTCCCTGCCGTCTGCTTTCTCCAGTTGGCAATACACTGGCTGTAGATCAGTTGCTCAAACAACCCTACTTCAAAAACATGAACTCTAACTTTTTAAACGTCTGTTAAAAATATCAAATAGTTCTTAAGTGTAAGCCGAATTACTCTCTCCATTGGCAATTATTCCTGAAGAATATGTATGTCAAGTGTCTTAAATTTCTGATGTAATGTTTGTCAAATGCCTAAGCGTTTCTGAAATATGTATGTTTTATATTTTTATGTGCCAAGAATGCACAATGTAAACTTATGAATGACTGTGAAAAAGAACATAAGGTGGATAGCAAAAACTCCAGAAACCTCTGACTCTACAAGGAAGTCTTATCTTATTACAGTAAACATGACTACTACAGTTTATGGCATGTGAAGTGCGAGTTCATCGGTACATGTGCATTAAATATGCTTGCGTGATTAAAGTGCCGACACAAGCTACAGAGTGCAAATCAAAGCATATCAGGGAAGTGATTGAGAAGAGTGTGGAACCCCGCTGACAGAACAGACAGTAACATAACAATATGGCACCATAGTCATGACAGGGAGAAAGAGCTATAAACCACAATATCTCCCAGGACTTGAATCCCCTGCAATCTATTATTTATAGCACATGTAAGTGTTTTCAGTTAAAGCTCTTCCAATACTGCATTCATATCCAATCAATTATTCAACAGTGTGATTCGTCCTCAGTCAGTCGGACACTCTGATGCTGGTTGTCCGGGGATCCAGCCGGTCAGCCAGCTGAGGTCTTGCCAATCAGCCCTGATGCTGACACAATGATGCCTCTGCCTCCAGCCCAGCCTCTGCTTCCTTCAGGGAGTGTATGCTGTCTCTGATTGGTGTGGCTGTACCCTGGCAGACACTCCATCTGCACTAGATTGCACTGCTGGAGTGGAGATAGCTGCAATTTGCAGCAATTCTGCCAGTAATTTCGATATGTATGAGGACCAGAGCAATTCGTAGCCCACTCCACAAGGCCTGGGTACTTTATTTGATGCCTCTCATCATCAGCCAGGTATATTCCAACACCCCTCTACTTGTGCAAAGTCAAAAAAAAGGTTCTGCTCAGGCGAGAGAAAAGGGCTCTTTAAAAAAAGGGAAGGGATTTTATTTTCTGAAGATGTAAAAATTTATGAGCAGGATCTTCTCATAAAGGAATGTTGAATGAGCACAGATGGGGTGATTGAAAATTAGATTCTGGGATGATTGAACGGGTCTCCCCGTGACCATGGCAGAGAAGTCTTTCTGCCAGAGACTCGGCTTCTCGCCATATAATTCCCTTTCTATTTTGTTTCACGTAATAATTCATTTCATCATGGGCTTCGTAAGGGTTTTCAATTGAAAGATGCATAACGCTTTTTTCAGTACTTTGCACATAACAGTGCCACATTGTTAGACAACAGAACGACATCGATTAACAATTCATAATTTCTAACACTGTAGGAAGGCTAGTGCATTCTGTTTCGACTCCTCCACACGAAGATAGGAACATATTTCCGCAGGAAAGCCTTCCTGTTGTGTGCTGCATTGTAAATAAGACCCCAAATAAAGGGTGACGCTAAGGTGGCTCTCTCTCTCACTTCTTTCACCCCAGAACTACTTTACAATATTTGCAAGAATTAGCCTTCTAGCCTCCTTGAGAAACTCTTGATCTATATGTTCTCCTCTCTCAACTCTTGTACCCATAGCGCTTTTGTTGGCCATGCTATTATTGAATTATTTCTTTCTTCTTTTTAAATACTGTAATCTGGTTTCTATTTCAGCCTCATTTCGACTAAATGGTCAGCGAAAGCCTTTCTGATAAGCGTATTAATATTTGAAGCACAATGTCATGATTTAAAAAAAACAAAAAAGAAATCATAGAATGCTAATGATGGCGGGTGCTTAATTAGCGCTGAACTCTTAGCAACCTCATTACAGGCAAACAGCGCTGAAGGGTCTGAAGATGTGTATCCCTTTGGACACGCTCTCTATCAAGCCCCTCATTACTTTGACCCTGGAATAGGAGGGAGTGGCGTAGCAAGACCATCACCCTGCCCGTTCCCAGCTTTAATGGTGTCATGTGGCCATGATCAAAGTCTTCGTGACATTCCTGTTCTACTCCATGCTCATCGTGCATTGCTCCATGTTGCCTTTCTCCAGCTGTTCTCCTCCTCTGTCAGTGTCTTTCTTTCTTAACCAACACATTCTCTCTCTACCCATTTACAGTAGATTCGCTGCTCTGCAATCCTTTTTAAAGTATTTTTTTATTTTTACCATTTAAGACAACCTCCCTCCTTCAGGGACCCTAGATTAAGAACCGACGGTAGAGGTCTTTACGGGTTATATCAATTTCTTCCAAGACCCAAACAAGTATGAAATGCTATTTTGTCAATTCAGGGTCAGTTCTACTGCTGAGGGTCTGGAGACCATGTATATTAACTGGAGGTTATGTCTAATATAATAAGTGGATCTAAGTGGATTTGCAATCTGCTTTGTTCATGTGGTGTGTTAGAATCATTGCAAGATGAGAATGTACATTTCTTTGTATGCTGATATTTTGCCTTTATCCGAAAGCTCATAGTTTAGAGGCATATTTTGTTTTTTTATATGTCGGGTTCTGGTAGGTTTTCCAGGGGTGCGTTTCAGATCAGGTTCAAAATGTTTCACTTGTGAAGACCTGTTTTTGTGTGGGTTTGTACCTGTCTTGTACTGTGTGTATGTGCTGTGGCCTGTTATTCGTTAGTTAACTTTTTGTATGCTAATTTCCTTCAGACAATTGTGTCTTCTACTGCTAAGCCTCGAAGATTTGTGTCTGTGTGACTACAGCATACCCAGTGGATCTTTTTGTCATGACTGTTTCCAGTCCTGGCTGTCAAGCTGGACCTGCTCTGCTCATTTTGTTTTACCTGAGAGCACCTCTAAATATTAATGTGGTCTTCTCCCTGAATTACAGCTTTTCAGGCCTGCCAACTCTCTCAGCATTTGTCTACCTGCCTCTCTTTCTCTCCTCCACTATCCCTCTGTATCTCCCTTCACCACTCTTGGCTCAGTCTTTCCACCCCGAAGGTTAATTTCTGATGATATCAGATGTGATGGGTTGTTGGCTCTCATTCTTCTCTCTCACGATTTTATGACTCAAATCCTGCCACTTGAGCAAAAACCCCTCCTTTATTTTGCCCGGTGGATGGCATTTGGAAGCATTTAGTTTCACAAAGGCGAGAGGTTGAAAGCAAAACTGAAATCTAATGCCGCAATCAATCAGAGCTATCTAGCAACACACAGATTCATCCTTTGTGACGTTAGCCAATATTAAAATCTGCACGACCTCTGAGATTTAAATATGTTGTGTCACGTGTCTTACCTACCTCTAATTACTAACAAATGAATCCATTTAGAGTGGATAAACAAGCTAGCTAGCTGGCGTGGGTGTAGCTGGCACCTTTTCTGACTTTGGCACATCCGTGCTTTTGAAGACCATCTGGAGTGGACCAATAGGACGACATCCATCACAGTAACCCACCTGCTGTTATTTAAAAACTCTCAAAAAGTCGTAATGATGAGGTCCCCAGTGAACTACAAATATAGAAAAATATAGAAATACTGGGAGCTGTAATAATGAAAGTGTTCCCACGCCTTCTCATAAGAAAGCCTGAACAAAAGAGGGAGTGAAGCTCACAATGAAATAAATAAGGTATAATTCACCGTATAATTAGCAATAATATTTAGCTCTTAGAGGGAAAGCAGGCGGTCGACTAATTTGAAGATTGGCGGTTCAATCCCTGACTCCTCCAGTCTGCGTGCTGAAGTGTCCTTGGGCAAGATACTGAACCCCAAATTGCCTCGTAGGCTGTGCCACTGATGTATGACTGGTTAGATTAGAAAGGAAAGGCACTGTATAAATGCATGCCCATTTAGCATTTTAATTATTCTCTTGGCTTTTTTCTTGCAGCACATGGTGTAAATATCCTTAAGGCAGTGTAGAGCAACACATATTTTATGTTCAGCTGAACAAAACCCTCTTTGCAGGGTCTTGCAGTCCTGTTTGATGCCTTGTCCGTACCAGGTGTGGTGGTCCCCGTCAGGACACTTAATAGTCCAGGAGTCGACTAATTGACTTATTATGTTAAAAAATTATTATGTTAAAAAAAACACTGACAGTGAGTGAGTATCACGACTTACTGGCCCTTCAAGTTAAAAGCCCTCCTGCCTTTTAGGCCAAATACCAGCCAGAAAGTCACATAGATAATTTCGACAAGACACAGCTCCAAATGTGTTGTTTTTTTCCTGCTACTAATCAACCAATGAAATTTTGGTCTGCCAATGATTTTTTTGGTCCACTATCAGCACCTTAGTCTTGTTACGTTCAAGAATAGGTTGTTATCCTGACACCAGTAGATCAGGTCCTCGACTACCTTCAAAGCGGCCTGTTCATTGTTCATCTGTGGACAGGCGTGCTGTCTGAAAACTTGATGATGCTGTTGAAGACAAAAGTGGCTACACAGTTGTGCGTTTACAGGGAATACAGCGGGGGGCTCACATGAAGGTGGAAGAGGTGTCTTCCACCTTAGGTCTGTCCGTCAGGAAGTCAAGGTCCCACAGTGAGGTGTGTCAACCTGTGAACCCAAACTGCATGTGCAATATAATAACCATCCGTCATCACTGTCAACTGCATAGCCATAGCAGACATTGTGACTTCCTCTTCTGTACTCAGATATGTCTGCATGAATTATTCTTAGGGCAAAGGCAATGTTTCATGCATAATATAAGATCATAACAGGACCTCGATACACAAGGAAATTCCATGTGGATCTTCCCAGCGAAATGCTGAGATGATGAGATGGAAATAAACAAGGAGTGAACAACAATGAGGTCAAATAACCGTGTTCTTAATGTATTATTGGCTGCCATGGTTGCTCGGTTAAACTGTGGCAAAAATGTTAGTTGGAGGGGCAAATGCATTAGTTTAATCAAGATTCATTGCTATTTATTGTGACCTGCCAATTATCTTTGCATCTTACAAGTTACAACAACCTCTGTCTGTCCCCGTCTATTAGAATAATACTGTATAACCGCTCATTAATAATAGTCATGGTAGAAAAATGCAAGAGGGAGGACAAAGAGGTTTTCAAAACAGATGATTGTCTTTGTGGAAGGAGCTCCGAATCAAGCTAACGAGCAGTAGTAACATGAGATCAAATTGTTTAGCCACATGAGCAAACTTGTCACCTCCTCTATGTCCTATGGTGCGCTCACATTGTCAGCAGCAACAAGACACAAAGCGGCCGACATTCATTTCAAATGAGTACTGGGAGACATGGTGCATCAGAGAAGGGAGTGACAGCTAGTGGAGAGATTACAGCGATTTAGAGAGCAGAGTTCATTTTCACATGAGCAGAGATGAGCTGCAGTCACATACACCTCATTATGTGTAAATATTGTAACGGCTATGGCTATGCTTTCTGTACTTCCTCAAATACTACATACTGTGGACATGCTGTGACTATGGTTTTTGGTAATCCACAACCACAATGTCACTGCTGGTCTAAGTGCATGGTAAGCCACAGCCGACAACTCTGTCTAATACTAAGGATTAGTAGGACTAAGGATCAAGATCTATGCCTTTGCTTTAAAGCAGTGATTCACAACAATTCTGCAGGGTATTTGGAAAGAATGTGACAAGCCTTCTTTTTTTTTTAAAGAAAAGAAAAAAATGCTTTTTCAAAATATATATCAACATATATATAAACATATAGACTTAGCTGTAAGACCTGAATTCCACCTTAAAAGGCTGTTGAGCAATTGAATAGTTAAGTCAGAACAGTTAGATGTAAGCTCTGGATGAATGGTTAAAAGATAGCTACAACTAATGAAATTAGAGCTAGGAAAAAAAATTCCATTTTAAGGTAACATTTGTGTATAAATGGCTGTTAGTATTTGATAAATGTTTGCTATGAATATAGCAAAAACTGATGGAAAAACATTTGAAATAGCTGAACCGCGATTGATGTGTCTAAATGAACACACTGAGTCGGGGCTGTACAAATGCAAACTTGCCCAAGCCACTCTAAAAAAGTTGATAGTTTAATTAAAAAATGTGTAATAACATCCACTGTGATGGTGCTAAATAACATACTACAGTCAGTTCACATTAAGATGTTTAAACATGACTGGTATTGTTAAGGAAAAGGTACTTCATCAAAGGAGTTGATTTGTCAAGACTGTGGTAGTACATGTGACAGAAAAGGTTATTACATAAAGTATCTCCTAGTTCAGGGGGGAGATAGAAAAGTGCATAATAGCGTCCCAAGCCACATTCAAGTAGACTGAAATGTTAAAAGTTGTTGAGGTTATAGTGGATATTGATCACTACCCCTCTCAAACCCCTGCTGATTTATATGACTTTCGTGTGAGGTAGCTAAAATATTGTATTTAGTTGCTTTAAGCATAAAAAACTACCATTATATACTTCCTCCCACTTAAAATAATTGTGAGCTGCCCCTGATGGAGAAAGAGGATTTTAAAGCACAGTGTAGACGTGTTCTGTGGTGGATTAACACTTAATTATACATTACATTAAAACACCGTCATAATAACTTTTTCTGTGCGTCACTTAAAAGCTTCTCTGGACTGCCACAAAAACAGATTTGCTTTGAGCAGTTGTCTGCCTTTGTGATCCCATATAGTTTATTTGCACACACTTACCACTTAAATAAGACCCTTGACCATGAAATAATAATGAACAGAATCCCCAAGCTTAGAATTAGATTTAGATGTGCCATACTGCTTTTATGGTTATAGTATTAACGTATTATGTTCGGTGGGGTTGCTAAATGAAAGAGTGGTGTAATTTATTCTTCATACTGTCATCCTATACACCGTTCATCAGATCTACAGAGGCACATCTTCACACCTGCAATCATGCAGAGCCACCTCCAGCTATGGCACTGTGAGACAACTCCCATAAATGCTGCTGGATTTAATTCAGTGAAAATGCTGCAGGTCTGGAAAATGTGGCTCAGCGAGCTTTTGTCTATTCAGAAACCCATAAGGATTCAAAGGAAACAATATGTATTAATAATATATTGCTAAATCTATCTTTCTTCAAAGATGAAGTAAGTGACTCCTGAGAGCAGTAATGAGGGCGCTGTGGGCAAAGTGAACAAACATTCCCAAGATCATTATTCCCCAAGTTAGACTCCGCCTGGGGAACAGCAACGCGTGTTTCCTGCTGAGCAAATAGTATCGCCGAAATGTTCATTCAGTTAAAGAGTATTCTGTCTCTAAATATAGTGGATTCAGTCTCTAATGCACTTGTTCTATCAGTCAAATACTGGGCGCCTGTGTGTGTGCAACCAAGCTAGTAAAGAAGTGCAGCCCCCACACATTTTTTTTTTCTGTTTCTCAACCAACATGAAAGAATTTAGACCATGCTAGCGCCCATAACGAGCCATCTCTCGTTTGATCAACAGCCAGTCAGAACATTCACCATTCAAAGTGAAAAGTGAGTGGGTAGGGTTAAAGGATTTGCACTTTTTAAGTTCTGTATATTTCTATGAGGGGGATCAGGAGCTTACACTTCAAAGCATGGAGCAGAAAAATGTATTAAAACTAGTATATCCCGCCCTATAGCCAACATTAAAAATCAAAACCGTACATATAGCTGGATAAATAGCATACAGTTATAGGAAAAGGGACTGTCTTGAGAGGGAATATGCAAGAGGAAACTTGCTAACAGGCGTAGACATGTCAGAGATGTGACAGTTTATCTTAAAAGTATTTTGCTTTTTGTCCCACCAAATGTCACTGTTGGCTCTGGGGGAGCAGCAAGAGTTCAGCACACACCTGTCTCTGTTTTCCTCCCTGTGCTCCTATCTTTTTATGACAAGAGGAAAGCTGACGATAGCGAGCCTTTTCTATTCCCTGAGAGTGGACGACAGCAAGCCTTTCAGCGGACGCGTGTTCACAGATCTCCTCATCCAACCTAGCCTCCAATGGCAAATGACACGGCAACTGTCCTTGTGGCTTTAGAAATAGCCCATTCTCCTCTAACTCCCCCCATACACAATGGACGCAGAGTAAAACAGCTTGACAGGAAGATTAAGCAAGAGGGAGGAATGGAGGAAAAAAGGAGAAAATGAGGGAGGGGTAGAGTTATGGTGGGAGAAGGTGCGGAGGAGGAGACGGAAGAGTGCCGCTCTTTTTCTCCTTTTCTGCTGTAACAGTCTCAGGAGCTGCCCCCAGCAACAGAGGGAGAAAAGCATGATGAATAATTAACTTTGAGAAATGTCACAAGCGGCATAGAGAAGTGTAATCATTTCTCTGTTAGGTTTAGAGATCTATTTTTTTTCTTCCTTAATGCCCTGTAGTGCTGCACTATGCCGAGACTGTAACCCGTCCCCCTAAAAGCATCCGATACATTTCCCTACATACTTTTCAAATAAAAGCAAATAAATCATTAATATTTGGGCCTTTTAGCAGAATCACAGAGACGTTGCACTTATAATCAAGTAAGTCTCATTAACTGTGAAGTCCCATTTAAGGAGCAGGAATATTTGCTGGTAATGGTTTAATCAATGTCAGGAAGAGCTTGATCTTTGTTTCTTTTCATAGTTTTGGAGCACACAAACACGCCCTCTCAGAATGAATAAAAGATAAAAATGACAAATTACCGTTTTCATGTTATAAACAAGCTAAATTTGTCCTCTTTCCTATGAAAATCAGAGCTGTGAAAATGAGTTATGGATTACCATGGTGTAGTTTAATGAGGTAATTGCAGATATATATCATTTTCATTGACATTCTTCATAGATTTATCACCAAAGATGACCGACACTTGGCTTCCTAATGTATCGGTGTGTTCTAAACCTAAGATCAGCTTGTTTTTTATGTGCAGAAGAGAGGATGCTCTTAGTCTTTTTGTCACCTGAAGTGCAACACAATGGGCCTGATGAAGATAATGTTTAGCTTTCAGTGGACACCGTAGAAAGTTCCGCACTGTTAAGCCTCTCTGCTCTGTTGTTTCTGTCACAGACATGGTAGAGGAGACTATAACGGCATGGATGATTTAATGCCAAAGAACGCTTAAAGATTTTTCTCCCATCGACGTGTTTGTTAATCAGGCACACTCCAAATTAGATTTCTTATCAGTAAACACATTGATTGTTCAAAATGAAATGCTGATTTTGCCAGTATTATTTATCTCCTTTTAGATGACATTGAGTAATTATTCCTCTAGTGCAGCTGGTGTACAGCCCTGACTTTTCATTTAGGTGATATTTTTAATTTGTCCAACACTTTGGTTTATGACCAAATAAGTGCAAAAATCACTGACATCAGCCGCAGCTGTATTTTAATGCTAATTATCAAACGCTAACACACTAAGCTAAGATGGTGACGGTAAATGTCATGCCTGCTTAACACCAGCACAATAACACTGTTACTGCCACTATGTTAGCATGCGGATTTAGCATTTAGCTTAATGTGCCACTGTGTCCAGTTACTGAGATTGCACGATTCTCATCTCATCACAAGATCACATAATAATCGAGGGATCACATACAGGCGCGGAGTGGGACACAAATCCTATTTCCCATGAGGCTTTGCTCTGGCCATTCTACATTAATTTATGAATTAAAAACAAATTCAATCATTGGCCATTTTATATTTGTGGTCATGAAAGTTATGTAACGTCTGAATAAAATAATTAGATCAAGATAGGAGGCTAAACAAAAATGGCTAGATTAATGAGAGTGAGTGTGACACTGTACCAGCCATGAGTAAAATGTAGGGCCACAACAAGTGTTTTATATAGTGCTTTGACTCTCTGTATCTACGGTTTATAGAGATATCTTAGATTTTCACAGGAACGTGCTTGATTGTGAAGAGTTTTGACTCAATGGGCCGGTCATGAACATCACACAGCTGCCCAGGGCAGGTCCCTTGAGCTTATTGGCCACCGGCCGACCGGGAAATGTCCCGGTTGTCCCGATGGCCACTCCGCCTCTGATCATATATCATTTTAAAGTTGTGCGTTTGTGTTTGAACCTCCAACTGACGTGACTTGTTCCTGATGTGGGAGAAAGCAGAATAGCAGCTCTTAAAGAGGTTAGCGTAGAAGCTGCTATAGCATTTGTTAAATCGGAACTGGAGAGTATTTCTTCACTGATGGGAGAGCAAAGTATGGAACTGAGGGCTTTTTTTTATGATGGAAAGAAAAATGTTTCACTCCTCTCCCAACTGGCTTGGGAAAGAGTTTGATAGACAGATGGTTCATCCAATCATCTGCCAGCTATATTTTGAAAGTGCCTGCACTTTTCCAAACAGTTTTCAATGACGGCTTCTCAGATGGTTCTGTGTAACAAACCATCTGGCACATCAGGTTAGTACACTGTCAGTTACATATACAGGAAACAAACACACACACAACAGTGCAACACATTGTCACATGCATTCAGAGAAACTAAAATGTTTGATTTGCGGAAATAGTTTTCATGCTGTGGCCCTTTGAGAAAAAGTATCAATCCACACAAACACCTCAGGGAAAAGTACCCGGGAGTCATTTGGCAAACTTAAAAATAAAAACGTTCTTATTTTGTCTTACGGAAAAGAAAAGTAAATAATAATACCAGACGAACCAAAGAGATTCAAAATAATGTGCTTTAATAATACGGCCAATACATAAAACCAGGCTGAATAGAATGAATAAAGAGCGTACACCCTAATTGCCCATCTGAAGCGCGTAGGAGGACTGAAGTTTTTCGACTCTCTTCTAAGCTCTCCGTAAGTGGCAAATCAGTGAGAAGAGAAAAGGAGTCTCTCCCCAACAGAGCAATCAGCATGTTAATACCGAAGCAAAACATCTCAAAATTCTCACTTGTATTAGAACCCATTTTAAATAACCTAACAATAGCATTTAATTAACAGGGAGTTACACCTGAGCATTTAGGTTTTAACCAAAGAAGTCTCTGCTGTTATTTCACTTGTCTTCCACTTTAATTATTCTGAATTATAGTCTCGCTGAGATTCTCTCGGGCTTTAATTAGGAACTGAATTAAAGTTATGTAAATACAGTGGGAAGCCGCAGAGTCTTTAAATAGAGTCGTGTTGCATCTGGTATTTTATTTTCTTTCACTTTCTTTCGGAAAGAGAAAACATCCTAAGTCTTTCTTTTGAAGTTTGTCAAATCACTCCCGGGTACTTTTCCCTGAGGTGTTTGTGTGGATTGATACTTTTTCTCAAAGGGCCACGACACTGAAACTATTTCTGCAAATGAGCCATTTTTTGTTTCTCTGAATGCGTATGAAAATGTGTTTCGTTTTGTGTGTCTAATTCCGGTATACATACTTGAGTATATACATTCTTGTATAAGAACTAACCAGGAACTGACAAGCATCAAGTTTACCTTCCTGTGAATGTATTAATGACAAATTTACCTCCTCGAAATTTCAAGATCCTCCGTGAAAATGAAAATAGCGGGATCAACCTCCCATTGGGCTAGATTAAATCCAAACTAAGGGCCCGGGCGCAGACTGCGAGCTTCTGTCTCTGAATAATAATGGGATCTTTCAGCTCTGTTTGTCATCAAATTAGCCCTCTACTTCAGACGAGGCGCTCTCAGAGTGCAATTCTCCACGGCGGCAGAATTCAAATTAGGCAAAGTCAGTGTGAGGTTTGTAAGCATTAAAAAGGAAAATGAGTTTCATTTGTGAAGGTGATGTTTGCAGGAGGAGGTAAAGTGACAGTGTTGCAGGTTCATAAAGACACCTTCCTTCCTGTCGTGCAGCTGCTTTCTTGGTGACTCACGTTCCAGGAGAAACAGGAAAACAAACCTTAAACCAGCTAGTGCAGCCTACAGCTTCCTCTACATGCTTTAATCCAACCCTCAGTCTTAACCATGAAGCCTTTGATGCTCCTCCATCAGTGAACGCTTTCAAATGTTATTTCCTTTTCTTTTCTGTCTCCCAAATAAACACTGTATAGAGTGCGTTTATAAGCATGACAGGAGGCTGTTTAACAGTCTTGAGGCTGAGTTCACTTTTGTTTGTCTTCCTGCCTTGAATTTGCGTTCAAGGGACCCAGGTTGAGTTCCTCCTGCTCCTCTTCGCCTGACACACAGTTCCTCTTGTGCCTTTGATCAACTCAGGAGAGGGAAAGTTGCCCTGGGACGCACCATCACTCTGACACAGCAGGGGGAAACGCTGAGCAGAAGGGGGCAAGGAAGGAGGGATGGAAAACCCTTTTCCTTCTGGCACCCTTCTATCGAACACACTCTCTCAAAAAGATTGAGAGACAATTAAAAGATTTGTTCGGGGCATGTGAGGAAGCGATGAAAAGCTTGAATCTGAAATAACTGAGACAGGTGGATGTGATCTAGATGTGTGTCTTTTAATTTTTTAAATCGTCTTTAGAAGAGATTTTATTATAAGTTATGACTTTAAGCACAGACCCACGCGAGAGAATTTACAAAAATATACTTTTACTAAGACAAGAAAATGAATCATATATCTCTCATCTCATCTCATCTTCAACCGCTTATCCGGGGTCGGGTTGCAGGGACAGCAGCTTTAGCAGGGGACCCCAAACTTCCCTTTACTGGGCCACATTAACCAGCTCTAACTGGGGGATCCCGAGGCGTTCCCAGGCCAGCGTGGAGATATAATCTCTTTACCTGGTCCTGGGTCTTCTCCGAGGCCTCCTAATCAAAATTTAGTGAGGATTTATTTAATTAATTAATTAATTTAATTAGTTTAACCTTAAGACTGCAATACGTAAAAAGCAAAAAGCAAAACACCAAAAATTTCAAGTAGAGTGCTCTTCCTCTCCCCTCTCTGTCCTGAGCCAATAGGAACGCTCTACCTGTGATTGGCCAAAGTCTCCCGTCAGAAGAGTCTGAAAACAAAGCAAACATGAGGTTGAGAAGTCTAGTTTTCTCTCGCAACACTTCAATTACAATATGATGAAACATTATCATAGATTTTTGGCCAATAACAAAACTGCCTACCCTAGGTTTAAAGCAATCCTTCACCCGCAAAATTACCATTTGATTAATATCAGCTACTCACACAATGTTGCCTTGAATTCATGAAGAATTGCATGCCTCCACAATGAACGGATTCCAAAGAACACATGCATTTTTGCAGACACTACTTGTCCAGATGAGCAGTGCATCCAGACAATAGTGGACGAGTAGCAGAAGTATTAGAAATAGTAAGGTTTTAGTGAAAACGCATGTGTTTGGATAGTGATAAGCGCATGACTGGATAAACAAGACTTGGTGTCATGAACGGTTCAGGGAATAACACAGTGAACTGGACCCAAATGCAGACAAGGAATCAGAGAACGGTTTAAACAAATATTTAATAAACAAAGAAAACAAGGAAATCTATAAACAGGGGAAAAGGGACAAAACAAAACGAGACGGTCGAGGGAAAGGGAGGAACGGGAAACTATAACGAAAGGGAACAAAGAAACAACAATTAACAAACAAATCTACTAGGAGCGAAAATACAATCATACAAAGCACTAGAGCCAACCGACGAGAAGTTACCACGTAAATGAGGAAAACGGTCCGGCGCCGAATGTGTCCCACATCTGGCTTTTTATACTGCGGGGAAGGTAATCAGTGAAACTGGATACAGCTGGGCGGAACCACGCCTTCCAGCTCCAGTGAGACAAACACCGAGAGGGGAAACACATGCAGGGAACAACAGACAGAGGGAGACAAACACAAGCACAAAAGGAAGAAGGAGATGACTGCCAGGAGTGGAATCCTGACGCTTGGATTACTTACTGTACGAGTTGATATTTTCATGTAGTTTATTTGATGATATAATATTATTTGATATGATTAAACACGGCCCCCTATAACTTCAGTGCATTAAGAATTTTCTCTTACCTATTCCTGCTAAATAATAATTGCACTAACGATGACTCCAACCGGGGTAGCACCATATATTTTGTAATGCCTCCTCCATCAGTACATTAAATTAGCCTACGGAGCATTTATCTAATAGTTAGTCAATTTAAAATGTGAGCGAACAGCCCTTTTTATTCTGCTTAGAACGACCTAAAGGGAATTAACATTACGTATGTTATTTAGTGAAATACTGAAATACTCTTCTTTCATCACTGTGTGTTTTTGCAATTGACCTTTCTGGATAAGTCATGGTTAACGCTACAACGCATGATTTAGCCTTCCAGTTGATTTTAACTCTCACTACTCATGTTGTATGATCTGGTTAAATGTGTACCGTTTCTCCTTTATCCAGGGCAAAAGCAATTACAAACAAATTGACACTCTTTTACAGTCAGGGTAGACACTTGATGAGTAGTGCTGAGGTGGCTGAAGAGGAATTTTCCGCATGAGGTTATACCTGTGAGATTTAGATGAAAATACTCTTTGGAACATACATAAACATTATTCATACCCAAGAGTCACGTTATTGCAGATGTTAGGATATGAATGTGAAAGATCGCTGAGTTGTAATTCTGCAACTGCGTGTCAATGTGAAGAAGTTGGTGTTATTACATCATTTGAAATCACATACATAGTTTTAGGAGATTTAGCTGGTCTCAAACAGACAAACAGTTCTGTGAGCAGTAGACACTCGGCACACTTTTGAAAAGAAACTCTAATCTTGTTTTGAAAGAAACCCTACACATGCAGACTCAAAATGGGACAAAAACCATGTTACATCTTATTTCCAGAAAATGTACAGCGTTGAGAGGCTACTGAAATAGCGTTAAATTGTTTACTGAGCACAACGATAGTACTCTGTAATGGATCGTTTTCGTCTGTGTCTCGCTTTTTCTCTGCAGGGCTGAAGCAGATCCATGCCCTGTCCATCCAGGGGAACTATGAGCTGCGTATCGACTTGGAGGACTTTGAAAATAGCACCGCTTATGCCCAGTATGGAACCTTTGGAGTAGGCCTCTTCTCCGTAGACCCTGATGAGGATGGATATCCTTTGACTGTAGGAGACTACTCTGGTAATGCAGGTATGTATGCTCACTGAACTAGTTAGACTTTGCTTGCACGATTCCCTATGCTTGGGTAAGTATAGAGGATATTTTTGTATGTTTTCTTCCCCTTTACATGTTTATTAATTGTGAAAACAAAAATTCACAGCAGTGGGTGAAACCTCCAGTCAACTTTCTGTCCACGCTGCCTCATAGCAAAATAACAGTCAGTAGGTGTGTCCAGTTAAACCATGCAGACATTTGCACAGGGAGAGGGACTGCGTCTCTTCTACCCAACCATCAGATCCGAGCCAGCAACCTGTCACCTTGATTAAATTACTGCCAATTAATTGCATTGCTTGACCTGCAGCGTAAACAAAAACCGTTGAAATGAAGAAGCAATTTAAAGGACCTTTGGGGAGCGCCGTTCCAAGAACACAGAGAGAATGAGGACAGATATGAGAGATGAAGCAAAAAATGTTTTAGCAAGAAGAAGAAAAAGAAGTAGGGAGGGCTGGGTGAAACTGGGATGGAGGACAAGGAGGGGACAGGTGCAAAAGAAGAGAGTAGGAGGAGATAAATAAAAATGAGGATAGAGGTATCTAAGAGACAGAGGAATGTGGTTGGGGATGGGGGTTTGTGTATGCAGCAGCTTTTTGTAAGGCCCCTGGCTTGTCCTCAGCATGACCTGACCTTGAACTCATCTGCCTGTTGGATAAAAGTACTCAAACTCTCTCACCTCAGCTTCCCTCTAGGCAGTGCTACTTGCTGTTATTTGTAGTATTTTGCTCTGCTATGGCTGCTTTCCGATCAGCTAGGTTTGGGTTTGGAGCAGCTGAATCTTAATGGGTATTAGAGGAGGCTGCCTGCCCCGAGGTACCAAGGTGACAACCAGTGCCTTGCCAATGAGCCTCTGAATGCTTCTGTTGTTTTTAATTGTTGTCTTTTCCTCTTTTTTCTTTTTTTACATCCCCATGGGGCATCATCTCATTGGCGATGCCATTGAGCTGCTTCTTTTTCTTCTTTCCTCCTAATGTCAAGCAACACACAACATGAATATCAGACATGCCTGTCAGATTATTTTTGCGGCTGACCGGTTACCATGGTAATGCCAATTGGAGAGAGCAGAGAGCGGAGGGTAAGGAGCTTGGTAGCCACATCCTGAGCAATTAAGGGCTGTTTGATGCCCTGACGAGCTGTTAGCCATCACTTGATGGCTGGTGAGCAGTCTTTCATTCTGCTCTCAGCTTTATCCTTCTACCCACTGCCGGTCACAGTGTGAACCATTCTTTGGAAAGAATGGAAAGGAGAGAGAGTGCAGGGCAGGTATGAGGAGTGTATTGAATATTGCAAGCTGTTGGAAAATCCATTTGCCAAAAACTTTGGGCCTACCGCAGTATCTGGGAGGATGTTGCTTTCATTTTATTTGTAAGCCTCTTACAGCACTGGCTTGAAAGCAGTTATCAAGGTAGGAGATTTTCCACTTAAAAATCTTTATAAAGTGAGTAGACTTTTTCAGCTCTGCAATTCTATTGTGCGGGTCAAACTTACCATGCAGATCGTGATTAAGGGCAATTAAGTGATTCGACTTGCCTGTGCTGTATCCCTGCAGTGGTCTTACATCATTATCATATTCACAATCACAGGTTGCAGGAAAGAATATCCTCTCAATGAATATTACTAAATGTATGCTTTCAAAGATTTTGGTACTAGTAACATGAAAAACACTAAAAGACTATCATTGATGCAACAAGAAAGAATGAAACAAGCATATGTGATGAAGTCCTTGAACTATGTTGGTTCTCTCTTCTTCTGACCATTAACTGACAGACATCCTGACGAAATTATAGGGGTTGTGTTATTAAAAAGAGGAAGATAAAAGGTCACCAGAGAACCTTTGATAAATTGGCTACAAAGCTGCCTGACCTCCTGCTTTACATAATGAGAAGCGGTACTCTGGAGAACTGTGGAGCTTAACTTTTTTATTCTATCATCTCCTTCTGTTAATAGAAATGATAAATTAAAGGGTCCTATACTATTATTTTCTACAATTTGGAAGTCAATCACTTGTGGATATCTCTCATTGCTGCTTTCGGGTAATTGATTGAAGAAAACATTGGTGGAAAGCACAAACGGTTGTGTGTAGATTTTGTCGTATTATTAACCGTGGTATTTTAGTTGCTGCCTTTATTTTAGTTTCCATAGGTTCTTCCCTCATTGTTTCCATTTTTGACTATAGACCAAAATACATTTCAAAACAAAAGACATACAGGAGATGCTGTAGTTATGACCGAAAGAACGAGGTCGTGGGTACAAGCGGCCAAAATGGGTTTTCTCAGGAGGGTGGCTGGAGTCTCCCTTAGAGATAGGAGGAGAAGTTCAGCCATCCGTGAGGAACTCGGAGTAGAGCCGCTGCTCCTTCGCGTTGAAAGGAGCCAGTTGAGGTGGTTCAGGCATCTAGTAAGGATGCCCCCTGGGCGCCTTCCTAGGGAGGTGTTCCAGGCACGTCCAGTTGGGAGGAGGCCTCGGGGAAGACCCAGGATTAGGTGGAGAGATTATATCTCCACACTGGCCTGGGAACGCTTGGGATCCCCCAGTTAGAACTGGTTAATGTGGCCCTGGAGAGGGAAGTTTGGAGTCCCCTGCTAAAGCTGCTGCCCCCGCGACCCAACCCCGGATAAGAGACTCATGATGAGATGAGATGAGATGAGATGCTGTAGTTTATTTTTCTCTTCAATCTCCCCAAGTGTTTATAATTTTAAAGTGCCACTCCAGACACATTTTAAAGTATGTAAAAACTACTCTTCTATGGTTCATATTTAGTTTAACATGGTTTTACATACATCTCTACTCTTTCTCCCTGATTGAGAAATTCCAAGACGCAGGTAGTAACTTAACAGCTTTACGAGTTGTGATATTCCAACTAAAGAAGAGGGAGAAGAATGTGAAAACACCTCTCCAGTGACAAACTTTGCACAGATTCATGTCTGTAGAGTCAATGTCAGACATTTTTATGGGACACACACATTAGAAGAACACATTTTGAGTGGAGGGGGACTTTAAGAATAAATAAACCTATATCTCTATCCTGTGTTTTATATATGTACTGGCACATTCAAATTTTGTTGCATGTCTTTTCCTTCATTAGGTGACTCTCTGCTGAAGCACAATGGGATGAAGTTCACCACCAAAGACCGGGATAACGACCACTCAGAGAACAACTGCGCCTCCTTCTACCATGGTGCCTGGTGGTACCGCAACTGCCACACCTCCAACCTTAATGGCCAGTACCTGCGCGGACAGCACACCTCCTATGCCGATGGAATCGAGTGGTCCTCCTGGACTGGCTGGCAGTACTCCCTCAAGTTCTCCGAGATGAAGATACGACCCACCCGTGACCCAGAGAATAAATGAGAGAAAGAAGGAGGGGAGAAAAAGACGTTATTGGAAACATTACAAACCACAATTTCTGACAGTTAGGCAGAGTTACTTTTCTTGACATTGTTTATTCACTAAAACATACCTCTGACTTTAATTGACTCTGCTGATGTCTCCCTTTTTGCTCCTCTTCCTCCATCACTCAGCTACTAGTGTTATGCTGGCTGCTATTGTCCTTCCTCCCGGTCCCTTTCTTGAAAAAATAACCATCAACATGCATATTTTTGATCCTTCAGTTCCCCAAAAAAAACATAGCAGAGCTCTGAATCCACAGTCCACTGCGCTAGCTTTACTCAGTCTGACATGGTGGTCCAAGCATTGCCTGCAGGATCACACACCAGTAATTCGCTCCTGACATGTAACTCTGACCTCCCATCTGTACTGACATTGCACTTCAGTTGTGGTTCAGTCTCACTGCCCATTGCTGGCTGTATATTCTGCTAACAGAGGAGCATACTCCAAATACAGTAGAAACAGAGAAACCCGTCACAAAATATGAAAAGGAGACACAAATCCTCCTTTTTCCCCCTCTGCAAAGGTAGTCCAGAGTTTCACCAGTGAGCAGGGACAGCGCAGTGGTACGCTATGTCACATTTACATCCTTGATCTGTGTGAATGAGACCCAGCAGGGTAATGGCAGCAAGTGCAGGGCCTCCAATAATGAGAGGGAGACCAAGACGGAGAGAACGAGAAAACAATTTGACACGATTTAAATTAGTCGACGGAAAGGGGGGCAAAGTGAATCAAAGGGGAGTGAGGAAGTGGAAGAAGAGGAGGTGCAAAAAGGATAAAAATGAAGAATGAGAAGAAGAAAGAGACAACCGAGGATCTCATTCATCTGACTTGGGCCATTAGGGAGCATATTGGGCACTTTGTCTGATCTGCCTGCCAGCTGACTACTGGCCAACTGATGCAGCTCTCACAGATGGTAACCCAGCACTTTGTGTGTGTACTTTTGTGTGTGTGTCTCTGTGAGAGAGAGAGAGAGAGAGAGAGAGAGAGACAGAGAGACAGAGAGACAGACAGAATTCCCTAACATTATCAATTTCCTGTCATGAGTTCAGCAGAGCGTCTCATCTGACTACAGTGTTTAGCACGGACTAAACATGATGCATGGCTGGCATACCTTCACTCTCTCTATTTAGGTAGTTCATGTGAAATAACAAAGCCTGTTACGTATGTACATGTAATAGGAAGGACAAGACAGTGTCAGCAATGATCAAAGGGATTGTAGAATGAAAGAGGAATCAAAGACGTCGTACTTTCAGCAGTTGATCTTATTTGCTTGGACCTGTTGAGGAAGTGTCAGATGTTTGCCAGCAACTCCCATTCCCACATCTTTGCTTTGTCCTCTGTTTTTTTTTGTTTTGTTTGTTTGTTGGTTTTTTTGCAGGCGATTGTTTATGGGCTGTATTTGTGTGTTGTGTGACACAGTTTCTCTTGTCATGCAAAGGGTGAGAAAGTCGCTGTAAAATAAGATTTGACGCTAGCAACCTCTGTCTTTTTCTTCTGAGTAGGAATTCTACAATGTGTTATGGCATAAACAAAATTGCCTAAAGCAAAACAAAAAAAAAAACAAGAATAACAGGAAAAAGGAAAAAAAAATGCTATGAAGAAAAAAACACAAAGGCAAACTGTGGGCAGAAAATAGTGCAATCCTGATTTTCTGTCTCTTGTTTGTTTTGCAAGTCAGTAAATTCACTTTTTTTTAGTTTCATCAAGTTTCTTTGGATGTACTAAAAGCTTTAAAAAAAAATATCTGTAGATTTTATTGTACAGTGTGTATGACTCTTAGAGCATGTGAAGCTGTTTTCTTACTATGCTAAAACACAAAGAATAATCTTTAAGCACATGGACTTCACAAAATCCACCGGTTTCAAAAAAAAAAAAAAGAAATGAAGCGACAGGTATTGACCGAACTTTTCTCCTTCCTCTCCCTGAAGCAGGAGTGGCCCGTGCTGCTATGAAGGTTGGATATAAGTGAGATGGAGGAATGTGATTATCCCTAAAGCACACGCCCGTTAAAATCTGCAGCACAAACATGAATCTTTTACCGCGGCACAACATGAGAGAGATTTGAACCCCTTGGCACATCAGCTGCCTTGTTTGGACGCACAAGATCTTTCTGACATCTTGGTGTTGGAAAGTCCCGTGGCACTGGGAGACAGTTTTGAATGTGTGCTGCCCCAGCTGACAGTTACTTAACTTGTAGCACCAAGCAATGTTGCGCTGAATACCTCTGACACTGGAACAGTTGTGAGTTTTTCTGTCATCACCGGTGCTAGGACGGATCCCCCGTTGCTGTCTCTGCGGCACTTCGGCTGTGTGCATACAGCTCTGCATCATGTCTACGTGGACTGCCGCCACCTCTCTTCAACATCAAAGCACAGACACATGTTACAAATACTTGCTGATGTAATTATGGCACAGAGTATGAGGTTTGATAATGTCAGAGGATATCGAAAATGTAAAATAAGCTGGAAATGAGTGAGGTCACTCAAGGAGTACGTATGAGGATATATGAAAGTGTGTGTCTGTGTGCGTGTGTGTGTGTGTGAGAGAGGGAGAGAGAGAGAGAAAGAGAGAGAGAGAGAGAGAGAGAGAGAGAGAGAGAGAGAGAGAGAGAGAGTGTGTGTCTGGTCATGTGTGCGTCTACAGTGTCTCTGTGTGTACACACATATGCACAGGCTTCGGTTTGTACATGCCAATGTGCATGAGCCAGACGACAGAGCGGGAGGCTTAGTGCGTCTTTGTGGAATTTTGAAGTAATGTGATGCTTATGTACAACTTGCCTCCCCTGCTGTTTGTGTTGATAACAGAGAGATTTACATAATTATAATGAACTATTACTTATTGTGATTGTGAACCCATAAGAGTGGACACCACCTTCTGGTACTGTGTTGAACTGCGCTTGTACCCTAAAACCCTGAGAACCCACTCCCAAAATCTTTACTCACCTCAACACAGCGTTGTGCTCACTGTATATGTTGATGCTATGTTTCCCCTTGTTATTTAAATGTAACGTATTATTTGCCATGCCCATTTCTGTGTCGAGTGAATGCCTTTATAGTCACTTTCTCTGCTGCAGCTTGCTAAGTCTTCAACAGAAGAGATGATAAAAGAGTGAAATCAGAGGCTCTAATCATTCGCAGTTATCCCACTTATTACAGTGCATCAGCACCCCCTGATCAATGCCCCCAGGTCCCCAAACCTTCTATCTTTCTTACTGTGTACCTCTTTAATTGCCTTAGCCTCTGCTGCCAGTTCTCCTTCCCTCCATAGCTCCTAAATTCTCCTCTCCTCTCTTCCCAGCCCCTGTCTCCCTGCCTCTTTATTGCTCTGCTTTTTGCCCCGCTCTCCTCTGCCCGGCCCTCAGTCCTCTCATTCCTTCAGTCCCAGCGCAGAACTAACTCTTTTCTTCTTTTCTTTTCTTTTTTGTGAAGTACTATAGATTGTTTTGCTGAATCTTGATACTGTGTTATAATGTTCTTGTCAACATTTAATAAACATTCACATTTTATAAATGGGGAACACCCTGAAGTGTGTGGGGGGTTTTTCTCTTATACTGTAGCAGTGTGGTTTGTGAGTTTGTCAAGCTGAATAAAAAAACGGCAACGGGCATTTGATGGCTTTTGACCTTTTTCGAAAGAAGAGTCCTTTCATGTATTGGAACAGCAACCATGATAAAGGGACAATAAAACATGCAGCTTGGTGTGAAAGGTAGCCTAAGGAGACCAAGAATGTAAAAAGGCTTTACGTCTTTAGGGCCTGCAGGGCATTTCTGCTTCATCCTCAAAGGTTTTGAGATTACATCTAAACGTTTTCTGCCACCCACCCAATAGAGTAGAGGTATGGAGTAAGACAGCTGTCAAAAAGATGTGTCCATGATTAACAGATTCCTCCGTGATGCTAACCATTCGTATTCGTAAATAAAAAAGTTGTACGAAACTCTGCTGTCATACACAAGTCTGAGAACACGTCCGGGTTAGGATTGTTTTTATGTGAGTATGAATCTAAAAGCTGTGAATACAACTCTAATTTCTACGACTAAGAAGTCTCCCCTGAGTAGAAAAAGTGTTGAAATTACGTATTATAGATCACAGGCAGGTCACAGGGGAAAGTAATCGAACCCCAAATGATACACTGGAGCCGAGGATGGCTGACAACAGTGCACCCACTGACACTGCCGGTAACTCAGGGGAAGCATCATCACAGCTAAAGTCATTAACACATCCAACATTTATTTATTTTTATTAAGTTATTTATTTCATGGAATTGTACTGTTTAAATAATAGTTATCAGAACCCTGCAACACAGAGATGATAACGTACCCACCAGCTCACGGGCCCAAGGGGAAGAACGCAAGCACCTGAGAGTCATGAACTGATGAAGCCTCTTGGATGAGAGGTGAAACGTCTTCCTAGACAAATAACCAAGTCCAGTTGCTTTTGACTGAACTTGCTTTGGGGATATTATTATTCAAGGTCTGAAAAGACTTAATATTTTTGTTATTTAAACTTTAGTCCTTAGCCAATTAAACTAAACTAAATGTTGTTGTTGTCATAAATGACATTTTGAAAGACAAACCCAGCAGCAAAAGTTTTTACGTATTCACTACGTAACGGTAAAAAGTTGCAATGAAAACTAAACGATGGCTCCATTTGGCATTATCTACCTGCGAAGAGCTGTTATCACCAAGATAAAGCTCATACAGTGCCATTGCATATCTTGAATTTGGCAATATATTTGAATAATAACAAGCAAGGGGAGATATAAGAGGAAATTAATTAGTTTTTAATAAGCTTTCTCTTAAAACATGTACTTCATTTCCACAGATAAGGTGGCCCTGCTGACGTTTAAGGAATTCAGGCAAAGTTTCCAGTGATATTTAAAAATGTGTGTGAAAAGAAGCCCATGCATAGCCAATGAGGTAAATGGTAGGAGAAAGTGTTGTAGTGTCAACCAAAGACAGTTGGTCTGTACGTCGTGTAGGCAGATACATACAGGAAGCAGCATTATATCAAAAATATAGACCTTATGACCTACAAAACTATAAGGTTTTGAAAAAAATCGACTTCACACAAGCAGGAACGAGTTGACTGGCATATAACAACACATTACAGCCACACATTAACAAGGCACATGAAACTACGCAGTTTGGGCGCTTCATTTCCAACAAGGTGGGACACAGGGTGGGCAAAACTAACAGCTGAAGTAAATCAAAACAACAAAGAAAAGAAAGAAAACATCCAGGCAGCGGCTCATTTGCTACAAGTACAACAAAAACATAATTAATCCCATGAAACTTCTCCTCGAAACAAAAACAAAACAGAAAGAAAATATATTGCAAACCCAACGGCTAACCATGAACCCCCGTTCGGCTTTCCCCGACATATCCTTGCCCCCACCTGCTCAGGAAGCTCTACAACACTAACAAAATTATACAGACAGTATAAGAATAAATTACATCCTCAAGGTACAAAATACATAACGGCTAATTAACTATAGCAGCAATCCTGCAGCAAACACCACGGTATGTCAGCAAAAGATGCCTCAGAAACCAAGTTCTCAACGCCTGAAGCCCGTCCATGGTTCCAGTGAGTTTAACACCGATAAATTAAGTCTACATTCAGTTCCTGTTGTACCAGATGATAACATGGACCACACAGGTACGCTGAACTTTTACTGTGCCATCAGGTGCTCTTTATCCGGCAATCATTTCATGTGCTACAATAGGTTTCACAAATCAAAGTAGTAAATGAGAAAATTAGAAAGTGTGAAAGCTGCACTTTTGGCATTTTATTACAGTTCTTTCTATTGTTTCTGTTTCAATTCACAATGTAACCACGACTAAAACAATGACTGTACAAAGTTGCTATGGCAACAGTTGCTGTGCTGCCCCTTTAAGAAAGTGGGTTGAGTATTGTTCCTGCTGACTCACCGTAGTTTTTTGCAATGAAAAGGTGTTGAAGCAAAGCTGCTGTAATTCACCTTCTCTGTCATTCTTCTCAGCCATACCCTAAAGAACACAGCACATGTCAGTGAGTAATCAGAGATATTTGATTTGATACTGGTGAGAATGACCTGAAAAGTTGCTCATGTTTATATGTTCATGTTGGAAAAACTTCAAATAGCCCGTCTATGGGATTTCCCATGTTAAGTTAGCATTCATGCTATTCATTATTTTACTATAACAGCTCATTAATGAAAATGTTAGCACACATTACTGACCCAGTGTGAGAGAGGCAATAACATTACAATTCATACATTTGTATCTTTATTTCTGTATTTCAACAACAAGCTGTCTCCTGGATTTCTGATCCTGTATTACTAAATGCCAAGCTAGTAGGAGCATGGGCACGAGTAGTTAAGTCCAAGATCGAGGGATCTCATTAATTCCTTAAGGGCCAATCGAGTACTTGTTTTTCCAAATCTATTTTTAGAACCAAACGCATCTTCCTGCAGGAATAATGGTGCACAACAGCCTACCTAACACCTAATGCTTATTCTTAATTAAAACACAGTTGCCCTTAAAGGATTTATTTGTAACAACTTCAAAATTTGCTTTGCATTCTATAAATGATCAGTCCCTCTGTGGAGAACAGGTGCCCCGCTGACACAGAGGTGGCAGGTATCAGCAGGTGCCGCTTTGCCAGAACGCTCAGTGTTTTGTACCGGTGCATGTTAGACGTCCACCATGGCTCACTGAAACAAACTTCTAGCTTTTTGACGTTCATATTTTCAAACTCTCTCCCGAAAAGGGTGCAGTGCCTCTGTGCTTGCAACACAGCCACTGCTTTCCCCCTCCATGTCGACTATGCCTTGCATGATTACCCCGTCATGTAGGTCAGACAACTTCTCTTGGCTGGTGAGACAAAGAGCCAGCTCCAAAAATCAAAGCTGTTTGTGTCTCAGGTCAAGCGCAGAAGCAAGAGGTTCTTGAGTTACTTTGTTTACAAATCGAGTTTATTTGAAACGAGGACTACTCGAGGAATCGATCACACACACCCATCCCTACAAGCTAGCAATCCTGTGTCTACCCCCTTGTAAGTATGGCAAAATGGTTGCTAGGCCACAGCCATTATTGTTTAATTAGGCCTGTCACAATAAGTCAATAAATCAATTAGTCGCATGATAACTTTTAATGAGCTCGATAACTTTGCCATCCACGATAATTTCCATTTGGTGTCCTTCCTCCAAAGAGACTGGAGGAGATTTCCCTCCGATGCATCTGTTTCCACTCTCTTCCTCAGCATAATTAGGAGTTAGCCCTTGTGTCGTGTCAGTCACTTGTCAGCCGCACAGTCTCTGTGTGGGGGGTCGGATCCCTGGCGTTACCTATAGTGCAGCAGGAGAGCCCTGTGAGGAGCAAGTTGGAGGACATGCAAGTTGAGATCTGAAGGTATAAAAACAAAGATTGAATTGGTTTCAAAGCCGAACGTCTCTGCTGTCGTGTGGGAGCATGAATGACTGCGTTGAACTTCACCCGAGCGAGTCCGTACGTTGCATTTGTTGTAAAACAGTAGCAACTGAACACGCCAATGTGTTAAAATAGACTGAGAGTCCATTTTATTAATTGTTTTTGGTTGTTTTGTGTTTTTTAATTTAGGATATTTCAAACACCTTCCAGTTCTAGTGTTAAACATTCTTTAGAAATAAACATTTATTGATCTTTGAAAGGCGTTATTATACCATTATCATTATACCAGTTGAAAATGGTCTCAAAACGGCATTATACTCGCTTCTTGCAATAATTTCTGGGACAATTTAGTGCACAGCAAAATTTGTTATCATGACAGGCCTATGTGTAATAAAGATGAACATAGCTTTCAGGTCTGAAAAGTGAAGTCAATGCGGAAGTGCGTTTGTATAGAAGTGAATGAGAAAATAACCCTACTTCTCACTTGCTTTATTACCTCAGTAAACATTTTCCTAATGAGTTTTTGGACTATATTGTTTTGTTTCTCTGTGGGTTCTCCATTACATGGACCCCTATCATATTAGGCATAGTCATTTGATCATTATTAATAATAAAAAATGGGATCAGTGCAACTTTTATGCCGGAGTTGGAGCTACAACTGTGAGAAGGTCTGTTGGGAGGGGGACATTTTTAGAATTATACAAGGCCTCTTTATCTATATATTCAATATTACACTTAATATAAACATTTGAATTCATTTATTTGTTCCTTCTGGCTCAAAACAGGGTTCCTAACACATAGCAGGTAGCCAGTTGACATATTAATTATGGATAAGATCGTAAATGAAATTAACTTTTAGTTATTTATTTCACTGTCATTCCTTCCAGTGTTTCCAGCAGTGATTCAGTCAATGTAGCAATCTGCATTCATACCCCATCACTGCAGCCCTATAGGGAGCATTATTGTATAAATAAATGGCATCTCCTGTGTGCCGTAGAGAATCTCAAGTAATTGTTTTACCTAGCATGTTTGTCACGAGGCCTCTGTCGGGTATTATTTTTCTTTGTGCCTTTCATGAATACATCTTTTAATTTTAAATTTCATAAACAGCATTACTTTAATTCTTACAATGTAGAAACACTGCTTTGTCCCTATACCAGTACGAGTACCGATACCTTGACTTCAATACCGGTTTCCTTTTAACAAAAAGACATTTTTTTTTAAATTACAGTAAAATATATTTTTTTGATGCACACTGTAGTCACACCTCTCAAAAGATGAGCCCTGTCTGTGTGTAACAAAGTGTTTTTACCGTGTGCCTGTATGGCAGATAAGATTAGACAGCCAATCACCAACATTATTAGAGGTTGGAAAAAGTACGCTGCATGATTTTTGGCTCACTGATGCTGATGAAATTTACTCCTTAGGTATTAAAATTTGGTGTTGAATGACAAGGCGTTTTTCATACTATGGAGGGATTTTTGCCTAAAAGTATCACAACTTATATTTATACATTAGTTTGCTTTGTAAAATGATAGTATTCCACTTGTTTCCCTCACCCACATCAAGAGTGTTGAAAATGCTGTATATGCGATACTGTATGTATGAAATGCTATAATGCCACAGCTATTAAGCCTTCAAATCTTGTGTGTCTGATTTTAATGCTTTCTGATTACTGTCTGTTGCTTTTATTATTTGGTTGTATTGTTAGAATTTAGTTTTGAAATATATTCCAACAGCTCCAACAACTTGGATGAGTAGTTTCATCTTCTTTCCTATAAAAGACAAATCTGTCTGTTTGACAGTCCAGCTATAATAGCTGAGGTCTCAGAGTTTATAATTAGCTTCATGAGTGACTATCCAGGTCCAGTGTCTGCTCTAGCAGAGTAACTCAAATTAGGCCTCTCCCTAATACTGAACATCCTTCCTAAGATTCCCTAGTGTTTGGAAATCCTGCAACACAATGCAACTTGTCACTGATCACATTTTAAGTGTCTGTGTGTGGCCAAAAGCCAAGCCAATATGGCACATCTACTAATTGCCATGAAGGAGTGTGAATCATGATAGGGAGAGTGCAAGTTGAAGGAGTAACACCGAGGGGGATGCCAGCCGTGTGATCTAGCTCCTCAATTCATAGTTCAAAAGAAGGCAAATAATGTCAATGACTGAGTTTCTATCGCTGTGGAGCCACTAGCTTCACAAGGCATTAAAGCCTGGCCTTGACACTCTGTGTGCCTGCTGTGCCATCCACTCAGCCCCTTCAAAGTGCAGAATTGGCAGCAAACATGTTGTTTGCTTATTTGTAGAACAACGTTAAGTTGTTTTAGATGCCAATCCAACTGCTCATGCAGAGATCTGTCGAAGGAGGATACAATATCTGTGTACTTTGCTGTGCAATATAAGTCGTGTGAAGTCCATTTGCGCTTATTGACAGAAGTTGCAGAGTCTCACCAGCTCTCCAGTTCGACATTTTAATGGTTTGTCTTTGTGTTAAAAACTCTTCTTCACCCCTGGATGTTTTTCTTCCAGTAATGCCTTCCAGTAATGCATAAGCTCCCAATCGTTGGATGTGGATTCCCCGGACAGTGAGCTGCTCCATTCACACATGGGCCCAATCAGACATTACACAGACTTTGTTGTAGGGCGCTGACAGGGTAAGGTCAGTTTGATGTCTGATTCGACTGATTTGGACATTTGCGTTCTTGCATACAGCTTCGCCGGTAAAGTCTGGATAATTTTGGCTTTAGATTCCATGCGTGAAAGGGGCTTCAGTGACTCATTTTAGGTTAACTGAACCTAGGTTTGTCCCTATCACCATTGAAGCTATGGTCTACAATTTGGAATATTGGTAATTATTATTAACATTGTTTACACAGCGGTTATGGTCATGTAGGTCTACACAATATGAAAAGCAAAAAAAGAACCAAAAAAATCCACTCAGTCTATCAGCTATAGACCTGCATAGAAATGAACCAAATAGAGCCACCCGATCCAAAAGGCTCCTTTTGGCTCGTACCTTCCATCCAGTCTTCTCATCTCCCCCCGTCTCACCTGCTCCGCATCATCCCACCTAGCCAGCTTCTGCGTGTCGTTAGGAGGTGAGGCAGGGTGGTATGAGCTTGGGGGAGGAATCGAGGAACACTGAGGGGAGGGCTTTGGTGAGGGGAGATGCTTTTTTCAAATCTGTCTCAGGGGCTCAAATGACATTTCAGAATGTAGACCGTAGCTTTAATGGAATAGTTTGACACAATGACAATAGAAAGTCACTACAAGAGAAGAGAAATGGTTCCAGTACATAAAACCCATGCCTCCAGGAACAGTGCTGGGCTGTAGCACATATTTTACAGGATCATACGATGCACACTGGCCAAAAGAAACATTGTTTACAACACACAATGATAAGAACAGGAGTAGTTGTAATACACTGAATCCTTTTGTTGCATATCCACTCTGCTTCTCTTCTTTTTCTCTGGTCTTTATTTCTCCATTAGATGCTCAGCCGATTCTCTGATTGGTTACTAAGAATCATCTCATCCATGTGACACATAGTTCTGGGTTTGAGGGTAGTGGCATTCGTTCCCTGCATCTCTTTTCAGCATGCCAGAGGGGTAAGCAGTCAGGGGACTGTCGAGCCATGAAAACCAACTAAACAAATGAACACCTGACTGAAGAAAAAGCATTGTATTAGTTCAGGCAGAGCACAAAGGCCATGCTTTGCTAATCGCTACACACACACACACACCAATCTCCTATTTAGATTACTTGCTGTACGCTGATTGTTGCTCTATAAACTGCTGTAACCCCATTTTGCTGCAAGGTAAAGCCGTGCCCCTAGCTCACCAACCATTTATCTGATACAGTCTATCCAGTGGCTCTGACACCGATAACACAGTACTGTTGTTGCCCTGGCTTTACTCTGTGAACACCCATGGGGGGATTTGCATTACAGAGTGGCTGTATCCTCAGCATGCTTCCTGGGTAGGCAGGGGGCAGCTTACTGCAGATATGAATGTCAAACAGAACTGTGTTACCATTCGTTGCTATAATAGAGGGTTTTATTTTTTTGACTGGTGTGTTAACTGAAATTAATGTATGCTCCTTTGTGTCGCCTTTTGTCACCATCAAATTATAACATTATATTACATAAAATAAGATGCTCTTTGATTTATTCACAAACCATTAGTCTGCAAATGGTGTGCAGTAGATGGCACTCTTGTTAAAAAGTAAAAGGTGTGAGAAAAAGGCACATAATGGTCTTTTGCATTTGGAGTTTGTGTGTGTACAGTGAGGAGATCTTCAAGTGGCATTACAGTTCTAGGCTGGTTCACTTGCTAGGTGTATTATAGCACTTGTTTATTTCTGCTTTTGTTGCCTTGCGTTGATTCTCAGTTGTTTTTTTTCCTGTCGCTGACCTTGAGCCTTATGTATGAAGAGTTATGCACATGGACAAGAGGAGGCAGATCTATACAAATGCTATTATTCCTGACAAATAAACCTGACATGACTAAGTCCACATACTCTGCAGAGGCCTATTTTCAGGCCAAGTATGATTATTTTCAACTATAAAAATGTGATCGCTGTTGCGCTTGCTGGTGAACTAATATTCTTTTATTTTTCTCACAGCATGATGCAATTTGGCTCCATATTTTCTGCAGAACACTTTAAACTAAATGTAATGTGGGCAGATAATTATGCCATCTCTTCTCATTTTCTTCACGTGTAATCAGTAACTGAATTGCCAAATTGTAAGTAATGACCAATGTATGGCTGCCGTAGTGCTGTTGGAAGACCCTGCAAAGAGAACATGCAGATTTTTTGATGAACAACAATTAATAGGCTATGGAGACTTCAGAGGGAGCTCCGTGTGTGTTTGTCTGTATTTAATGCTTTCTCTCTTCCCTGCAGTCTCAGCCTATACCTATGTTTGCACCGCAATCTCAGTTAATTGCATTTTTCTGTTCTTTGATGTAACTTTGAGGGGACATTAATTAAATTGGGTTGATTTTATCAAGCTTTATTTTGTGCATGAAAGTCCCCCGTTTCAACCTGCGTCAGTGGGTCCTTCAAGTTGGTGACAACACAGCCTTATCAAAGTAGAGATAACGGCTGTTTTTTTGTCCCTTTAAAGTCAAGTCTTTATTTTTGCAGTGCGTGGTGTGTTCATATCTCACTTTCATTGACATTAACTGCCATGTTTTGGCAGAAGTGAAGATGAAGGAGAGCTAATACGTGGATTATGCTGCGGCAGTGGTTTAAGAAGTTTCTCTCTATATGCAACACCTCTCGGCTGTGAAACCTCATCAACATTGGGTTTTATTGTACACACAAATTCCAGCTAACCACAAACTAATTGGCAATTTGCTGGTTCCAGCTCTTTTAATGAAAATGTTCTGTTTTATTTACCACATATGATAGTGGATTGAACAGATTTTGGTTTTGGACTTTTGCGCTGCGTGTGACATTTTAAAGAGCAAACATTATTAGAGTAATATGTAGTAAAATAATTGCTAGATTATCTGATGATGAAAAGAAAGTTACAATTACAAAGAACGACACCTTTGCTGTCACTTTTCAAGCCTACGATGGATGACTGACCACTTTAGTATGCATTATGCCATGCTGCACTGGTAGCTTTATAGTGTTGCTATAAATCCTGCCTACAATGATAAGGGTTTCCCTGTGACTTTCCCTGTGAGAACATAAACACTACAAATGTTTTGACTCCTAATCTTCTATTTCTCTCTCCTCAGTGAATCAATTTATGCGCCTCACTTTTTGTACTGATTGTCCTTCTATCCACCTTCCTGTTTTTGTGAGAATATGTTTATTTCTTAGTCCTCAGAGAGCATCCAGACACACTAAACAAGCTAAAGTTTGATTTTTTATTAAATTATATTTATGTCCTGCAATATATCAGTGTGAAATAGTTTCCAAAAACTGTCTACGATCAGGTTACCCCACCATCCACATTAACAACATATGCATTGATGCATTTAATGTTCACATGTACAAAGCTATGTGTCGTCTAAATCCTTTCCTTGTAAGTATCCTTGTTATTTTTAATATTGCATCTCCATGGAATAACAGTTATATGCAGTTCAAGCCACAGAGACCTCTCTTTAGTATTCATGTATGTAAGTGTCATCTTTGTTCCATGTCACCTGCATGCTTGGACAGCTGATACTGTTAGGAAAGAATGGGATCAGTCGTGAGCGCGCACAGGGATTTGTGTTCCCCTCACAGGACTTGAAAATTATGGTGCAGCTGTCTGTTTAAGATATGTGTTGTCTGCCACAACAGTACCATCTAATATCTATCTATCACTCAACATGGCTTAGTTATGAAGCGGCTTATCCAACATTTTATGAAGTCGTATCCAACACGTGAAAATTGTGATTTATCATTTTTTGCCCACCTGAATATTTTGTTTATCAGGGCAAAATTTACACCTCAGAGTCTGTTTAAAACAAGTTTGACAGTTATTTCATCATCTCATGCTCTCACGTACATAAATCGGGATGTCAAAATAAAATTATCGACTTATTTTTTCCCCCTCAAATTCACACATAGCCCAAACGAGTAATAAATTAACTTCCTTATTGAGTGCTGCAGCAGAGTTATTGCATCATGTCAGAGTCGGTTCCTTTGAGCCTATTATCACATGAAGAGTCTCAGTACCGGGCATGATGGAGCAATGACAGGGACTCATACTGATTAGCTTGAGAGCTGCAGTCGCTCCTTGGCCTCTTCACGCAGCCTTGATGTTCCCCTGGTTGTCTCCGATGGGCTTATAGGGGTTCACGCTCCTTTTTTTTAATCCTCTCCACAGAATTTATCTTGTGCCTTTGTTTTGGCATGCTTTTATTTTCATGAATTTAGCTCTTGTGATGAGAAATTAGTTATTTTCTTCTCAACCTTTGCTGGGGAGTCATATCAAACTGAAATGTCAGGAAGAACCCAAACACACCTTGTATTGTACTTCTGTGACTGCTGCCAGCTTTTGACATGTCAGGACCTTAATTAGAATAATAATCCCAGGAGAGAACGGGAGTGTATGAGGAAATACTGAGGCAATAGTGAGTGTGGCTGTTTTACTCGGCCTTACCTGTCATCTTTCTCTATAAATCAGTCTCATCAAAGCATGGCCCCTGAATTGACTGGCTATATTTCATCTCCTCGCAACTAAAGGTAGTGCTTAGATTTATTTTGTAAGGAAATTGGAACTTCAGAAAATTCTTTATATTTGTATTACTTAATGTTGAATTAATTAAGGCAGATCTTATAATTTTTTTAAATGTTGGAAATCTCTGAAATGCAAATTGATTATAATCAGTAAGAAGGTTCACTATGGTGTGTTTTATTGCCCTAAGATGTGTTTGAACAATAGAGGCATTTAATTAAAATATTATTTTGTTTTGTTGTCTTGACTCTCTGTATATCAGCCTTTCAGTCTTCTAGCTGGAAAAAGTCAGCCCTGGCCAAGTTGCTTAACATCCAACTAAACCTTCTGAACAACAGAGTCTGAGACAGCCTGTCTCTGACACTTACTGTTTCCAGCAGACATCAGACTCGCAACCACAATGAGGAATCTTGTCGAGGGTCCAGCTTTGGCAACAACAGTGACCGCTACAACGGAACACACTCACACCAGCAGTCACACCGAGAGACAAACCGAGCAACTGAGTCATTCGTTTCAAATGAGCACTTGGCCGTAAAGAGAGAAAGAGAAGAGCCGAGCAAGGCAGGAGGAGAGATTTGAGTGGTTTAGGAAGAAATAGGAGAAAGTTGGCCAGAGTGAAGAGCAGAAGCGGTTTCAGCACCTTTCAGCATCTTTCAGTAGTAAAACTTGTTTTTGTCAATCATGTTTTTTTAATTTTTTGTTAAAAGGATAAAAAAAACTGGACTCTATATTATAATATAAGATTACCCTGTCAACAGGTTTCAGTCTGTACACTTTATTTCTCTGCAGGTTGATGAAGGTGAAGTTTCTGCAGCTTCAATCTGGTCTTCTTTCTCTCTGCTTTGGTGATTGGCTGTGAAGATGGTCCAGTTTTGACGGACACAAACTGGCAACCTGGTTTAACCTATCTGCCTCAAAAAGCAGTTTCACATCCATTTCAACTTGCAAATCTCCCCCATCGACAAACGTTTTAATTAACTGCACGGTTTTCCAGGTGTAATGTGAAAGACTAAGAACAAGACTTTAAAATGAATTATTTTATATTTATTTAGTTTAGGTTTAGGGTTGATTAATAGGCCTGAGTCTATCATAAATAGCTGCAACGCCTCCTCCTTGACCACTGACTCGAGGAATATGAGTATTAATAAGACTGGGAGGAGTGGATTCATTTAGGCTAACATATTCTTCATGACACAGCCAAGTTTCGGTCAGACAGAGTAAATCATCGTGGTCATCTGATATCAGATCATTTACTAATACAGCTTTAGATGACAGAGATCTGATGTTTAAAAGACCCCATTTTATTTTCTGATTCTGTTGCATTATCGAAGATTTGGTGTTGATTTGTATCAAGTTTTTTCTGCATAGCTCCTCTTCTGTTAATGTTTGATTTAATTAATTTAGATGGCCATGAGGCACACAGCGTTTGTATAGGATACTGAGCTGGAAAGTGCTCCACAGGGAGCATGGAGAGGTGTGTAAGACTGCAACTCTCCCTCCTGTGCGTCTGCGGTAAGGACAGCGCAGGGAGGTGTATTAAACTGTGACTCTGCATCCTGATCCCAACACTGGGTTGTTGGGATCAGGCCAAAACGTCCTCTTTCAAGCGTTAGTCATTGTTTGAAAGACTATGTCTCTATAAACAGCTACCTGCGTATAATTGCAGATAAATAATAACAAAAAACTAATGAAAAGCTAAATGGCCATCAGAGACTGTTTACCTGCATGCAACAAAGGCATGCTTAAAAATACTACTCAGACTACAATATGGAAATCAGACTGCTTCCACAGCCCAAATCTCGTCCTGTTGCATACATATTCTACATTCATAGGCTTTCTTGTATCAGAGAGAAGGGTAATCTGGTCTTGACGTTTTAAAAAAATACATGTAAAATCAGAGCTTGTTTTTGCACCAGTGTAACTGTCCCTATGCAACTGTCCCTATGCTTGCATGTGTCTATATGCTCCAGTATATATGTGCCCCTGCGTGCAAGAATTCTATTATGCAGCTTCCCTTTGTTGGTTAAGGAGGCACAGCATATGTGAAAATACCACACAGGCCACGTGTTCGTGTCTTCAAGCCCCTACCAAGAAGTCTCCATCCCCTTGTGTCATGTGACGTTATTGTATGATAAGCTAATTGATGGGGCTGACAGGTACACATCCCAGTGGGGTCTTGTGGGAACTGTGAATCCAATATTCAGCCTGACAGACATAGGCAGAGGTAACCTGGTACCTGCCTATTACTGGTGACACCTCACAAATATGGAGCAGTGGCTAATAACTAAGCAGTCCCCATGAGGGCCTTTTGATGTTGAATGTTGGCGGAAGGAAAGGGAGGTTTCGGCTAACAGGGTTTTATTGAAATTACACAAAGGGATCTCGCTTACGCTTTGGGATACAAGGGATGAGCTAGTCAGGTATTGCCAAAGCTGCGAACCTCTGTTTGCACTATGCCAGCATATATTGACACACGTCATATGAGTATAGGAGAGGCTCTCTGTGACTGTGGGGATTGACATCTTTGGAATTGAAGTTGCTCTGTGACACAAATAAGAAAGACAAACAAATGATTTTTTTCTTTGGCAGTGTGGGGTGACTTATTTTTGCAATGTTTTCTGATGATAAAAAAAGGAGGATTTCAATCTGTAGTAAGTGTAAACAGGACTATATTTACAGGGCTCCACCATTGTGATAAATTAGAAACCAATTCTCTGCCTTTTTAACACGAAAAACAGGGACAGCAAAGAGTACATAATTCAACTCACACAGATACGCAGTTTATGTGAATTTTGCATTGTTGCCTGCCACAACTTTGTGTCTATTTCCCTTCTTTGAATTGACTTTGTATGATATTGTGCCGTCCAAATTGCGCAAAACACGGCTGGTCTGAACACAAGTACATAAGAGCTGGAGGAACCTGGATAAAAAACAAAAAGCATGATAGCGTCCCACTATTTTTGTGTGCACGATAATTTGCCGTCTAAATCCTTTTTTAAAGGTGGAAAGCTAATGCGCACATTTGGAGCTTCAATTTCCTCTTTGCTCCCAGTAGTAGTAGTAGTAGTAGTAGTAGTAGTAGAAGAAGAAGAAGAAGAAGAAGAAGAATTACTTTATTAATCCCGTAACGGGAAATTCGATTTTTTCACTCTATTATTATTCATGTGACACACACACAGGCCCGAAATACACACACATGCACAAACAGGACCTATATACAGGCAATTAATGGAGAGATGTTAGAGCGAGGGGGCTGCCAGTGGATCGGCACCCCGAGCAGTTGGGAGTTCAGTGCCTTGCTCAACAGCACCTCGGCAGTGCCCGGGAGATGAACTGGCACCTCTCCAGCCACCAGTCCACACTCCAGTCATGGTCCACACAGGTACTCAAACCGGCGACCCGCCGAGTCACCTATGGACTGAGCTACTGCTGCCCCAGTAGCTACACTATGGTCCTGTGAAAGAAATATTGACATTTTCATACAGGCAGGGGACTGAGCTCTGCAGTTCTGTTGACCCAATTGACTCAATAGGTTGATATTATACAGTCCACTGGGGCATATCAGGAGGCACACTTGCCTCTTTCATGGAGCACAGCAGGTATTGTAAACTAACAATTTATTTCAGTTCCCATAAATTCCAGTAGTGACCATTTTTACACTTTGAAAAAAAACATAGCAGAATGTCCATAGGAAGTTTTAAAATGCCTTCTGCTGCATAATTCACTTCTCCATCCATATGTAAGATCAGTATGCTCATATGTTCAACAAAATGTGACTAAATCCACATTAAGAGCTACATCAAAGGCTACATGGAATACAGAATCCAGGGTCTTCAAACTTAGCCCTGTGGGCCATGTGTATTCATTTATATAGCCTGTGAATTATTCTGAAATCAGATTTAGCTGATATCTCTGCTCATCTGAACACTCTGAACAACAGCTTGCAGGGAAAATGCACACGTGAAATCATTTGCTGTCAAGCTTCGACATTTTGAGACGCTACGCCGCACACTTGCCAACTCTGGGACACCGATTAGCCAGAGCTTTCAAGATTTTGCTGCCCTTGAGAAGGACACGGGGCTGTTCTCAAACCCTTTCTCCGTTGGATTACAGGAGGATGTGCAGTTGGAGCTTATTGAAATTTAGTGTGATAATTCTCTCTGAAGTTGCAGCTTCCGCTGTCAGAGATCTAAAGGGATTTGTTCAGTTTATAAGGCACTCCATACGTATGTGTGCAAACATTTTCTCTCATGAACTCATGCAGACTGAGTTGACATTACAGCAATAACTTAGTCCGAGACCCAGCATCCCTGTTCCCTTAAGGAGTGATGTTTACTATTGAGTGAAATGTAGTAGTGATAAAATCATCCGACTCCATCTACTGTATACCACAAAGTCCTTAAACCTCACTCATTAAGATATTCTCTTAAATGAAAAGGCTCAATAGACTTTTTTTTACCCTATGTGGCCCCTGGCATGAAATGTTTGGACTCCCCTGGCACATGGCTTGATGGGGGATCATGAACAGCTTTAGTTTTGGACAGAAATACAAGACTGAAATAGTGCCTGGAACTCTCACAAAAAAACTACACTGGTACCTTATAACCCTTGACTCATTCTCAAAAGGTTTAATAACAATTTTTCCTCACTCATCCTAATATTTGGAATATATGACACATCTGGCATGAATGCTGTTTAAGTGAAAAGTTATGTGCACACAATTTCACCTGTCATTCAATTCCGGATGCATCATTTCCTTCTGTGCCCCTTCAATTTCCTGTGTACAATGCCCCAATGTCTACTTTTCGCTTACTCCGTGTCGCCTATCTTCTCTTTCACACATTCATAAACTCACTCCACCGCCAACAAACACTTTGGCACAGTGACTGTGAACCAGATATGGGATTTCTTTTTTTTATACAACCAAATGTCACACTGCAGCAACATAGTTAGTATTTCAAAGTGTTATTTTCACGTGTTTTCACGCTGTCGTTACCTCGGAGTGTTACAGCAATAGGACGTGAGCTTTTTAGCTATTTTTTGCAGCTAAACTTTGTAAAACACCTCATGGATGCGAGAATAATGTTCCTTTGTCTATTTACAAAACTGCTGATGTTCTCCTCCGGTTTTTCTAAACTGAAGAGTCATCTAAAAGATTGTCACAATTATTATGAACCATCTGGTTGTACTCAATGCGCTCAACTATATGTCTTTCTAATAAAAGAAAAAGCAGTCTCATTGCTGACATTTACCACAGCTAATGATACATTTGGTAGTTAGGTTTTCTATCTCTCGAGGCTCTTGAGGTTTTTCCAATGTGTGACTTGGGCAACCCTCCAAACACTTCAATTAAATCATTTGTTTAATAAGTAAAAGGTCTCTTTGCTCGGCACGACTGGTCTCATTTATGCTTACAGCGATAATAAGTTCATTCCTTTTATAAAACAATGAATTAGAGATTTAGCACTGCAGATTAGCCTCATGCCTAATTGATCCTGAGTAACTTTTAACTGTGTTACAGCTCATAGCAAATGGGACATTACTGCCATCTCCTTTGTCTCTCTCTTCTTCTCTCATGAAAATGTTTACTCTTTATCTGTATTTCCATTTTTAGATGCACACATTTATCTACCTCGGTAATACTCTTGCTCTTTCTCTCTCTACACAGTTCAATTTGCTGTGCTGGCTTCGCCTTTAGGCCTCGCTTGCAGCCTGAAGGTGAAGCTTGGGATTTACCTGCTGATCTACGCTCCAACTCTCACCTTTACTCACAAGCTTTGGGTCGTGACCAAAAGGATGAAGCTTCAGATACAAGCAGATGAAATTAGTTTTCTTTGCAGGGATAGGCTTGGGGGGGCTCAGATTGTCTGATACTCTATCTAAGCTCCTAACCTACTCTTGCAACAGTGGCTCCTTTATGTTGAATGGAGCCTTCTGAGATGGTGGGAGCATCTGATTAAGATTTCTCCCTGAAGCCTCCCTGTGGTGGTATTCTGGGCACGTCTGACTGGGAGGAAGCCCAGAAGACTCGGGAGGGATTATGTATTCCAACTGGTCTGGGAATGCCTTAGGATCCCCTAGAAGTACTTGGAGTACATGGCTTTGGAACAGGGATGCCTGAGCAGCCCTGATTAGTTTGCTGCCACTGGAGCCAGGACCCTGGTAATGGGATGTATATATGAATGGATTTTTCTTTCCTTTTTGGCTTAAATTTTAGAAATTAATATTGCAACAGCTCCAGTTACAATGTAATAAAATAGACCTATTTATTATAAAACTTAAAGGAAATTGTATCTAGAACTGCATTTTTCTGAAGGGGGGGGGGGTCTGAATCCTGGAAATGTTTACTTTGCACAACGATTAATGGTACACAATTGTAAGTGAATAGGAAATGCCATCAACGTTTAGCGGGATTGCTTGTTTTACGGTAAATAGATCTACAGTAGCAAAGGGCAAAAAATATACCGGACTAAACATACTCTGATATTAATTTGCATGTCTGCAGACTTAAAGCAGTCACACAGACTCACAAACAGGTCCATCATATCTTATTGAGACTATATTCTGGCTACATGTGGTCTTTGTTTTTCTTAAAAGACGATGGGTTTCCTCCTTTTTCACTCTGTACTTTAAGTGACTTTTCAACTCTATAAAGTTCTGCCTTTACTGTCCTCATCCCACTTCTTCTTTCTCTCTGTTCCTCCTTTTCCATCTTCTTTCCCTTCTCCTTCTTCTCCTTCTCCTTGTTTTTGCCAAACTATCAAGAGGTTTATACCCGAGCCTATGCCACTGGAGCATGCACAGCAGGCGTGCTTGTGCCACTTTTTTGGGGAGCTGCATAAAGACGGTCCATCCGGACCCTCGCGGACATGTGCAGAAGATGACACGATCATATTTACGTCACACGGACCCTCACAGACACATGGAAGCAGTTAGTATGAATTCTGCTTTAGGCACTTTGTCACAAAACTGTATTAGTATTGTATAAAAATCTGCTTTCCTGCCATTGTTGCATAATGCAAATTAAGTAATAAGTGATCCTGCATCCGTCATTTGCTCATAATGTTGTTTTTTTTCAATATTATGCAACTTTTTCCCCACAAAATTCAATCAAAATAGTTAAGTAGTTTCAGAAATATCCTGGATATCCAAAAAGGAGCAAAAAACAACCTGCTTGTCAGAGGTAATTATAGAGTATTTACTGCACCCGGAGCTATGGCTGCTCCTTGTACTGCCGGCACTATGTCTGTGTGCATGCATGTGTGCATGCATGTGTGCCAGTTGCATAAAAATAAAACTAGTCATAGCATTTTTGAATAAGAAGCTTCTAATTTGGAATAAAATTGCCATAGTGTTGCATTATCATATTCCCATAAAAATGATCCCTTTAGTTACACTAATTAGCAAGAAACTTAACATATGAAACATTCAAAACAGATGAGCGGGAAATGGATTCAGACACTTTAATTACCTACGATTGCAAGTCTCTGAATAATATGGCACTGTCTCTTTTTTTTGGTGACGGTAAACCTCTTGTTGGTTCCTCGATCAAAGTCCTCACAGGCACGGCGGCAGCATTTGCAGCATTAGTGTGGGGAAGCGCAATTCCTCTAGATTGTGTTTTACAGAATGATCTGCATCTGAAGTGCATCTTTGTGCCATCCAGGTTCTGTCATGTCCTATCAAAAGCCATGCATGGTGATCTTCCCTCGTGAATACAGCAGCATGCATGGTCTGGCTCCACCCGACTCTACCTATAACATGGTCAATTTCACAAAGAGAACTGAGTGTTTAGAAATGCCTGTGAGGAAAGCAAAAACGTCAGGAGGAAAAAGGTTTTAATGTGTACAGGGACAATTTGATCTTTGTTATAGAAAATGTTAGATCCCATAGCCCAATCAGATCCTGGGACAATTTCTGTGTGCCTTTTGTCTTTTTTTACCACCAGCAATACTGATTGCCGCTGTACCCCCGTCTGAATTGATATATGAAGCATTAAGCAACGGGTCACTGATACATTGTATTGCAATTACTACGCAGCATTAAAACCCACAGCAGGATGTGTCTTATTCAGTCCATAACTTTATTACTATATCAGCTTTTTAAATAACATAACCCAGATTTTTTTTTTCTTTTTTTTCGCACAGATCCCTAAGGTGCTGCCATGAGGTCGACGAAGCCCCCTTTACCTTAGGCTCACAAAAAAAAAACGTGTGAAAAACTTCAAAAGATAATGTCCCTGATCAATCATTTATTGATATTTCAGCTGGATACTTAGTAATTAATGCAGCAAATAGTTCACATCTGTCCCTTTTTTTTCTCTGAAGTTTTCTTCAGCCCTGAGGCACTTTTTGGCCTTCTCATTTTAATTCACAGTGGACCCATTTTTCACTCGAGTCTATAGTTTCAGCGTTGCATGAATATGGAGTCAGCAGAATCTAAACAAGAGGCTAGTGACACTGTATTAATGTAGTAGACACTTGTTATACATTCCCAAAACAACTCGAGTTTTTAGAAATAAAACTCCACACAGTTTTTGCACATTTTCTCAAGGTACAATGCATCTTTTAACCATCCTTTGTACATTTTATTGTATAAAATATTTTACAGACTGCTACAGCATCTAAGTGTCCATAAAACTTCGATCCACGCTGACTCTGGTTGACCCTGCAGAGTTCAAAGAAAAAGCATACCATTGCGGCTTTTTGCTTTACCTCCATGGGGTATTTTTGATGATAATGTGCTGTATTGTTATTATTGTCTTTAGCTCGGGGGCAAAATATGCTAGATCACATTATTGGCATTGAAGATATGCTTGATGTGTTATTGATTTTCACTTCACTTTTAACTAGTTAACTGGCGACATGGATTAACCGGCATTCACAGGCGGCTCTTGGACGTTATAATGATCATCTGCACATGAAGGATGGTTGGTTGCACCATATTTTGCATTTTTCATTTCTTCCTGTCCATGCATGCCCCTGAATGCCATCAAGCTCTGTCATCGCTATCATCTCTTAATGTTGTTCAAAGGAGCGAGAAGACTTTACAGAAGTGCGTGGAGTAAAGATTCACATGACTAGGGGGTCCTATCACTGAAAATCTGTTACATCCTCAAGCTGATCTGATGAGACTGATAAAGCCGACTGTTGTAGAAACTGTAGTTCTGTCAGGATGCAGGACATATGACAGCACACAATCGAGTGGGCCCTCAAACACTATTTGTGGGTGTAGGTCTGATGGCAGAGTCGGTCGTCCTCTGTTTGAGAGATTGGTGGTTCGCTCCCCATCTCCCCCCATCTCATGTCGAAGTGTCCTTGACACTGAACCCCGAATTGCTCCCCGTGCTGCGCATGGGTGTGTAAATGTGGTGTGAATGGTTAGATCAGATTGGATGGTATGTAGATGTCCACTGTCATCAGTGTGAATGGGTGAATGTGACAGACACTGTGAAGCACCTTGAGTAGTCAGATGACTAGAAAGTCCAATGTGCAGTTGTGATGATGTCATCGTCTCAATTACTGGTAAATGTTATTAGATGAATGAATACAGATTCAAATTATTTCAAGACAAACATTTTGCTGCTGCAAGTGTCTTTATACTAACCCTTAAAAAGAAATCGCTCTTTCATGATCATGTAACGTTTTATTTATGGATGGATTCCAGTGGCTCTACATTACATGAGCATTCATGCGTAATTGATGAGAGATATTTTTGCTCATTTATAAATGGATAAACTCGTATCATGATAAATATGCTTTTCATTATCATTACAGGGTTTTAAACCAAGTGCCAAAATGACTGTAGTGTGTAATCTCAATAATTCCTGCATGAATAATAAATAATTAACAACATAATGATTGGACTTTAACAAGTAGGTAACAATAAAAGTTTAAGGTGGAACTTAAGACGCAGCAACTACATGATTTTTGGGCATTGTACTGTACTTGTATAAAAGTGTTTGGAATCGGAAACTTCTCATTCAATCAAAAGCTAATTCTGAAACATTTTTTGAACACATTACACAATTGAGCAATCACTTAATGTTGAAAGGTATTTTTTTTCTTTGCTGATGATTATTTTATTGCTCTTATTCCATAATAACTATCATGAGACTGATGGGACTTGACTGATGTCATAGAGCTTGGACAGCTCTCTGTACAACCCAAAGAGTAGAGCCAGTAGACTTTAAATGTAGCAGAGCAAATTAAATTACAGAATTTACTCTTTTTCCATTCAAAAAGGAATCTCAAGTCATTAAAGCTGTCATTCATCAAACGGCGCCCATGAATTCAGCCTTGACATCGCCATTTGTCCATTTATGAAGGAATAATTTGCTACTGGTCCCTGGGCTGATAATAATAGAGCTGATAAGCGCTTCAATAGTAGTTGCTTCTTGTTTTCCTTCGCCCTGCGTGACTTCACAGTTTCTGGCAAATACCTCTTTTCTTTTGTCTGTTTTCAGAAAGTATTTATCTCTAATTTGCCACAGAAACGTCTTGCACTCTTTCATACTCCTCCTTTGTCCCTTCAGCTTCTCTGCATATCATGCCACGCAGAGTTCAGCCAGTTCTTTTCTGTCTCCACTGCTTGATGTGGTTTTCTGTTTAAAGAAAATGCAAATGACAGAACAATAATGGGTTTTTATGTACACCCCTCCTAGTCTTCCTTTGAGTTCACTCAGGTACATGTACGGCATATGGACTCAAACAGAATAGGCACATTGTAGATGATTCCTCTTTTGACAATGGCATACAGCAGCGAATCTGACAAGTTCGTGTTGGTCCCAGTCATGCAGCAGAGAGGCGGCTGCAGATCTTCATTCATGGATCAGCTCACATGCGATATGAAAAAAAAGTCTGTACAGCTCAGTATATGAATTTTTTAAGAGGAAGATTAAAGACTCTAGCACATGCTGAGCCGTGTCACCGATCCATATGATGGATGAGTTATATGGTGTGTGTTCATGATTTCCTCATTTGTTTCCAAGCACCACCAATCACCTACAGAGCCCTTTCTCCATCTGTGGCATACTGTTGAATGTCAGGAGTTCATCCGTATCATTTCCCTCTGAACCATATTTGCTGAATGACTTCGACTTTAGTGTTGAAGGTTATCTGCATAAGCAGTTAATATGAGTATACCGTGAGCTTGTGTTATCCTACCGGGTTTATTAAGTTTCTGTGAAGGGGTGTTTTCCTGAAAGAAAGATTTAGATGCAGCCCTGTGCGATATGTTTTTCACATCCAGAGATCTATTTGTCATTTTTATCTACAATACTAATCTATAGTAAAGGCGTGAGGGATATTTGTGTTTTGGTAAGTCAAATTTATATTTCTAGGCATGGGTGTGTTTCCGCCATCTTTATTGGTCATCCAAGGCAGATAGAGAAGTAGCAAAGGGAAGATTGACATGAAGTGATTTTTGGGAAGAAAATGCTGCTCTTTCTGTATTCGTATAGGTTTTTTTACTGCTTGCTCCTTTTCTCAAACCTCTGAGATTTCATCAGTCTCTGTTGCAGATTACATCTTCCCTCCCTCATCATTTGCCTAGCCTTCTATGAGCCCTTGAACGAATAAAAATGGGTGAAATAAACTTCTCTAGCAACACACCCCTCATCATTTATTAAATAAATGAGTACTGATGCGGCTGCTGATGCTGATGCAGCTCCCTATTAAGATGGATCCTCCTGGTCTCTCGGGACACGTGCCTGTTGAAACGGATATACCCAGATGTATTAGTGAAGTTAATAATTTCAATATTGACATGTTTGCGCTTAACATTGTTTGAATTAAATTAACCTGGGATAGTTCAAGAGGTTAGCTGGCTGATATTAAAGCTTTGGCCCTGGATCAACATATCTGGGAGGTTTCAAGGAGATTGGAGCAATGTGCTTTACCGTTACACAGGAAAGTGACCTGAGGCGAGAGAGTTTGGCCGAGGCAATAAGGCAGAAAATCTAATACGGTCGCATGGGCTGTCCCACTGGGCTAAGCTCTCGCAAACAGCGACGGTAAGCGGCTCACTCTGTGTCTCCTCTTTTTTCCTCTTTCATATTCTTCTCTCTTCTCTCTTCTCCCCCTCAGTCTTTCTCCCTTCTTTACCTTACATCAGGCTTACACGCTCACTAATGCATGCTCGTACACGCACACAGTTCCACATACATAAAGTGATAAGGTGTGAGTCCAGTCTAGCTACGACCCTAACCTCATTGCTGAGTTTATTGGGCAGCTTCACCGAAGAAGTAACCTCATTTTGCCTGGAGGAATACAGAGTCAGCTGTTTGTTTGGCTGCTTGCACAGCTCCAGTACCCCTTATACCCCTCTGCCTGTTCCTACTGTCCACCCCCACCTCTGCCTGCCCATTTGTTTTCCCAATATATCAACCCACCACCCACCCAGAGTACATACACACACAAATCTCCAGATGGTTTAGTGGCTTGCTGTGTCCAGACGGATATGGTTCAATAACTTTAGGAGAAAGAATAAAATTGTCAACTTTCTGCTGAATAAAGACGTAATGTCCATACACAGCACAGCCGTCGCCATTGATGGTGTTGAATTGGCTGCACTCGTTAATAGGTAAAGGCCAATTGCAGCAAAGCTTCTGAAATTGCCATAACTGAGCACAGTAGAGAAGAAAGAAACTGCAATCATTTATTGTTCTTTAAAGGGATCGTTCTGATTTTTTTTTTTTTTTTTGAAGTGGGGTTGTACTGTATAAGGTCCAAAGTCAGAGAAGCAGGCGGGAGTACCAACACGGAACCTAAGCAATGAACTGTTTGATTTGGTGGTCTATTGCTGCCCCGATTGGTTAGTTTGTTTGTTTTATTGTGTGACTTTGGTGAATTACAGTATAGATTGATACAACAGCTTCATTTCCCCATCTTAAAGGGCTGCCTGTCGACAAGGTAAAGCAGTGAAAATAGTCTAAATATAGTGTGCACAGATATTTTTAGGGAGTCCTTTTCAAACGTGGCTAGAATACATTTTGCTGCTGTCTCTGCTGCCACCTGCCCAGCTGTACATCGATTAGCTTCTGTGCCTGTTGATAGCGTGCCAACCGCCATCTACTGTAGGTTATACACTGACTATGGATCAGTACCTGTTTCAACTCCACTTAAAAAGACCCCAACTATCTCTTTGGCAGTAAGTCCTGAAAGAACCAAATAACCTATATTCACTTTAATTTTGTGTATTATTTGATCCTCTCATCCGTCTTTTCCTTTTTTTGGAGGACGATTTTCTTTTCATTTCCATTCTTCCTTCCATTGCCACACCACAAAGCGTGTGTGCCTGCAAGAACAAGTCCCTTGACAGATTATTCATTTCTGGTCATGAACAGATGGAGAATTACAGGCCTATTTCCATACTTCTCAAAATCAGTCGCACCCTCTCTCCCCCAAGTTTCTCCTCCTGAGCAGCTGACTGCACATTGACCTCCCAGATGCTCTGGGGGGACAAGTTCTCCGCCTCAGCCTGTGTCTCTAGCAATCCACTGCCTTGTACACACTTGCTCCACAGTAAACTATTATACTTGATGTGGGGTTATGTAGGGAGGTTGATTACTGAGATCTTCATTGTACTGAACACACGCAAGAAACCACTACTTAATACACATTCATAATATATCAGCTGTGAGTGACTGACTGCTAGTGATGTCTTCCTCTCTGTATCTCTGTTTGTCTTTATGTGTCTGTTGTTCATCAAACTGCTTACTTCCAATTGGTCTTTTGTTCAGACATATGAAACCGGCTATGGTGACGCTGTCAGTCATCATCTTAAACCCACCCCACATGAGAAGAATGGTTGTGATTGGTCCGCCCAGGGCCAGGTCAGCTAACCTGACTCTCGCCAGATTAATTTCTTTCCGCCTTGCTTCACTCATCCATCTGGGATCGCTCCATAGCAGAGAGATTTCAGGAGGCTGGGCCTTATCAGAAATCCTTGCATATGATTGGATAAACCACTTGTCTGTCATCTTTATTGAAATGCTACTTCAACCACTCACATCGAAACCAACCTGTGATGCTGATGAGAGCAAAACATTGTTTCTACCAACAAAAGCCCAGATTGCTCGCTAGATGAGACAACATGGATGTAATAGCACCATAGATGTTGACGCCTGCTTCCTCGATGCAAGCCTTGCAGTCCTGATTGGCCTGACCCCCTTTTGTGGACCCTGAAATCCCTCTGCAATGGAGTGATCCCAGATGGTTGAGTGGAGCTAGGCGGAACAAAAGTCAATTGGCAATAGTCAGGTTACAGGTCAGCTGGAAATCTGTCTGAATGGGAGAGGGCCCAGACGTATCTGCAAGAAGAAATTAATCATGAATTTGGCAGATTTTTCTGGTTTCCAGGCAAGGTTTGGGGGACAGGGACAAACAATGTTGTCTTGACAAGGGGGCGCCAGATCAGAAAACACTCATATGAATCGTGCTTAAATAGTCTTAACAGTCAGTTTGGATGGTAGTGATGAACAACCTATTTTGTTGAGTTGGGAGGACTTGTTGGTACATCAGTCACATCCTCTGTCTCTCTGTTTTTGTCTCTTTTCGTTTCCTTTTGCTTAACTGCTTTTGAAAGAACGGACATTCTATCAAATGGAACTATCAATTCAGGAGTGTTAATTGTTTGTGCGTAGAGCCAGTAGTTCAAGCGGATGATTAAAAAAAAAAAAAGAAACCGACCACTTCCACTGCACTCAATTACTGATTATATTATCAACCAGATTTTGGGCCATGTGGGATGGGGTACGGGAGTGACTTTATAAAGTACCTATTGAGGCACACAATGGCTTCATCCATCTTCTTTGCTTTCCTTTCAGCTCTGATTAAATGAGTGTGATGGATCTCGCCATCATTAGGGAGACTGAGCGCTGGCGGATTGGAGCCATCACAAATCAGCTTTATGTGAGAAGAGCATGGAGTGGCAGTGACAGTTTTACAGCTCCTGTGATATTAATGGAGTGCACCGTTTTACATTGCATGGCCCTGTAGCCCTTTTCACATCAGATGTATGGTAACCAGGGGTCATTATAGCTCAAGTCTCCAAGTTAGGTGTATTTTCATTGGCACTCTGTACTTCAGTCAGCACATTACTGGCTATGAAAAGGTGTTGGAGTATCAGTATTCTCATCCTAAATTATTTATGTTAATGCAGACTTAGTGCCTCAAGACGTCAATCATGTCTGAGAGTGGTATGCATAACAAATCTGTACCTATACTAATTTGAAAAACCTACCTATATTTCTTGAAGCTCATGTATCCCACCACTACTGAAATACACTAATGAGAAGGAGCTGTAGAGAAAAGCATAGAAAGAGTCCATGTTTTCTCAAAATACAGTCAACTAGTGTCTTACCACAGATGGCGTTCCCTCCATGGGTCTTCTCTACACCAGTTTTACACAGTTGATGCATGCCTTCTTCATGATCCAAGCGTAGATTCTCTTGTGCTTAACTCACATTAGAAACCGTTTTTGTTCTCAAGTATAAGAAAGAGATCAGTCAAGTCCCACATCCTATCATATTCAAGCTTACATTCAAAATATATCTATCTCTGTTTAATTGGCCAACAAACACAGGGAGATGCCATTGCTACTGATGCCTTGTGTTACTATCATGATAAGTGGGTCTCCATCTAGAAGTAAGGGCAACATGTCCATGGAGGTCGGGGTGGTGGATGGGTCAAACAAACACAGGATTTTTACCCAGAAAACCATGGTTTGTGACCTGTTGGCATCCTGTGTGTCCTGCGTGTAACTAAAGTTATGAAACAAACATAATGATTTACTTTTTTTGTTTTACCGCTTATTATCCAAGGGGTTTTGTTGCTTAAACATAAAAACAAGTAGTTTTGTTTCAATTCACAACGCTGACTTCTTATTCTGACCGTTTAAAAGCGACCATAGTGTCATAGTTTGATGCAAAGTGCTACCCAATGTATCGACACCAAATAGACCATGCATCCATATGTGACGAGTTGGGATGGGAAAGGGTGGCTATAACCAGTATTTATATCAGTCATTAACACACGTAAACGTGAAATATCTCTTGGTAGAAAAAAGTCATTATAAGCATGAACACACACAGCTACAGTATGGTTGTCATTTGCAGTAGGAATTGAGGTGGCAGAGAAGCTATGACAGATTCATCACACCTGGAGTCGAGGTCACCTTTCCTGGGAAAATGACGTTACAGCTGCAGTAAATTCAGGCAGATTGTCCTCAAGTGAGCAAGCCATGGAAAGCAATATGAGAGCAGCAGAAAAACAAAACAAAAGTAAGCCAACAGGAGACGCAGTGGGGTGTCAGACTTTTTCTTTCAGAAATGAGTTATATCCGAACCATAGGCCGCCACTGAATACAGAATAGAAGACACACAGAGTCCCATGCCTGCAGTAGGCGACTTCCAACCATGTGAAGTGTCCCCTAAATCTGTTTATTTCTCTCTGTGTGTGTGTGTGTGTGTGTGTGTGTGTGTGTGTGTGTGTGTGTGTGTGTGTGTGTGTGTGTGTGTGTGTGTGTGTGTGTGTGTGTGTGTGTGTGTGTGTGTGTGTGTGTGTGTGTGTGTGTGTGTGTGTGTGTGTGTGTGTGTGTGTGTGTGTGTGTGTGTGTGTGTGTGTGTGTGTGTGTGTGTGTGTGTGTCATAAAACAATGTCTCTGTGTGAAACCTCTCTGGCAGAACTTGCCTATTGTGAAAATCCATCCACCCAACATTTTAGTCATTAATGTATTGAGAGGATTGCACCAGAAATACCAAACAGCCCCCAGAATCTGTCTTTGTATGAAGATGACAGCATTTCCAGTGTTGTCTGTATTTGTGTGCGCGTTTGTTTGTTTGCATATGTTTGGTTTAGCCTTGTGTTTTGTATTTTTTTTTTTACCCTTTTGTTCGGTTTGACATCCACGTTGCACACAGTCAGTTAAGGGACTGTAATCTGCTCTCTATTGTCGGTGCATCATTCTTGACAGTCCAGCAATTCATGCTCTGTTACCAAAGGAATAGTGATTAAAAAAAGTCCTTGAAAAGCCAGTCTAGTCTACTGAGCAAACTAATGGGATACATACTAAGCTAGGCCAATTCTATCAGTATAATGCAAACTGTTATTCTCTACCAAACACCCCATTTAACTCATGGGCAAACCAAAGCTGTGTTATGCTGACTGTAGGCACCAACAGATCACCTGGGACAAATTTGGCACATCCAACAAATCCACCTACTAAACAGAATGTGAGAGACAGCGCAGCCAACACACAAAAAAAACATCAGCTCTGTATGCACAATAAATCTCTCACGCCCACAGGTCTCCGCTGAGTCCTAAACATGAACCTGTAGAGAGACCGGAGAATAACATGAGACAGTTGTGAATAAATTTCCACTCCTTCCTGCAAAGCAGAATGTGGGAGGATAGTAAGCCAACAAAGGCAGGTCTAGTCAATACTGCACATATGTCCTCCTCACGTTCCACTGAACTAGCCTTTCGATGCCAACAGGGATGGCCCTTGCCTGCCAGAATGTAAGCTTGATATGCCATCTCAAAGACAGCGGGCATGCCTATGTTTAGACTGAGGGCTTAGCAAGTGTTGACAAACTGTTGTCCTCCCCTCTACCCTTATGTTAGAGGGGAGGATGAAAGTGGTGAAAAGCCAGAGATAACGGAATTGAAAGTATTGAAAGGAAGCGGTATTGCATCCAATCCAAGCACTGGTGTAGGCAGCCTTCTTCATGGCAGGGAGAGTTTTTAAGGTCAGCCTAGAATCATTGCACCATCTTGTTAGAGAGCAAAGACCAGGCCAGTCCTACCACTCCAGTTGAGGGAGTCAAGGGCACAGGGCAGCACTTGGTGGAGCTGCCATCACATGGTCTCACTGTCATCACAACACAGCACCGCACTTGAGATTACTGGAAGTCACCCCAACACTGCTGGGATCTTGTCACCACCAGGCGGCTGGTGTTGTTGAGTCAATGAGTAAAACAAACGCTGTGCAGATAAACCTTGATTACCAAGCTAGAGCAGGAAGAGCACAAGATTATCCTCAGCATGGACACCGGAAATTATCAGCTCACAGATATGTGCCAATTCACCCACTTCCCAGTGCTGACTGCCTGAATCGCAATGGTATGACATTCCAGGGCCAGTTAGGATATGTAATCGCTCCAGCATGTTCTGAGTCTGCCCCACAGAGTCTCCACCTGGTGGAACATTTTCAAAATACTTACACAGGGAGGCATTTGGTAGGCATCCTGAACTAGACTGTCCTCAGCCAAAAAACAATGATTCGAGGACCTCTTGTAGCTATATTGTGGATGGGTCAAACAAACACAAGACTTTCACCCAGGAGACTGGTGTTTGTGTCCCGTGTGAAACCAAGAGTCAAAGGCACCATTTCTAACGCAATCAACTTCCAGCAGTGACGTAGTTACATCACGTAGCGTCGGTGCCTGAACTCAAGGAGTTCTGTTTCACAACATTAAATCCAACAGCACTTGTAACAGTCACATGATCCCATGTTTTATGATCACATGTTTTCCACCGCTTGGCAATTTCACAACATTAGGTAGAGTCTTATAGGTTATCTCCAAAGAAATTTAAGTAAAAAACAACTGGACTTGGTTATTTGTCTAGGAAGACGTTTCATCTCTCATCCAAGAGGCTTCATCAGTTCATTTACGCATCTGACCAGGCTGGCACTGGTCTGGCGTGGAGATCCAGTCCTTCCATCCCTAAACCATCCCTAAACAGAGGAGGAGGTCTGAGACACCACCTATAACCAGTTTACAATGCCCGCTGTGACTCCGACGACTGTCGTTATTACCCAGTAGAGCACTAACGAAGGGTTCCAGTGACATCATCAGCCTAGTGCAGGCCTTCACTAGAGGTTAATACCTGGATCTCCACACTAGACACTAGAGGTGAAACATCTTCCTAGACAAACAACCAAGTCCAGTGGTTTGTGACTTAAATTTCATTGGGGATAACGATGACCTGGACAAATGAAAATATTCACAGGCTTAGTCTTATAGGTTGTTTTTGGAGTCATTGACGCCAATGATGTTGTTTATGTAGATGCCTGGACTACCTTGGCCTCCATCACTACTGTGTAGAATATTTACCCATATATGCAGATTTACAGCAAAACTGCTACAGTTAATAAAAAGAAATATCAAAAGCTGCTGCTTTATTATGACTGTCACCTCTTATACAGCGCCCTTGAATGTTGTTTCAGCTTTGATGCTTTTGGCATTTTCTTTTTTCACCCCAATGCAAACTCAATAAAATAGTTTTTCTAGCAAACTTGCAGAGCCACTAGAGAAGGACAACCCTTGGTATTTCTGCTACAGCAGGTTTCAAGTGAACTAAGACTGAAGCTGTCGCCACTAAGGGTATTAGCAGAATGTGATTTGGTATTTTCTGCTTTATTGGCCCCCTGCACTGTTATCTGGCAGTGGAACAGAGGACTCAGGGCTGTCATTTTGCATGGCATCAGCAGAGACACTGAGCAGATAGTGTCAGCGTTGGGAGATCACAGGTAGAAAGGGGCCTTTTCCTCTGGGATGGGAGATGGTAATAAGACAGCATTAGAAAGGCAGAAAAATACAGGCAGACAACTAGAACTTATCTGCACTGTCACTAGCTCGCTATGTAGACTTTGACATAAAAGAAAGGAGAGGTGTTTTGAAACGGAACCATATGTTTGTTTCTTAAGCTACTTGACCGATGTATAGATTTAAACCCTCTATCATCCTCTTTACACAGAGCTCATTTACACACTGTTCTTAGGTTTTATCACACTATCCTCTTTCCTGTGCACTTGCATAATAGGCTGACCTTGGATTACATTTACAAATTGAGAACATCATTATAATAAACACAAGTGTACAGAGAATTTGAATGGAAAGGAATGCAGTGAAGTAGAGTACATGCCACACCAGATTATGTAAGACAGCAAGGAAGGAAATAGTGGAACATGGAAAGATTAAGAGAAATCAAGATAAAAAAAAAGATAAAATGAGTATTATGAATTCCCTTGTAAATGTGTCAAAGTTTCTTAAATACTATATGCACTTTAACAATGACACCACGGGTGTTAGGACACTTACAGTTGTGTCTTGCTTTGGACAGTGTCCAGGCTGCTAGCGGTAGCCATGTTGCTAACGATATGAAGCAACTGAGCAACACTACGGCTCACAACTGTCTGTTGGCACTTTTAATTTAGACTGAATATACAGTCTACAGCTAGATTAGAATAGATTATTTTTTCTTAGTTTTATCTAGGTATCTCTACGTGCTGCTTTTTGACACTTGACAGATTGGACCTTGTTTGTTTGACTGCCGAAATGTCAGACAGAAAATAGCCAAATGTCACTGCCAGACTTCCAGCTAACAATCTATCCCTCTCTGTCTCTGTCTGGCTGCCTCTCTGTCTGTCTCTCACACAAACACACACATACGCAGTATTTCATATTTACACTGTAGTCATCCAAGCCCTGCTCTCTTGAGAAAGGCAAACGTGTTTCTTAATCCACCTGCAGAGGAGAAATCAATAGTGTTTTGCTCACCCACGCCAAAAAAGATTGTGAACGCGGTCTCACTTGTCCAGTTTACACAACTTAATTGTTCCACGGCATTAATCCAAATATCAGGTCTGATTGCAGACACGTACCATGGGGTTGGTAGAGCAATGTCTAGCTCAACAGTTTGGATTTGTTTTCAAGCAATTACACAGAGGATTCAACAGATTTATTTTTATGTATATAAAAGATGATTTTAGGGTCCACTGACTTTGCACATGAAGCTCAGTTTGCTAGTTAACAAGTGAAGACAGTTAAATATGACTTGTGTGGCACTGGAGAAGCTTTGTCAAATAGAGAAAATAATGTCACAGTGATGCCATTAGGATTATTCCAGTTTAGGGCTTAAATTTACAACAGAAATCCTGCTTTACCAACTGGGGGGTGGAGTTTAAATGTCGTGGTTGTTAAGCAGTCACCGAGGCTCTAATAAAATATGCCAGGTGAAGTCATATTTTGGGAAATGCTTGACTCATTATTAAACCTGCAGTAATTTTGTACTTGAGAAGCTGCAGAAACGAATATAATCACATTTTAAGTTGATCTGGTGAACTTCACAAACAGTTGCTTATACCGTATATACATATTTGTACATGCAGCAGTTACGGAGCAACATTAGCATTGACAAAATCGAAAATTGATGCTATGAGAGCTGTGGGAGCGAACCAAAACAGTAAAGTTGTGGTTTAAACAATGAGCTGAAACTCACTAAGGGGAGCTACAGATTAAGGGGATCATTTTAAATATTTTAAATGTGTCAGAGCTTAATACAAGTTCAAATGACCACTAAGCTGCATTGTGATCCGATCACTCAAACCATTTGCCGAGGTGGTCTGCTATGCATTTGATCCCATATCTTTTGTAGTGTAAATATGATTATGTCCTGATGCGTCCCTGACAAAGACATAACAGGAAAATATCATAAATGCAGGATGTGGTGGTTGTTTTGCTGACGGCACACCAACTCACAAATGGCGAAGTGTCTCGGCTTTCCACTTGTGTACGGATCACCGAAACTCCTTTTTACAGTTTCACATTGTTTTCACATTGACATTTGATACATTGCCATTATAAAGTTTGTAATTATTGCCACTTTAATTAAACATCAGGATACCACAGCCCCCTTTATGCAGTTTTTTTTAATCCATCTCTCACAAATCCTCCAACTTCACGACAGTTCAATTCTAAATCACTGGTGTGACCCTTTAATCCAAATGTCATGCTTGATAGCAGACAGGAAACAACGAATTGGTGGAACAATGTTTCATCTTTTGAAACAAATCAACACTTTTAATCTCCAGCATCTTTTCATTTAATAAAAAAATGCTATAATCGGATATCCCAGTTTAGAGAAAAGAATGATAAATGGGCACACAGCAAATTCTCTGCAGGTTTAGCATCTTAGCACTTGACCTGGTATACACTCGTTTTTATGAGGTTAGAAACCTTACTACAAACACAATTTGTGTCTACCCATGTTTATGCCCTGGAGGGTATTTTAAATATGTGTAAAGATTATGCTCTCCAGCCTAACAGCATGTGCTGCCATGACTCCTGTCACTGCTGCTTTTCTCTCACCATGTCTTGCCTCTCCTGTCGTTGACTGCTGCGGTGAGATATCCATCTTTTGTTGCAGACTTAAATGTCTGCTCTCAGAGATGCAAATGTTCTAAGGGAATGGAATCGGTTCTCTGTGTGACTGTGTGTCATTCTCTTGGTAGACAGACATGTAAATGAAGAGGCATGAACCTGGGATGATGCTTTAATGCTGGTGATTCATTCTCATGAAGAGATGTCATCCCATCAAAGTCACTGAGTGAAGAAACCTGCCAGTTGTGCTTTTCCCGTTTAGTACATGACATGATCGGCAAGACCCAGCGCGTGAGAACACAGAAGTGTGTTGATATACTACACAGTCAACCGTTTGTCTGATCCTTTGTGTACTCTTGGCACAGACAGTTAACGTGAGAAAAAGAGGAGAATATTCCTTAATATAGTATTGTCATTCTGTTTCTCATTTGAAAACTAATACAGCTCTAGTCACTGAACTGCAGAGTGAGCCTTTATTGGCTGGGTCTGTACAAGACTGAACTGCTTCAATTGATAACATACAATTGCTTCGTATGATTTTGTTTGTTTTGTGGTGCAGTTAGCTCCACATCTGAGTCCCAATCCGTATGGTCAAATGGTTTCTGGAAGACCCCCACGGTTATAATGTCTCAGCTCGTTTCCTCACGCTTCCTCTTCTTGTGCCCTCATTTCCCCCTCCCCCTCTGCTTCTCTTCCCATCTTTGGGGGAGCTCCAGCCAATCTAACTGCCACAGCAGAGAAAAAGATGGGCATAATTGTTGCATGTCTTTTATGATGCTACCCTATTAAATGAGAAACAGTGTTGATTTCTAGCAGTGCTCATTTTGGCACTCAATTCCCCAGTGTCACAACAGAGTTTGGACTTTGGCAGTTGTTTGGCAGCCTGCTTCCCTCTTAAAGACACACAAAGCCATTGCTGCATCTGAAAGAGTCAACAACTACAGAAAGACCACAATATCCCCCCCGGGGGATTATGTTCATAATGGACAATTATGCAGTATGTGACTTTGGTCCACGGACTATATAAAGAGGGCCGACGTGTGTCTACTTCCTCCCACTGTACAAAAGTGAGGGCAAACTATCTTAGATATGGGCAAGGGGGGTAAAAAGAGGTGGCACCATCATATCATTGGAGTAAAACACATTAAAATCTGATCTGATAGATTCGCTTCACTGAAGCCTCCGTAGACGGCCTTTGGTAACAACCAATCAAGAGACTCAATTTTCATGGGAACAATTTGTATTTCATTCTGATGGGAGACTTATTAAGATCAAGAGAATAGGCAACGCTTTGTGTCATATTCCTGTGGGGCCTGACGTCAATGTGGAAAACAACAAATAACCAACCATATCAGAAAAATTAACATCTGAATGTACATCATCATGATGAGTACTACCTAAAATGACAGAGAAATACTTCCTACCTTATTTTAGTTTGGCTCTTGTCCAATCTGCTAACATGGAGGGTGCAGGGTTTAAACTATGCAGTATAGGTTATAAACCCTGCACCCTCCAGCTTCCATATGTTTTGGTCTCGTTTTTTGGAGCTGTCATGTCATCCATCTTTATAAACAGTCTTTGATCCAATAACAAGAGGAAGTAGCGTAATGATGTTGTCTATACAGCGTTAATGAACATAAGTTTATGTAGCAGAAGACTATGTAAGATTTGGAGATTTCTGACTTGGGCTCCCATCATTAGCAGTCTCAAAAAAGGCAGCAATTAATTTACTACACCCACAATAAGCAGTTATAAAGGAGGCATTCCTACAACAAGAGATAGTGTTTTGTTTAAGAGAAAGATTTGACCTATCCATTATGCAGCAACATAGTATAGCCCACATGTATGGTACAACTGTATACTATTCAGGATTTTCCTAAAAACAACAACATTTATAGACTCATAAAAAAGAAATGCCTCTAATGATTGACACCCCAAGTGTGTGGCAGTGGCTGTATCTAAAGAGACCCTACTCCCTGCCTGCATTTTTTTATTTTTTATTTTATTTTGCTGTGCTCGGTCCTCGATGTCAGCCTTTGGGCACTGAGTGTGTAGCCCCCATGCATGTACAAGCACTTATCCAAGAGGAGGCTATAAAAATGGCACAGCACAGAAGAAAAACTTCAAATATACGAGCGAATCTGAGCTTTGCTTTGCCAAACACAGTAAGGGGACCTACACTTCAAGTGTCGTTGAGCCAAGGGTAGGAAGGGATAACTTTGAGTGTTGTGTTTACAAATGGCATAGTATGCCTTTTGATATTGAGCTGAACTCTAAAGCTGCAAAAGAAATGAACATTCAAGGTTTTATTTAATTTCATTTCAAGGAAAGGCATTCGTAACCTTGATAAGTGAAACCTCAACTCTGTGGAGATGGATTCAGAGTGTTTTCAAAGATGAAACAACTTGTGAAGCCTTGGGAGTTCTTTATTGGTATGAAGTTATTTTGAATGCCACTGCCTGTCTTTAAATTAAGTTGGACTTAGGCATGTTTGAAGTAAAAGGTCCCTGTGGCTTTAGAGATATTTATAATAGTTGGACCAGGCAACCAACTGGCAGACAAAAAGGTATCGTATTGTAAAGGGTCAGATTTGCGTGTCTTTATAAAATTAAAAAGCAAGTTGAGGTTATATATAAATACTGTGCAAGCCAAAAAATTATCAATAAAGAGAGAAATGCACACAGTTCGGACAGAGGGTGAACACAGATATATTCAGACAGACAGTATGAAAAATACTGTTTTTTATTGTTTTTATCATTAAAGTATGTTAACCAGTGTTTAGCAGAAAGCTAAAGTACAAGTATGAACCTGAAAATTAGCACAATATGTCCCCTTTGAATCGCATTCACTGTTATATTTTTAGCACTTGGAGGCAATGGAACAAGCTGTAAATCCAACATTGATGCATTATCACCTCTTAGGGCAAGTGTGTTAGCGGCTGCCCTAAGTGATAATGGTAAAAGACATGGAGCAATATTATTCCTTAATTAAAGCTGAATTTTTTGACACCTGGTAAATGTACTCACAATATTGTTTTTCCTTTCAGCTCTGTTTTTGGTCTCCACCAGCTCCCGACTGAAATATCTAGTTGATGTATGAACTGTGTATTTCTGTCGTTTGGTGCTGGACAGGAACGTACAGTCTGTTTATCAGAGCTTTAGCACTAAAAACAGATGCCTGCTGTGGCCGGAAAAGAGGTTGATAAGATTGATGAGGAGTGTTGGGCCAAAACAGTAAAGTTGCGGGCCATAAAACCACAATAATGAGCTGAGAGATGCTAAAATGCTCTGTAGAGGTGAGTGAATTGCAAAGTCAGGTGTTAATTCTCTATGGGCATATTAATGTGAATGACTCTTTTCGTAATACGCAGTCATCCTATCCACAATTACTAGAATAGAAAAAAGCCCCTTTAAGCAAATTGGTTCTTTTTATTGAGGGAATGGTTCATCATGTCAAAAATGTATATATAAGGGGGGAAATGGAGAAGCCACAGGATTGATAAACCTTCAACTTTCCAACGTGTCTCTTAATATTTCAAGTGTGGACAAATGTAATATATACATTTAAGCTTTAAAATGCAAATAACATATCCAAGAAACAAAAGTAAATGTTTCTATATGACAGATGTGACACTCTAAATGCAGGAAACTAACTGATGCATTTCTTTGTTTAGACCAAGAACCAGTAGACAGTTGAGGGGGAATGAGAAGGGGTATCACCCACCCTGTTACCAAAATGACCCAAAATGCATGCTTCTGGTTAACCTGCTCCCCTCTCCATCCCCTAAGAGCAGAAAGAGTACAGGGGCAGATGTCTAGTCTAGTCTTAGTCTGAGTTAGTCTGCCTTTTTTATTGATCTGACTGAGGTTTGTGCAAGTTAGAATCCATGGCCCTGACCACGGATCTGAAATATCAGTAGCCTGTGTATTAATAAAATAAAGATAAAGCCGTGGCGATGTCCGTGGTGCTGGAGGAAAATGAACACATCGCCTACTGCTTCAAAAAATTCTCAAACAATCATGTGTGGCTAACATATAGCATGTACATTGAAATGAATCAGTGCTTATGTTGGGGGTTCTTGGTCACATTTTCTTTGCAGTGTGACAATGCTATATAGGGACATCCATCTGACTATATGTGCCTCACTATGTTTGTGATGATAAGATTCCCTCACTTAAACTTCTGCTCACGGTTAGATTTGAACATGCACTTTCAAATGTCAAGGAGAAATTGTTTCATTTGTTTCTCTTTTTTATTAACAACTTTTAGAGTGAGATATGTTCTTGACACTTTGAGCTTGAAACTATTTTCATTGTGATACCATTTGTCTCAATGAAAGAAAGGCATGTTTACCCATATTTTATGCTTCTGCGTTCTCATCTGTCCGGCTTGCCCATTTTCAGTGACAAACTGTAGTGTGAAGGTAGGTGTTAGAATGCAAGTTGAGCATTCGGCTGTGGTTAAGAGGGTTATTTATGTCCGTCTCCAAAATAAATGCCTGCTTTTCCCTGTTATATTTGGTCGTGGTTCAAATGACTGACAGCCAACACTCAGTACCACCCACTCTGTTGTGTTGAACACATAATGACATGATTGACTTGTGTAGATGTGCAGAGGACCATGAGTACCAGGCAGTCTTACAGAGGTGAAGTAAACACGGAATGCATTTTCACCTTTTATTTGTCTGGTTTTTAGATGAAACAATAAAGTTTGAAAACTGTCCACTTAGCATGCAGGCAGAGCTGTCCTGCTGCACAGAGCTCAGCATAACAACCTATCTGGGATGTGAGTAACCGAGGCTGTGGACTGTGTGCCGTTTTACTGAATACACTGTGGATATTTGTTAAATAATCAAGTGCATGAGTTAATTTGTGTTTGCGAATACTAATGTGGATGTAATACTCCTTTGCTTTACAAGGCTGCATTTGTCACAACAATGTTAAATGCTTTAACCGAGACAAACTGCTAAACACGCTGACCTCCACTTTTCCAATAACACTCCAGCCTACTTTTCCCAGTTCAACCCTTGATCCCAGTTATTACCGAGTAAAGTTAAGGAGTTTTTTCACTGCTTTGAAATATCTAAGGTCTGTTTGCAAAACTCTAGCACTTGACTCCTGAGCCCTTTATTTTCATTCCCTTCTTCTTCTACCCCGCTGGCTGTTCCTGCTCACCCGGTGTACTCGTGTCTTCACTATTCCAGGAAGAGCTGAGACTGATGCAACTGCCTTCTCCACAGACTTTGGCACGTTAGTATGTCTTCAGGCAAGATATCACGAGCCTCCGTTATATCTCCATGCCAAACAGTTTTTCCAGGACTGCAGACTTTTTAACTGTAAACTTTTGAACGGCCCCTGTGAACTTTGGGAAACTCAAGGAAATGCTGTATAGTATGTACATGGGATGTGCTCTTGTGTATTGATTTTTGTGCATTTCCCTGAGTCATAACTGACAAATATTTATGAGATATAAAGGTAAAGCTAAAGGTAGAATGAGTACCAAAGCTGGGCATCACCCTCCCCCCACATACACACACACATACACACACACACACCCCAGATTGCCACACTAAAGATTCAAGATTCAAGATTCAAAATTTAAGAAGCTTTATTTATCCCGAGGGAAATTATTTTGCAACAGTTTCAATACAAATATGGGAAAGGATCAGAGTAACAATAAGCTAACGTAAATCAAATCAAAATAAAGCTAACGTAAAATAAATTAAACAATAACTAATGTGACAGAGTGCAACAGACATTGTGGTTAAACGTTGGTTTATACAATATACAGCAATATGCAGCGTGCAGTTTAGCAGCATATTGAAATAAAATAAGTACAAACTGAATAAGGGATAAGGAGCGATAAGTGAAACAGTATTAAAAGTGTAGCAGCATTTCTTACTGAACTAAGTTACAGTAAAGCACAGTAAAGTATAGCAGCAGTAAGTTACAGTACCACTTAATAAGTGATGTAGTGGTGATATAAAGTGACAGTGGAGTCTAGCAGCCTTTCTTACTGAGGTAAGTTACAGTAAAGTACAGTAAAGTGTAGAAAATAAATGTAGTAAACTAAATAGGCCTATACATTTTTACGCGAAATTATAATTTTTTTTTTATCCGATTAATTGATGGAATGATCGGTAGAATACTCGATTACAGAAAGATTCGATAGTTTCGGCCCTAGTTTACAGCCTCGTACATAAAAGTAGTTTTGGTCTCTACAGCCATATTTCATACAGTCCATGTTCCACTCACGTGATGGGTAGTGAATGAAGTTGGAGAAACAAAAGGTATCAAATGAAGTACCCGGTATAGGTATCATAAGCGTACTGGTATTATAAAATGTAAGCACAGTCTACAGGACACATTTTGGTCATTTGGTCCGTCTCTTCCGTGACTCGGTAATGTGGGGAAAAAAATGTAGCAACCATGACTTGGCAACTTCTTTCATTCATAGAGTAGTTTTGCTATTTCTTCAGCTCTCCCACTCTCAATCCGCCACCCCTTCAAATGTCAGAGAACGCCTGCCTGCCGCACGGCGCTGCCTCTTGGGTAGCGTTTGTGTTTTTCATCTAAAACTAATAATAACGAGACAGGCCCTCGGAGGCGCTTTGTAATTTTTCTTCCCTTTTTCAGAGATCACTACATTTCTTTTTATACCGCTGCACATAAAAACCCTATTATAGGGCCAGTCAGGGAGTGCTGCCATCTTTAATTTTCACTTGGATAGTGATTTTATTCCGTTTTATGCCATGATATTTTCCACAAAGATTTTTTCTGTTCAAGAGCCTGTGACACTTGCTGCTTTACGTGACGAGGAAGTTGTGATTCTCAACACTTGTTAAATAAAGAGTGTTTGTGTACATGACCTCACCAAAACTTTCAAACTGGCTTTTTTTTTCATTTCCAAAATAAAATTACAGGAAATAAAGCTTGCTCTGATATTTGCAGAATATGTCTTTGCCCTTATTTTTTCAGTCAGGGCTTCAGTAAACAGTAGTGAGTGGTCAAATCTGATCAGGTGTGATAAAAAAAATCGCTGATATGTTTAATACCAGGTCAGTTGATTTGCTCTACTCTGTAGAGAATACACCGGAGTGGCAATAGGCTTTCATTATTATGGACATTGATTTTCAATACCTGTGGTGCCGATGACGAGGGGGTGGCAGGAATTCTCAGGTCCACTTGATGTTATTAACTGCATCCCTCACAATGGTTATTGCCCGGACCGCCGCAGTCAGCAAAATGTTTTAACAAGTGATGAGATTGAGTGGGTGGAATGAGCCGCTGATGGACAGACGTGAAGGAGCTGAGAGCACAAATGAAAGACTCTTGATGCTTTTTGTTGCAAATTGTCCTTACTATGATGGTTTTCCAGATTATTTTAAGGTTTAACTGAAAATCAATGAACTCATTGTATATCAGTAGTCCATATATCTAAACGACTGAAATTGGTAAAGCAATATTCTCTCTATAGCAAAGTCTCCTGTGTGATGCAGTTAGCAATGACAACAAAACTAATGGTCCTGTGTAGTCAGTCCCAATGGGCTTGGAGTAGGCCAAGCACATGAATCAAATGCTATACTTGGTGCCTAGCTATTTCCTTGGAGTGTGAAGTATATCCTCACTTCATTACTCAAAGCCAATGACTTGCATTCATTCATTATGTAGCCTACATTACAGGTTGATTATCTGACGCATTAATAACACATGGAGCTTGATCTAAGTTAAATATGATTGATCCAATAGGCGGATAGAAGTTTTTCCACATAATTTCGCCTTTCATTACATGTATTAAAATTTCATTTGTTCATTATTGGACTTTTGTGATTTATACAAGCAGATGTGAAGATGGGCACAAGCTGATTATGGCACTTGCTTTGAATGTTATTAGCCAACTGAATGTGTGTTATCACTACCATAGATATGAAGCTGTATGGCCCAACTCTACCTCTTAGTTTGCTCAGTACCGCTTGGGAACCAGATGAATCCACTGAGCTCATGTTTGATTTGCTCTGACACATACTTTTGCCCCCCAATCCGTCCAGTAAGATTTACAGCGGTTTGAAATCTGACGGGCCAATCGCAACCATTTATCTCATGCGGGATGCGTTTAAGACGATGACTGACAAAGAAGCGTTATGCTTGAACATGGTTACTGAACGTAACTGGCGTTCTCCATTCAGCGCAATGCACCAGGCTCACAAAACTCAGATCAAACTGTCCAACTAGGCAGTGCTTATTAAATATGAAATAAGATTCTGTTACTGTATTTCCAGCCTGAAAGGTGTTCGGAAACACACTTTAGTGTACTGTTTAGCTGTAATTTGAAAAGGTTTGTTACATAGACGGCAACTTATTCCTGCTTCAAAACAGACCAAGCACCGCCTCAACTTCCATATGTCGTTCTAGGTCATTTTGTTGCTATGATTAGGTCAGACTAATACACATTTGCAAAATAGTCTGGTGATGCCAGGCTATAAAATGCTAGGAAATAGTATTCAAACACCAAAACTTACATACGTATGCTACATAAGTTAACTTTCCTTTCTGTTCTTCCTCACAGAGCATCCTTAACTAACATCGCAAACTTTAATATTATAACCAAACCATGATTTTGTTTGAATATAAAACAAGACTCCCAGAGTGTTGAAAGGTCGACATTAGCTCAGTCAAGGCCCCTTGGCATAACCTTTCAACACTCTGGGAGTCTTGTTTTATATTCAAACAAAATGTTACTTGGTTAGGTTTAAGAAGAGATCATGGTTTGGTTATAATATTAAAGTTTGCCTTGACTGATCTAATGTCGATCTTTAACATGTGAATAGATATTTGCCTTCTGAACCTTCTAGTAGGTGTAGCATGGCTGTTCCAACCCATTTCCATGAGGCAGATAACCGCTGATAAAGCCCACCCAATGGTATGATAACATTTGAAATGGGTGATTATGGATAGCAATGATGTGTGCAACTGTATCATATACATTTCTGAGGGTGACAGATTTTTCTCCACAGCTATCCTTCTGTGCACAGTAATGTAAAACAAGGAATGAAAGCGACACATTTTTGAGTGTAGTCCATGCAGGTGTGTGATCGTCAGAGGAAACCCGTGGAGAGAAGAATCGGACAAAACAGAGCACAGAGAGCATGTCTCAGAGCAGCTCGTCTGTCTTCATTGTGTCAAATGGAAGAAGCGGGCCAACGGGCCACCGCACAAAGACAAAGAACAAGATCAAGAACAAAGGTCATGTGTTCAAAATCATAAGAAAAGTGTCTAGATTTTACCTACAGCTTACTGTCATGTGTCCTGCTGTTATTCTGTCTATCTCTTGTCAGGCTGCTTTGCCAAATGTAAGCTCACCGGTGCAATAGGAAAACCTTTTAAGGGTTGTTTTCATTCTCTGCCTCCTATGCAGTTACACACTAATGGATCTATTTTCCAGCTAAAAGCGTACCTCACCCAATGTCCCATATAGGATTAATAAACAATTTATGACAATCAGTCTTCAAAGCGACTGACAGGCAGGTTTTCATGTGATTGTTGAAATGTGGGGTTTTTTTTCCAACGAAATATTAAAAGTCCATCAAAGCATTAGATACATTAGCATTAGATGCTCATATAAAAAATAAAACAGACAAGTCTATTAATATCTGCAATATGTTTCCATCTAACTAGATCTAACTCAACTAGATTCTCATTTGTATACACATATATCTTGTTACTCTGAAGTAAATCACCAGGTGGTATCCTATTTACTCGTATATCACCAATTAGCTTAGCAAATGCTTCCTATTAGAAGATAAACACTCTGAAATTGGATGGGCAATTCCTCCAGAGATGGAAGAGCTAGCTGTCGTTGCAAGTAGTTAATGGAATGCGCCTTAGTTTGGAAGCCAGTGGGGCATACTCTTGTACAATGCATAGTTTTTGAAGATTCATATCTGTGAAAGAACCACATTATTGATAGTCTGTTATACCTCTCAGACCTGGAGTAACAAAAGGAAACTCCTGGAAAGGGAGCAGAGATTAAATCTCCGCTGGCAATCCCTGTGCAACTTTTACACACTATCGGCTGCCTGGCTCTTTTCCAAGACATTGCAGAGAATTGAGAGCAATTGGAGAGCAGTGAGATATTTGGGTGGCAGAGAGTGTTGTCTGTGAGTTTCCAAGTGTGCGCAGGCTATGAGAATGTGATCCTCAAATTCCTGGAGGAGATTTTGTGTTTGTGACTCCCTCTTTCCCTGGCCATCTGTTGGTCTATTCCCACTCTCATCTATATGGATAACAAGACATGCATTAGAATAACTAATACAACAGGCCTCATATGGTGTACGTGCACTAACAAGATGGTACAGATTGCAGAGATTCTTAGAGATGGTGCTTTGCTGAAGGTCAAAGCCATGCTTGGGACTGTGTAGCTACAGTAGTATTTTAAAAATAATGCTTACTATACAGTCTTGCGGGTGGTCATACATAACATCCTCTAGAGGAAGATGAAGGTTTAGTTATTAGTCCCCGAGGAGAAATTACATGTTTTTCCTGTTTTTTATACACATTACACACAAATGCATACAGGGCAGGTAACACATGCATTCAACTGAGAGATGTCAGAGCCAGGGGGCTGCCCTGAGCAGATGCCGGTTGGATGCCTTGCTCAAGGCCCAAGAGGTGAACTGCCATTCAATGTGGTACATGAAGCTGCAACTTTTGAGTTGACAAGTCCTTAAAGACTGAGCTACTGCTGCCCTATTCTAAAGATGTGCTTTTTGCCTGTAGGATCATGTTTGACCTGTTTTTCTAACAATTAATTCATCAACCCTTTTAACAGGTATACTTGCAAGCTTGCATATTTTTCATCTTACTATAAACATCTACAGATGCCAAGAGCAAACCATTGGGGAGGCAAGTCCAACTCGTGGGAGGGGGTTGTGGTAGTGCCGGTCCAACAGAGAGGAGAGATAGATGGAGAGGGGTAGCCGTTGAGGGAGATTCCTCAGTGAAGCCTCCGGTGTTAAAATAGCATGAGGTGCCAGGGCTTGGCTCGGAGAAACAACCCCTCAAGATGAGCTCTATGCTGAAAATGGGGAGATCTGAAGTGTTCTTGTCCAGAGGGAAACCACTGCCCACATCCAGATGTTTAGCGCACAGTTGATGATTGATGCCTGGAGGGAACGTAGGTATTGCGAATGTGCGTGCGTACACACACACACACACTCAATATATGTGTGTGTGTTAGTCAGGGATTCTCGCTAAATATTTCAAAGGGCCAAGAGAGAAAACAAAGGGAAAATGGATATCAGAATCTGGAGCAGCAGTCCCACAAGAGACACTGAAGGACCCCCCTTCTCCCAGTTACAACAGAAATAAATCGTTTGATCTATGCCGCTCCTGCTTCTATTGTTATCTGCTGTAAACCTCCACCCTCCCAACTATACTCATTGTACACTGTGAAACTGTGGAGGCCAACAAATATGTGCAGATAAATAGGCAGAGTAAATATGTTTACTCATGCAACCTGCAAAATACTTGATACCACCAGGGAAGCACTGCTAATTTGTAGTATTTCTATACACCTTCCCACTTTTAATTAGCACTTTTGGAGAACAGCCTCCCCCTACCACCACCACCACCACCACCTAGTCATATACCTGACTTTGCCTAGCTCCTCAAAGTGTTTGTAATTACCAAAAACAGACATTTAATTTGTTTCAACGGAAACCGTGTTTAGCCAAGGAAATCTTCCATTAGTTGAAATAAATGCTCTGTGATTTCCTTATGGTCCAATGGCAACTAGGACTGTGGTGCAGTTTAAATGCTACTTATGAGAAAGCAGCAGCTGGAGGGATATTTGCGTTTTGTTACACATGACAAAACATAATCAACACCCTTTGACAAGAAGAGCAGACTGTTTTTTAAAAAAAATAGCCCTTTTCCTCTTTTTATAACCATAAACTCAATCTTTGTTGGCTGCCCCTCGCTGGGATTGACTCAGATGTGTGATTAGTGTTATGAAACTAAGAATCGTATCTGCTTTTCCCAGTTCTGGCTGCATATTTGGTCTGGCAGGTTTAACTCTAGCACTGACCACTTTAGAGTGCACCGTCTTCTACATACACCCAAAATGTGTTCAACGGCAAAGACAGTCTCTTGTGTCAGCAGGCTAACACTTCCTCTGTATTGGCTGCATCATCTGAATCACAGCAAATCAGTCACAGTTGTGTAATCGATACAACACCCAAGATATTGACCAGGTCTTTAGCTTAGACCACTTCCTAATGGGTCATGACACCTGTGTTTGCTGTACCTTATAGAGTAGGTTGTCCAACCTTGCTACCAAACATCCTTATCAGTTTCTGGTCTCACACACACACAAACGTGCACATGTAGCATCCCCTTAAACTAGTCCTTATCAGCACATTGCATGAACAAACCAATTAATTAGCATTGATTTCCCTTTGAATCACTATAAAAAGCTCATCCCCTTTCCTCTATCTCTTATTCTCCTTTCCTCCTTGTTCTTTTCTAACCTTACCCGCTTTGTCTCCTCTGAGGCTCTGAGAGATCTCTCCTTCTGGACGCTACAGTAGGTGAACTCTTGTTAATTGCTCGCAGCAGTTGGAGGTTATCAGCTGGCTGGCAGTGAAGGTCTGAATAATAAAATGAGCTGAAGGCCCAGGTGGACAACATTAACACAGGAAGTAAGCTGATTCTTTCTTACCAGGGAGGATGAAGTGTAAAGGCTCAGTAAGAATAGGTTTGAACCCAGAAGCATGACTCTGAGACCAGGTCAATAAAGTAAAAAAAACAGAGGCAAACTTATTCAATAGAGGATCCAGCGAGTGAGCAGCTTTCCAAAAGGGCACGCAGGGGGTCACCACAGGCAAAACCTACGTAGAGAAAATGGCTAGGCACATTACAGACAATCTGGCAGGGAATGGATGGAATTGGGCCAGTATACATGGTAACAGATGTGCAGATGGGTGGGGAAGTTCAGGTGGTAGGGAATGGCAGAAACACAGGGGTTGCTGCAGGGCAGGTGGGAGTGGCAGGCTTTGAAACTACAGGAGAGCAAGAACATGGCAGGGGGGAAGGGGGCGGGGGCTCACAAGGGAAATTTGAGACTAGGAATTGGCATCCATCGTGACATGAGGGAGGAGAAGAGATTAGATGAAGTGGTCGCAGGTTTAGGGGTGACTCATAAACAGTGTAAACAGGAGCGAAGGCAGTTGGTGGGCTGATTAGATGCTGTATATAAAATGTTGCCCCGAGCATGCCTCTGGCTGCCATTTTTATGGTGATTTCTGCATTTCCATAATGCCACTTTCTGATTGTTGAGTCTCTGAGGTTGACACACACACACAATCAAACTATACACCCAGCTCAGAGTTTGGTCTGCATTGGACAGCGTGATGGATGTATTGATTTTTTTCCAATGTCATGTTTTTCCAAATGACATTGCCAAAGCAGGCAGAGTTTATGTAGAACTGAACATTCAGAAGATTGTTTTGCTTCGATCCGTTCCATCCGTTGCCTGGGTCCAGCCTTTTAAAGGCAGGGTCACAGCAAGCTGACTTAAAAGAACTAGCGGCGACAAAGGGCGATTGTAGTGTCGCCTGTGTCTCACCCAAATAGTGGCACTTAGCAAAGACTACAGGCGACAGCCAACTAGCACTTATGTTCCGTGAGAGAAAGTAACTCTCCATACCAGCAGGTGGCAGAAGAATTACACAAACAATTTAATTACAATTAAAGAACTCTGTTGGCAAAGAGCCAAGTAGTGCCAAGCATGTGGGACATGGGGCGATGGTCACTCACCTTCAGCCTGACTTCGACCAGTGGCCCATCGTTGACTTGGTGTGTCCCTGCCTTAAATCTGCCCAATCCACCAAGTTGACTGATTCATCTGGCATCACAACATGAAATAATTTCCTAGATTGAAAAAGCGGTCCAATGAGCATTATGGGGGGACTAACATTGCCCAACATCGTTTTTTATTTTTATTTTGCCCCACTCCACTAAAGGGACTCTTTGAAAATCCTCAATCGGCTCTATATCTTTACGATATAGAGCTGTTGCGTCGCATGGTTGATTCACGGCAGCGAATGACCAGGGAGCTCCAAACAAGCTGGCAGCACAGAGGGACATTGATCACCTGCCCCCACTGCAGTGAGACAAAGCTGGTTAAAAATTGGCAAACTTTCTCTTTAAAACCAATGCAGTGTGTGGGCATACGCATCACTGTTGACGTAACATTATATCATTTCAGGCAGATACGTTGGTCTCTAGTGATTGGTTAGGGAAAATCTAATCTCACTCTCCGTCCGAAATGGGTTAGTGGAGGCAATGTCAGACTAAGAATAGGTTAAAGAAATTAACGAGTTGACAATTCTGTCTGAATTACGGACATTTCCATCCGGTCTTACCTGAAAATACTGTTTTTTTCACATGCCTCCACATGAACAAAGAGTGAAGAATTGAAGTAATGCGGTACCTCGAAATTAACAATAATTTTCTCTATTTTTCATGCATGTGAGAGAAACATTTTTTTTTCCTTTAAGAATTCAAGGTAACACGGAGTGAATAATGCGTATGAAAATTATCATTTTGAAGTATTCCTTTAAGCGTTCAGTGTGAGAGAGTATCCATACATCAATACATCCAGACTGCATGAGCATGACACCAACCATGAACCCACCTGAATGGCTCATTTTTTATCATTTGAAGCCCTCACCAGGAATGTGTGTGTGTGTGTGCATTTTCAATTCATTATTTCAAATGTAAGAGTTGTCAATCACAGCACCCCTGTGGAAAATACTTAGGATAAATACTTTTAAGAGGATTTGTGAAATTTAAGTGAAGAGACGGTGCAGTCGAGAGCACAGTTCTCTCTCCCTTTTTCAGATGTAACCACCCTTTCGAACAGACACACACACGCTCACACATACACACACACACACACACACACACACACACACACTCACACACACACTCCTCCATCAAGTCTCCACTGTTCATCCTCCACTTTATTGCCTGCAGGCGCACTCTAACTTGGATTCTGAACTTATTATGCGCCTCCCTTCTCTGAATTTGGGTGCACTCAGCTTGGGAATGAGCTCATTCTACCTGCGTCAGCACGAGGAATGTTAGGCTGCAGACGACGCTGTGAGGAAAGTGTAATGTGCACAGGGTTTTTTTTACATCGTATGCCGTGATTTAAGCCTTCCCGCTGCTGCAGGTGAACTCCACGAGAACAGATTTATGAAAATGTTTAACTTTTTCCTGTAAGATTGCTCCGGGCTCTCTGTCCTCTCTCAAAGCCAATCAACCAAAACCACTCAATTTCTCTGTCGTTGTTTCTCCTCTGATCCCCTTCTTCTCGCTCTCTCTCCCTCAGTGAGCCTGTCCTCGCTGTGTCTCTCCCTTTTGCAGGCTATCACACCTTTGTCCCCACCTCCAAGTACTAGGGCCAAAGGGTTGACAAATCTTTCTTCTCAGCAGGGATTGCTGGAGGGATTTTTTCATTGATGGTGGCTGACTCTTTCATGCTGTGTTCGAGGAATGTGCTCTCTGCTTCCTCCTCGCAGCAAGCATTGAGCTTGAATGCTTCTCAACTCCGTATTTGCAATCTTTTCTGGAGAGCACAGAAAAAAATAAACAGCATGACAGTGCAGTCTCCTGATAAACGGCCTTTTGTACTCCAGTAGTTGTGACACAGAGGGCAAAAAAAAAGGATAGAGGAAGAGAATGGAGGGAAGATGACAAGATATGGTGTTTGTCTGATCCTTGAGAGGGGAGAGGTTTCATTACCTGGGGGACTTCAGTTGGAGATGTCTAGGCATTGGTGTATTTTTTTTTCTCGCTGCTTGTCAAAGTTGTGGTGCTGCTACATACACTTCTGTGTTTTTAGTCACTCTGGGATTTCAGTGGCACCGGCAGGAGCCAGACAGCCCAGGAATCAGCTGTGATGGATGGCTATGTCTGTCCTAGAGGATGGAGAGGTCACAGGAGTTCACAGTGGTGATGGAGACACTTCCCTGCTCAGCCTTCATGACTTTTTTAATTAACCTCTTTGGGAGGACTAGTCTCTTTCTTAAGAAGTAATCACAGCCAGGAAAGTCCTTTCATTAGGACTTATCTGACCTCTGCGTGTCCAGTTGGGTGTGCAGTTTCTGTCCCTACATCCTCTACCTCCCATTCAATGCAGTAATAGCACTGCCACACAGAGAGGGTGACAACAGCTGTGAAGGTACCGAGCCCTTCAGTGTTCCCATCGTCTGTAACCACTCTGTTTCCGTGTTCTCACACCTCACTCTATTCATCTCTCTAATTCACCCGGCTTGATGTCGTTTTATTTCACAGCGAGGTAACTTCATTGATCACACCAAGAGACAATCGTAGTTTCATGGCAAATTAGGCAAGGACTTTGTATTTTCCCTCTTCTCGTCTCTCATTTTCTCCTTTCTGCTCGTATTGTACCTTGTGGCCTCATTATACACAAGCAGACAAGAAGCAGCCAGAAATAAAATGTATCTCATTTTCCACATTAGACTTATAAAGGACAAACAGGCCTCTGCGTTCCTTAGGGGGTAGTGAACCCCTCTGAGTGATGCCCCAGAACAAGCAGATCAAACGCCCCTCCTCTGGCTCCACATCTTTCTTCCTATCGCTCTATTTTGGTTTTCCGTCTTTCATGTCGGGGAACAGTGGTTTAAGTGGCTCTATTGGAGCTCTCTGATGGGCTCTAAAATGAAGCCTGAGTGAGCTTGGGAAATAAATTGGTTTCTTCTGAAGCTGTGAGGCCTGTGGCACCCCCTGCTGTCCGCTCTGTGATCTGTGCAGTGTCCAAAGCGGGCAGGGCCGCTGGCAAGGAAGAGGTCAAGAAAAAAACCCAAAAAGAATGAGATGAGTCATGCAACTTCCTTTGTTGGAGCATTTACATTTCATTTCAGTCGATGAGAGCTGTATACATGCTAAATGAACACTCTACATGTGTAATGCATTCACAATGGAGGAGGATATGAAGTGAGAAATGCATGGACCCACAACTCCCCCATGTGGACATTCTGCACAGACTCCCTTTGAAAGCCCAAAGTCTCTATGAACAGACTTCTCTCAGTACATAGTTCATCAAATATTCACAATTACAACAAACAAACATAGCCGCTTCTGGCTTTTTGGTTATTTATGTCTTCCTATGTCCAGTTTCCCACCATACTTCTGTTTCATGTATGCCAATGAAAATGCCAACAGAATGTATCTGGTTTGTTTGTTCTCGCTTCAATAATCCACCTCTGAATTATTCATATTTCTTTAAGATTCCTGTTTTCTAAATCCATGGCTTTTCTTTTTAGCTTATCTGTAAGTTGCCTCAGTCAATTCAATTCATTTTTTTCAATTTAGCAGGCTTTAATGGTGTGAACGCCAAAATGTGTTGCCGAAGCGAAAATGTAAAATACGATGAAAGAAATTAACATTAAAAAAGTGAATAACAATACAGTATTATAGAACAGAATCAAATAGAAAATTAAATAATATGCGCACACACACACACACACACACACACACACATACATACAAGTAATATAAGTAAATGAGATGCTGATGTTTGTTTCTGTGCCGTTTAGCTGCACATTTCCATGTTAAAGAAAAGCAAACACACATCTGTCTTGTCCCTTGAGCTTTAAAATCACTAACATAAATAGTGTCTGATGGTAGAATCTGTGCTTTGGCTTTAAGTCTTTAAAGTTTACATCTCACTGTAGTGACTAAGGAGCTTTTAATACTTGCTGAATTGACTTTGTGAAGACTGTTGATTGAATAAGGATAATTACCGCCACACAGCTCTCACAGACCCCTCCCGATGCTCCCATCGACCCAGAAGTTAGCATCGCCCTGGTTTCCCTTGACAAAAAGTCAATTTATTTTGAATATTGCAGAAATTAAGCCTATTGCCCAATGATTTCTCTTGTATGGTGTGATGACGTTTAAAGTCTCATTTAACCGCTGGTTAGCAATTGCCTTTTTAGAGGGATGAACACACTTCAGGGGTCACAAATTGGCGTATTTACTGACGTATTTCTATCTCGTAGAACAAAATGTTAGAATCTATTAAGCTTGTGTTATCTAAGAGCTTAGTCGAAACATCTAACACATCTTACCGTTAGCCGTTACAGCTAAGTAAACATGAAAGTTAGCTTACCGATCAAGGAGAAACCATTGATACAGTCTATGTGAGAAACAGCCATTTTGGCGTGCGTTTTAATGCCGTTGAACTCCTTTATCTCATTCCATGGAGTGAATGCTTGGCCTGTATTGACTCTAGTCTTTGCCCGTCTCCGGTCACTCAGCTGCTGGGAAAAAATAACGCAGCTGCAGGATTGGCAAACTCCATTTCACCCAGTGCCAGCAGTACAGTAGCTGCACTAAACATCAACCCTGGCAACCCCACAATACCAGCAGCTATTGGCTGCTACAAGGTAAACAGAACGTGACAGAATGTCATTGTCAAACCCGTCAAATTTTTTTAAAATATTAATTCACACTAAGGGCGACATGGTGGTGTAGTGGGTAGCATTGTCGTCTCACAGCGCATACCGGTTGGGGCCCTTCTGTGTGGAGCTTGCGAGTTCCGTGTCTGCGTGGGTTTTCTCCGGGTTCTCCGGTTTCCTCCCACAGTCCAAAGACATGCAGGTCTTAGGTTAAGAGATGCCTGTCTGTTGTTGTTCGTCTCTATGTGCCCTGCGATAAACCGGCGTCCTGTCCAGGGTGTACCCCGCCTCACGCCCGATGTCAGCTGGGATCGGCTCTATTTATTTTAAATATAGCTTTTAATAAAGATTAAATTCAACCCCAGAGAAAGTCAGATTACAGCACACACGGAGGGAGAGTCATGCTCTGCTCAGGACGCCATTCCTCCACTATCTCTACTAGTTTAAAATGACTTTTATCTCGTTTTTTTTGTACTTTTAAGTCTTTTTAACTATATTTCCACTGATGTTTCTTTTTCAGTCCATAGGTGACTTGGCTGGGAGCGGAGGGTCGCCGGTTCGAGTCACTGTGTGGACTGTGAATGGAGTGTGGACTGGAGGCTGGAGAGGTTTTAGTTCATCTCCTGGGCACTGCGGAGGTGCTGTTGAGCAAGGCACCGAACCCCCAACTGCTCGGGGCGCCCCCTCGCTCTCACATCACTCCATTAATTGCATGTATATAGGTCCTGTTTGTGCATGTGTGTGTATTTCAGGCCTGTTTGTGTGTAACATGAATAATAATAATAGAGTAAAAAAATCGAATTCTTCTTCTTTTTCTTCTTCTTCTTCTTCTTCTTCTTCTTCTTCTTCTTCTTCTCAAGTAAAGAGCTTTGTGACTTGTCTGTAAAAGGTGCTATTTCAAATAAACTTATTATAAGTATTAGTATAAGTATTGTGTTTACATAGTGCGTTTGTTTGCTGCTGTGTCGATGCTCTGAATGTTGACTACCGCTCCTTTAAACAGCGCGCTGATGCTGACAGAAGTTGTGTTTACACATCAAAGCCGATTATGACCCGAGCCCGGGGGGGCGGGGCAGAGGAGGTGAGTCGGGGAATTTGATTGGTCGCCGGGGTTGTCAGCGAGCGTCGAGCATCCAATAGGACGCTGCGGAAATGTCGCTCTAACTTTGACCGTCCGACCTAAACTACCTGTCAACACAATGCACGCACTTCTTCTACAAAGGTAATGGCTTCTCTGAATGCTTCTCTCTCTCCCACAGCAGCTGTTGAAGCAGGGCCGTTATGATTATAAAAATGACGGAATACTAATCATCCCCCAGAGAGAGTCTCTGCGGTTGTATGAACGAAGTTGGCCCCCCTTAGTACCTGCACCAGCCCGACTCTGGGGATGACATTTGGGGCCACGGGCAGGATGGAGTGTCTGTTCCAGCGATGCCATAAAGAGGCTGCTTTCCTCGCTGCCTTTCGCTCGGTGCTGCTCATGTCGTGTTTGGTAAGAAGAGCCACTGTCATTACTTCACGGACTCTCATAATAGTTTCTCATTTGAAAAAAAAACTTTGAGAAATGTCATATATAATCCATAACAAGGATGCGTCGGGCGTTTGATATGCTAAATTGTTATTTAATTGTGTTTACTGTAACACATTTGTGTCGGTGCAGCTATGTCCGGCTGTGATGCTGTGCTGTGCTGTGCTGTGCAGAGAAGTAGGACAGATTATAAATTGGTCACTGCGTCCATGCCAAGGCCCATACTCATCTATCTGTGACAGACAGCGCCACATAATAAGAGGATAAATACTGAATCCAATCCAATGCAAACATGGCAATCCTTTCAGAGGGCAGCGGATAATTAAATTGAGTTATAACTGCGCCTCATCCGAGTATAAATAACATAAAAATGTTGAAATCGTTTATGTCAGCTGTGAACATCACCAAGGGATGCCACTGACTGGAAAATAAAGTCTGTCAGGCAACTGACATTTCGACACTTTGACATGTCCCTTGTTGCACCCCACCACATGTAGTTCTTGGTCCTCTCAGTGTCCATGTTTCCTGGGTTGTGGTCCATCGGGGTCCAGCTTCACTCAGTCTTCACAGGGAGCTATGTACCAGGCCACCACTCCGTCCTCCTTGTCAACAGCCCAAACGAACAGGCAGCCAAGGACATTGGCAGGTACAGTACCAGGTTACATCTCAGTCTGTATGAATGCGGATACAAGTATACGATACATTTGGAAACACATGCTTTCATTAGTGAAAATGGGTCAAAGGAATGATACACTTCAGGACCTCTAAAGCGCTATAATTAACATGTTGTTATGTTGTTAAGTGTTAAAATGTCCTGAAAAACTCTGTTGTTTCCCTGGCAACATCAAGGGGTCACTGCTATTGGCCAAGAAAATCACAATATGTCATATTTACATTTCAGATTATGAACAGGTTAAACAAACAATATAGAACATTTCAATTAAAGAGCTTTAGAGGTGCTGGTAGGCGTCTTTGGTAACAGCCAAGCCACCTGTTACCCCTGCCTTTAGTCTTTATGCTAGGCTAAACTAACCGGCTGCTGGCACTTCATATTGAGCCTACCGTACAGACATGAGAGTTTTTCCAATAATCGTATCTGAGTGGGAGCAACAGAACAAATAAGGAAATTTCCCGAAAATCGAACCATACATTTAATCTGGGTGACAATTAAATCCCTTTGCTATTGTATGGATTTGGAAATTAGTCAAAGTGATTTGAAGAATTCAGTGTCAGTGTGCCAGACATTCAGTGAGTTTGACTTTTCTGTCGAGAGAAAAAGATACACCCCTGTCAAACCCATAATTGGTAGAGCGCCGTGTTTGCACTCTCATCTTCTTTGTTGGCATTTCAGCTGCATGTAAATGAGCTCTGTTTACCACGTGTCAAGACAGAAGGTGGTGCTGCACAGTGTGGTTGCCAGATATGTAAATGACCTCCTTCAGAAACACCAGCTAGAGGAGGGGGCACGGATGAGCTGGTAATAAACTATATATCAGTTGAGCAGCAGCAGAAAGCAAAGTTTACCGTGTTTTCTGGATTTTAGTGCCTAAAAGACCTCTCCTGTGGCTGTATAACAGAATGAAGGGCTCAGTTTCATGCTGTAATTGATAAACAGCTGGTTGCTTTTAAGTGTTTAATTTTTCTATGCTCTCCATGTCCAGCCCCGCCGTTTCCATCCACGCTCTCTACCATTCTGTCTTTTTTTTTTTTCCAGGGCAATCATGGAGAGGCAGTTGGCAGCCAGTATTAACATCCTCTCCAGGACATCTACAATGTAAATCATATTTGCCCCCTACCTTGACACAACTTCATACTCAGCCAGGGCACCAACACAAACACAAGCTTATGTCCCCCACATGTGCGTACACACATAAATGCACAAGTATGTTCTTTTTTTTCTCTCTCCTATATCGCTGGTTACCTAGGAAACCGCAATGTGAATGGGCTGCATCACAATGCTGTTAGCAGTTTTCCCATCACTAGAAGATAAGTGGCAGTTAGCCTGCAAAGCAGTCATATGTTTATTTCAATGGATTAGGCTGTTCCTGTTAATGCATAACCACAAAAGGACCAAGGGACGAGGAACTAAGGGTGGAGAGGACGGAGAACAGCTGAATAGAAAAAGCAGCATTAAACCTGTTTAGCCTCAAAATAGAGGATGTGGTTGGATCCGTTTATGGCTTAGGGTGGTGATGGAGGTGGCAGGGGTTTTATGTGTTTGTGAGTGCAGTTGTATATTGGTGCTTAGTTTGTGTTTTGCTGTCTTTGACAATCCAAAAGAAAAAGCATCATATCATGTTTAAAAGCAAAAAGGAGGTTTGGACTTGACATCATAAAAGCCTGGAAGTCATGAACTGTTTGACAGTATCGCTGCTGTAATAAATGCCTGGACATGGTTTGACGGTTGTATTCTTACAGAATATACAATGTTTCATGTTTCATGAAAGCTTTTTAAATGAATCTAAAGTCTCTGCTCCGTGCACTGGCACTCTGCAGCCCTAATCATTTGCACTCCCTTGTGTATGTTGCAATTCTAATGCTTTGGGTTTTCTGGTTCTTTAGGTACTATTGGAAAGGCGAAATCCAGGATGCAAGTGAAGTTCTGATGGTAAGCTTACTTAGAATGTCCTTTTATGATAAACATGTACTTTTACAATAAACATGCTGAAATAGAAAAGCAGAACTGTAAGATGAGATGTCCCTGTTGTTGCAGCTGGTGAAAACAAAGACCTCCAGGATCCAGCAAGTCATAGATTATGTGAGGTGAGAGGTTGCTTTAATGCTTACATCCGATTATTGAAAACTGTACATAAAATGACTGTTGGGGTTTCAGACCCACTTAATGCTGAAACTTTGTTTGCTACTGTAGATCTGTTGCTGTCATTTTTAACTTTGGCATTATCGTGAGCTTAAAATAGCTCCATAGTAAATCTTAACATAGGACTTCACTGCACTGGGCTACAACAGCAAGCACTGATCAAACACAGAATTGGATTCATAAATAATTTCATAGCATGTTTCATTATATGTTAAAGTTGCTTGCACCATTGCTTTGTCTAAAAGTAATTTGAAGAAGTAGAACAGGATTGAGTTCAATCGTGTGGTTGATCCACCCATTCAAATTTATAGAATAGCAGAAGCTGGTACTGATCTCACATCTACACTTCTTAAAGTAACACAATCAAATAACCATAAGGAGTGAATCATCTACACTTCTGCTCATTTGGTCATTTGTGAATGCATCATTAAACTATTAGACTTATTGATGTGCCAAGTTGTTGAAATGTCATCTATTCGGGTTAAAAGTCCATGTTGAAAATGTTTTAAACTCCTAATGGTTGCCTCTTCCTGCTTTTCTACAGCGCAGACACTCCGTTCTCTTGCTGTCTGCTTTGATGTCATTTTTTTCTACTTTTTCATCCTTCTCCCTGCTTCTTTTCCTATAACTACTAAATTGTTTTGGAGGATAATTCATGCAACGCCACTAACAGCGTTCACATGACCAAAACAGTAACTTAGTCGTGACAGAATAGTGCCTTGTAATGCAGTCGGTGCACTGTAACACTCTGCACATCAGAATCGACTGTCATAAACTGTTACAGATGATTTCTGTACTCGAGAGAAGGGTATTCATGCTGGAGTCTTCTGAACTGCACAACACTCTGTCAGTGTCTTCTGCCTACCAACCTGACAATATTGAAATGGACAGCTTTCTCTGAATCCCACCATACTTTTCCCAAAACTTACTTTGAGTGGGTTTTCTGCCTGCTGGGATAATTTGAGTATAAAATTTAAAGATAATAGAATGACTGTGCTCCCTCAGAGGGTTACTTCGACACAGGATATCTGGCGAATCGGCCAAACGTGGGCATGAAGGCAGACCACAGTGACCCCGGGCATTACATCTGGAACACAGATTTGAAACTCAAATAAATTTCCTTCAGAAAGTCTCATGTGGAGAGATGATTCAACCTGTAACTCTAGTTGTGAGATACGCCACTATCAGACACAAAAGACAATAAAAACATACTGCGTTTCAGGCAATGTGCTGACGTGTAAAAGAGAAAACTGATGAACTGATGAATTAACAGAACAGTAAATAAACAACACAAAGAGAATGACATGATTCTACATGTGAGAATAAGATAGGTCGAGGGCATTTCCAGAGATAAGTCAGGATTTCATTGAACTGCTAAGACTGGAAGGCCGGTTTTTCATGAGTGGACCACTGCCAGTGGTCTTTAGAGGGATCAAAAGGTTCAGCTGACTCTTATCGCTGAACACATGGTCAAGCAAAACCTGCAGTCTGAAAGAGATCAACTTTGTCGATACCTTCAATCTGTTATGAGAACCCAGGCGTCTTTTCACGGCAGATAGCTTCCACCCCGCAGTTAAAGCACCGATGGACCATTTTCTGGTTCTGCGACAGCCATCTGCCACACCTGAGATAACGCGCCCTGACACACAGCAGCCTCAACACACAGCAGCCTCAACACCACGCAGACAAAAAACATCACAGCCTCAATGTCAGCATGTCGACAACCAGCTCATGGATCAGTCTCCTAATTCCTCCTCCATTCACTCTCCCCCGCTCCCCTGCCTCACCCCTTTTGGGATTCACTGACAGAATGGGAGCGCTGGTTAACGCTGGCATTAAACCCCCCCCCCCCCCCCCCCCTCGGTCAGTGGCACTTCATCTGCCTTCGACCCAAACCAAGCACATTCTGTAACACCAAATCTGTTTTTTCCTGTTTTTACTCCTTGTGCTTTTCGTCTGGACTGCATGTTCCTTTTTACTGTTTTGATAAATAATAGAAAGAATGAAATGCACTCAACTAAATCTGGTAAATGTTGTACTTATCTGATTAGCAAAGTGATTTTAACATTAGCTTTATTAAATGTCAAGTCCCTGGCAGGCATATCACTTTAATAAAGGATTTAATTAATCAAGGACAATCTAAATTTGATGTCTTTAACTGAAACCTGGTAAAACCAAGATAACAGCAGCAGTCCTTAATGCATCAAGCCCTCCCAACTTCATTTGAAGGAGGTAGGTGGTGCTCATTTAATGTTTTTTTCCAGTGCAAGCAGATGTCTTATGGGATATTTGCTTCTTTTGAATACGATGCTCTTCAGTTGATTCTTGATGTCAAGTTGCCTTCTTGAACATCCAAAGGTCACCTAAATATTGTAAAAACTTTTTTGGATAACTCCGTTGAACTGCTGTCTGTGATCTGCATGGACTGTGTTATATTCTGGATAACTATGGGCTGACTTTGCATGTGACAGATCCCACACACAGTAAGAGGCACACTCTTGGACTCTAACGTTGTGGTGAAGGATGTTGTTCTTTGTGATCATTCATTCATTCACTCATCTTCAACCGCTTGTCCCTATCGGGGTCGTGGGGGGGCTGGATCCGATCCCAGCTGACATCGGGCGTAAGGCGGGGTACACCCTGAACAGGAAGCCAGTCTATCGCAGGGCACATAGAGACAAACAGCACGTCTTTGGACTGTGGGAGAAAGCCGGAGAACCCGGAGAAAACCCACGCATCCCTGTGTCTATTTTGAGATGACTATCACAGTGTACACAAATGTTCAGTCGGTTAATCACAAAACAGTAAATCACTGAAGACACCAGTGAATTATCCATTCAGATTTCCGCTTTCCCATCTGTCCCCACTTGGGTCTCTGTCAACGATGTTGTCGATCATTTCGGTTCATAAATTACAAACGTTTTTTTATGCCATTGCATTTATAATTTAGAAGTGAGAAATGAAAGGCAGTCCTTCTCCTGTTATATATCTGTCCAAATAAATGCACATGACTGATTTGCTACTGTTGTGTGGATAACAAACCCTCCTAAATCAGTAGTCTCGGGACTTTTATCCATTAAAATTGTGCAATGAGCGTCTCCTTCATTACTGACAGAATTCACACTATTAGACAAGCTGTCAGCACCTCCACATCCGATATAAGGTCTGTACTGTCCTTTCATGCACTTAAAACAAATTAACATGACACCATTTGATCCTGGCAACAATATGATCGTGTAGGATATTGTGCACAAATTGAAATCCTTCCTCTGCAGCCTTGATAGCCTGCAGGCTTTTCAATAATCTTTTAACTGCATGGCATCAGATCTGCAAGTAGTAAACACTCCTCTACTCTCTTATTATTTCTAAAAGACCAAGTTATTAAAAAAAAAGAGAAAGAACAATCTAGACAGCTCAGTAATAAACAATTATAGGCCCATACAAACCTGTTTTTCAACAGCTTATTCAATGCTTTTACACCTTACTGGTACTAAACAACTGTTTTGATGTTTGCCCTTTAGGATTTCAGCTTCACCCCAGCACTAACGCTCCTTGTGTTAAGACCTTGAATGAGATCCGTTTTAACACAGACAGTGGAAAGGTTTCGGTCTTATTATTAGATCTCAGGAATGCATTCAACACGGTTGCCCTCAACATATAACTAGACTGGACAACTGGGTGGGACTCTTTGGCACAGTGCTGAACTTGTTTGTATCCTATTTGGAGGACAGGAAACACACAGACAATTAAGTGGAGTCCCGCAAGGCTCCGTTCTCGATCCTCTCCTATGGTGTAGATGATGGAAAACAACATAATAACTTATTATAATTATGCAGACAATGCACAACTTTTATATAACGATATCACCAGGTGAGCATGTGTCTTTTTTATTGCCTTGTGTTTCTTTGTCTCTTTGTCTTTATCTCTTATGCAAAACACATTAAATCGCTTCGGTATGGAAAGGTGCTGCACAAATACTTAATAATTGGCCTCATAGTACAGATATGACTTGCTGCTGTTTTGTTCATGAGGAAATTCTTATCTTATCTGACGTGTTGTATTTATGTGGGTCCCTTCAAGGTCTGTCCATCCCTACGCAAACCCCGAAATCCTCAGCTTCCTAGTGGAGGACGGCAGTCTGGCTTACATGAAGTGGATGGATGAAGCCATTCCAGACAACTGATGCTCATCATTAAATTCAAAGCCAATCTTTGCATGGACTGCAGCCGAACAAGCAGATAGAGCCATGCTCATCTGTTGTTGATCTGTTGTTTGAAGGCGTTGGATCAAAGGGTTCAGAAAGCTCTCCGTTTACCAGTGTTCAGTATACTACATTTATACTATTTTTTTATCTGACCTTTTCATTGTAAATTCCATTATGTGCTGTTGATATTTGATTTTAATCCTTTAAAGAGCTTTGTGACACAGTCATAGAAAATACTGGCTTCTGGTTGACTGTCAGGTCTCGGTTAACATGCAGGCATATCACGACACTACAAACAGACAGTCCTAGGTGACTATGAGTTTTAATATGCAAAGTAAATTATGCTGTAGGTAACAAACAGGGCTTCTGCTTGTTCACTGTTGTTCTCATTTAACTGTCACTGGTTAAGCTGACCCCGTACGAGTGTGATATACAGTCCAAGGTGGTCAGATTTAGAAAATAATGGACTCATAATCACAATCGACTTTATTGCTGAGTATGTAAATGGATTTACATACCAGGAATTTGACCTGGTGATTTTGTGCTTAGTGGATACAAATATATAAATATCCACAGAAAAACACAGAAAGAATAGAATTTAGCAATAACAATTCAATAAAAAGAAGACATTAAAAGGTTATAAATAAAGAATATAACATATCAAATTCAAAATAAAATGTGCATGTGTGCAGGTGATGGCGTTAATGTAACGCACTGTGTAGAGGAATCACACAGTAACTTTCTATCATGCATTCTTTACCTGCACCTCATTCATGCATTTTCACATATATGTACATTGCTTCACCACTAATCAACTAAAAGCAGTATTGTTTGAGTATTTGAAAATGATAAAGTCCTGCTTTTATTGAAGTTTTCATTTAACATAACATCACTTTTGTAGGCAGCCAAGGCAGGTTTCCTTTAGGGGAGCTTTAACAATGTAGCTATAACAATAAGATATTTGGTATATCACAGACATGCACTGTCCATGTGTTAAATTGGAAAGTCAAATGATTTTTGAAGCTAAGAAGAGCGATGCATGATGGACTAATCTTTCTCCCTTCCTTGGATCCAAAGAGCGCCTGTTTATTTATACCTGCAGTTGTGAAGTAGCACTCCTCGGCCAATCTACTGACATTGGCTCTCTTTATAGTTTTTTAAAGCTGCTCTCTAAAGCAAAAATACAAATATATGTTAATGGGCGCATTATCTAGTGTGCAGAGTCTATTTGACCGTCTCAGGACACTATGGTCTTCCAAGACGTAACTTGATCAACAACAGTTGAGAAAGACAGATGTCAGAGTAATCTACATGTACTTACAGTTTAATAGATTATTGATCTGTAGAACATTTCCTTCATCAGGAGGCCAGACAGTTATCTTGTGCACTGTATAGGTAAAGAAGGAAATACTGCTGAATTTCAGTAGTGCTAATAAAACTGCCACCTTGTACAACCCTCAAAGCTACACAGTACTGCTAAGGATAGTTTAACACACAGATATGACTGACAGCACTTGACTTTAATGTACATGTTGACTCGGTTTCTTACTTGTATTTCTTATAACTAATTGTAAAAAGTTTCCATTGTTTTGTTTGCATATTAAAGAATGGGTGCTGATCTTAGCATCCCTTTGATAACACATCCTTGATCTCCACAGGAGTGTTCTTGTCAGATAAAACTGAAATTGCATCACAAAACACACTAATTTGGTATGCAGCTCTTGGCTACACTTGCACTTCTCGGTCATCACATAACAGGTCTTCTTATCTCGATTCTGCCTTTCACGGATATTCACTGGAGATGTGGTACATGACCACAGATGTGTAACTAATTAGATTTCAGAGAGAACTTTAATATTCTTAATTACAACAAATGTGCCAGTTACACAATGCCAGGTCAGCCATGCATGCTTACCTCATTAAACAAAAATACGCACTAAGCCTGAGTCTGCTGAAAGTGTTTCCGGCATGTGGCCCCAACAAAGGAACTGCAGGCATGGTTTAATCATGTGTTGTGTCTGTGGAGCCAATATAATCCTCCCCATCAGGTCAGGACATCAGGCCATTTGGTGGCAGAGTGTGTGTGTTTTTGCGTAATTTGGTGTGTGAGTGTTTCATCAATGCACATGTACCGAATCACATTCATGTGTGTGTACAAGCCAGGTCGGAATTTGCTGTAGATACACACTGATGCTTGTGTGACTTTATGAGCAGTTATGGCCAATTAATGACGAATGAAGCTGTAGAATAAATATTGTAAAGAATTTCAGAATTATCCTGCAATTTGATTACATGTCAACTAGATGGTGCTGTTTCAATACTCATGAACACAGTGCCACTGTTACCAGCAAATGATCACCATATTGAATTAATGCAAGTTGTCTATCACTTTTGTCAAAAACTACAACCATACAATTATTCCCATTCGAAATGCTACCCGCCCCTTATTTGAGAAAACAATATGGAGTAATCGTTCTCCTCTACTGAATATGAAAGGTGCAGCTAGTATATAAATTCCACTAAGTGTATAATATTTCTCTCCTATACATTGGTATTAGTATTGCCCAGTAGGCTACTATCATATATATATATATATATATATATATATATATATATATACATATATATATGAAGATTATGTAACTCTTGTGTAAACATAAACACAGGGCCTGCTCCTTTCTCCATGTGTGCCATTAAATTCTCTGTGGGATGCAGAGTTAGGAACGGGATAATTAAGAATAAGCTGTAAGAAACAGGCACTGATAACATGCTCCCACTGAGAAATTCAATAAAGTGGGGATAATGACAAATACACACACAGCTATCTGATCTAGCAAGGCAAGGATGGTGAGCTTACAGTTTTTATATTAACTCATGTGTAGGGATTGGCGTCAACACAGTTTAATAATAATGCTAATCAAGACGAGTAGTCTCTCTCTTATAGAAATGCATTGTTTGACGTCAGACCCATTCAGTACACTGTGCCTTGCTTTTCTTCAGTTTTCATTATGTTGCTTTTTCAAAAAAGTGTTGTCCAGAGAGAGGCTCGTCAATAAGTCTTGACGAACCTACAGAAGCACTATTGCTATTATAATTTAGTTTAACACTGTATTTAGCAATCATGTAAATGATCACGTCAATGCTCCCATTTTCCCTTTGTTTCTCTCGGAGACATCCAGTGATCCCAAACCTTGTGAACAAGTACAACACATCATGCGGTGCAACCCCTGACAGTATTCCAATAGGAAGCTCATCAACAAAATTTAAAAAAAGCAAGGGACATCAGTCAAGTCTGGTTGTTGTTATAGCTAGATCTTAAGGTCAAATCAGTTTCTACACTCCCAAGGCCATACAGTATGCTATGTTAAGATAACTGTGGATGAAATGACTTGTTGTGACAGGATTTAATACACTCTAGTCCACTTGTGTTAAGTACAGATGACTGTATCCAGCAAAAGACTTCCCTACACGGTTTGGCTCTTAATAAATGGCTAAGATTTGCAGATGAACAGCATTAGTATCTCATGTTCTATTGTGGTCACAGTTGCTGCCATCCATTTTTTTTTTTATCCTTTATTTTAAAGTTCTTCTGTGGTGATGTAGATTACTGTACATGCAGTCACCTGATGTGGGCAATAAAGAGGTGCAAGGGCAATCTTTAGACAGAGTGGTACAATCTGGAAAAGGGATTGGAGAAGGTAGGAGGAATATTTTAGCAGCAGGCCGTTTACTAATGGGCTGGGAGGAGCAACTCCAAACAAAAACGGCTTTATTCAGGGAAGGTAGCCTCTAACACGATTATACAGTATCCCAGATCTGCTTCCAAGAGAGGGTGATCTACTGTTTTATCTGAATGCATATATTTTTAATACAATTATATCTTTTCTGCATTCTTAAGAGTTCTTCTTTATGTAAAATGAAACGTGTATTAAATAATATACCTTCACAGTAGACCGAATTTTTAAATAGGTTGAGAATGAGCTTTTATTTTTAACGTGGATCCACTCCAGTCATGTTTACTAGTGCCATCTTTAGACGAAGAGGACATGTGTGCATGCTGACTAAAAGCGTCTGCAGTCCCTTCTTTACGCTACATGGTAGAAAGCTAACAAACAAGAGCCTGTATGAAAGAATAATGTTATGTCTACTGAGCAAAGAAACTGTGACAACTGTGACATGTAATAAGCTTTTCGAGCAGTGAGAGCAGACCGTAGGGAACAGGAGGAACAGTGGTGTGACCTTTTCAATATGGACAGCTCTGAAAATGGACAAAGGCTTTGAATTGATGCCAAATGAGCTACTACTAAAAGACATATTGTCTTTGTACATAGGCTAAAAATTATCATACAAAACAACACATTAAAAAAATAACACAGTGTCAATCACACATTAAAAGCAGTTCTGAGGAGTTTTCATTAGTGATATGAACATGGACAGATTGGTGCAGTCTTGGATGTGTTTGGGGAGAGAGTTCCACAGGGAGGGGGCTTGGTTCTGAGTGGTGGAGACAGGAGGTTGGCATCAGACAAGTGGAGGCTTTGGAGAGGAGTGTGGTGGTGGAGCAGGCCGGTGAGGTAGGAGGCAGCCTGGTTATGAAGGGCTTTTTGAGTTAGGAGAAAGACTGAGCAAACAACTTTGGACTCGGATGATGTGCCATGAAGTATGCTGTTGCAGTAGTTAATCCTGGATTTGATAAAGGCGTACAGTAGCAGAGAAGGGGGGTGATGGGCAGAAACAAATTATGTTTTTAAGGTGAAAAAAGGCATTTCCACTGGTTTTGGTGACGACTTTGGACCAATAATAATTGTGTCAGATTTATCACAATTTAGTTTGAGGAGATGTATCTGTGATTTAATTTCAGTGAGGCAGCTGGTCAGGGTGGAGTGAGTCGCAGTGGTGATGGATTTAGTGGAAATGTAGAGCTGGGAGTCATCGGCATATGATGTAACCAAGGATGAGCATGTAGAGGACGAACAGAGAGGACCTAGCACTGAACCCTGGGGGACGCCTTGGGACAGAGGAAGAGGGGAGGTTGATGCTGATGAACTGCTGTGTGTTTGTGAGACATCAAAAAAGTTATTGCTCCTTTAAAAAAGGGAGCCATGCATAATGATATGTGTGCAGTACACTGTTTTGGAAACAGTGCATTTATCAAATTATAAACTGCAGATTAAATGTGTATACCACGTCTGGTGTCATGTAATGGCTATAGGGTGAAAATCCAGTGGAAAAAATGATTTAGTCAAGGACAACATTATTGAGAATATCTGACTAATGTTGTGTGTGGATTTCTTCTCTGTTCCTAAGTAGTGGCATTTTTCCACTGGCTTCACCAAAGATAAGATCTCTGACACACAGCCAAACTGATGTTGTGGTCCATGTAAGCTTTGAATTGGCTTAGTGCTGCATGTTGTGGGTTACGTGGAAGGAAGGGACAAGTAATGGATCAGTGCCTGGGAGAGTAAGCCTTCACTACAAGGTCTGTTCAGCACCTCCTCTTCTTCAACCTCTACCAATCCTTCCCCTCCTCATGCTCCTCCCATCTCCCTGCCTCTGTGTACCTCATAAATCACCATCTGCAGTACATGTGTTTTGTGCAATACATACACACTGAAAGAAAATGAGAAAGAGAGAAATTGAGAATGAGATTGGAGACACTTGGCGGGGTAATGAAGAAGCCAATTTCTACTCCCCATATACCTTCCTCCTGGCTCTATTGCTTTCTCGTTTGCTCGCTCACTCCCTGAGCTGCTACTCGGACTCCGTCATCAAAACACACAGTGAGGCGTGCTGGCTTGCTCACACTCTGTAGCTTGTGGACACACACATTCACTCACAGTCTCACACTGGAGCCAGCATTTCAAGATGCAGCAGCAAGAGAGCATGTCTTCTGATTCCCTGTCAGGTAAATGCAAAATTAGATGTGTATCTCTGTCATCCCTCCCTTTTCCTACATCACTACCCATCTTGTCTTCCCTCCATGCACTGTTAAATGACAGATTCTTATTTTTATCACTCTTGTTTCCCTGGAATGGGAGAGATCCCATTCTCTCTCTCTGTATCCATCTGTCCACATGCATTGTATGTGTTTTCTTTTCCTCTCCCCCCACGAGTACATGTGTTGTGCTATAAGAGGTGATAACCATGATGATTATCTTTGAGAAACAGAAGGTGTACCTTTTCCATATGGCAATGTTGGAAGGAGTGAATTAAGGTGGAGTAGCTCCTGCTACTAGGACTGCCTCACATCCACGCACAGCTGTGCAAGTACATATGGACTAGAGAATACTGCATTTTTCTGACCTAGATATAATGACACAGACTGTGCTTCTTTAGTTGTTTTCCTTTAACATACAGTTTGTAGGATGTTTTAGTTGATTTTCATAATGTTAAGTGTTGTTTTGAGTGTCCTCTTACGGGGATACATCACAATTTGCATGATTACTGCTACTGAAATTCAGTCCATATGATAGTTAAAAAGTGAGAGAGCAAAGCAAGGGGCTTGGTTTGTGGAACAGAGGAAGAGACTGTTTGCATGCGCTGTTTTTGGCCTGTGGAGGTTGTCCTTGGTGATGTGGACAATCCTGTTGTTTATTGAGTTGGGAACTAGACTGTGCACACATCCTTCAATAGTTATGTCATTTATTTGATCGTAGCCAGTAAAATGTTGACCTGGGGCTAAAATTAATTGTTGATCAGGTCACTGAATGCTAGGTTAAACAATATTGGGGAGGCTATTTTAAATCAGGATTACTGATTTCCCTCCCAAAACTCATTAAGGGTAGTCAATGTGAGCCGGAGAACTACAAAAACCTTAGAGCAGCAAATAATGAGACTATTATATGGTGAAGGGAATCATTTCATTTTGATTACTTTAAAAATAAAGTGACATTTTTTATTTATCAATCACATTATTCTTTTTTTAGAGGGTCAAGGGGATCATATCCAACCCTGTCTCCTAGAAAATGACGTTCACATTCTATTAAACTACATTTCCCACCACATGTTAAGAAACTGTAAGTTACATATGTAAGTTAAGTACTATATGTGGGTTAAGTATATTACATAAACGAGGCAACGAAACATATATGTGATGAAAAAGACAAATGTAATCTGGATTAAAATATATTACACTTAAATCGTAGTTGAGAATGCAGTATTGTTATATGGAAATGTCGTTTTTACGAGATAGCATGTTTTGAACAGTATGCAAGGAAATCTGTTCATTATAAAATGGATAGGAAGATACACTTATTCTAACACGACTCGAGATTGTGATCCAGGTGATCCAGAACTCAGATGCAAGGAGCACAATGCATCTTTACTGTCTTGAATCGAAGAATACATTTAAATAAATAGATACTGAAAAACAACTCACTTTCTCCAGCTTGTCACATGTTCGCTTCAAGTAAGGAGCAGTACGTGATTGCCTTCAAAGTGTCCTAAAAACAGAAACCTTGTGCCTGAGTTCCTGGAATTTCTTTAGCTGACTAACAAAAAATATGGAGTTTTAAATTACAACTCCAAGTTGAACAGTGGTATTTGGAGGAAAACAAAACCTCATGTTGTTGCTGCTGCTGCTGCTGCCACAGTGTTGTTCATGATTCACTTTAAACATCACTCATGATCTGACACCCTGCCTGTCACCCTTCACCAGTTTCATGTGGGTTCCCAGGTGAAATTATTATCAGGATATCCTTCGGTTCAGGTTGATTCACGTCACCACTGCTGCATTTAATCTGCGCACAAAGCAGAGCAACACGACACAGCTCTGATGTGCAGATGCACTTTTTGCTTCTTGGACATCTTGGACAGATGGAAGTTATTAGTGGTGCAATCTAAGAGTGAAGAAGATAACTGTTAATTTACCCTTAAGTGTATTGTATTGGCCTACAGCAGCGACGAGAAGCAGAGAAAGATTACATAATGCGTGTTATTGTGAGAGAGAAATGCGAAGGTTTACAGGGAGTAAAATTCTGGAAAAGTATAAACCACCAATAAAACGACTTATTCAATGTATGATTGTGGTAAACAACATGCACTCTCAGCCTCTTTTAGTTATGCATTCTGTGCGGCATGCAACACTGGTTTCCTTTCTGATGACAATACATTTTTCTGATTGCCTTGGCACGGTTTCTACAACAGTTTGTGCACAATTCTGACTCAAAAGAGCCAAACTGCACTGAAAAAAGAGCTGGCAGAAAAACATTGCCTGAAATATGCTACATTTTCCCAAAAGTATGAGACAAGAAACAAAGCTCACAGCACAGCCCTATAGGACAAACACATGATGCCTCTGATGAAGCACATTTGATCCACCAGTGCCTGCAAAAATCATCAACAACCTGTTTCTCATTATTGATTTTCACACATCATGCCTTTATTTCACCAGCACCCAAACAAATGTGCTAGTGAACTGGAAGGATTTCTTCTTTTCGGTAAGGCTCAGACCAATGCAACCAAATTTCTATAAAGTATACTATAATAATAATTCTTAATCAGGTTAGTGCTGACATTCTTTCTGAACAATATTATACTCGAGTCAACACATGTTCAAGTAAGCAGTCTAACACCTGACAGAATCACTGGTCAAAACCTGGAGTGAGCTGAAAAGGATGAAAACCAGGAAAGAAATCCACACAGGTGGCCGGTTTCCAACAACCAGAGTGCAACTGAAGCGGGTTAGTTTACCCGGTTAGCAGGCTGTTGGTGCGTTAGTTGTTAGCGCGTCTCTCCGACAAGGCCCCTGGCCTCTGTTCCTGTTAGCGGTGACCTCTGTCATACTTTAGTTCGGTTCAGTTTAGGCTGTTGCTGGTGGATGAATCCCCAAAAACGACAGTGCAAGTCTCAATGAGCTAGAATGCTTTGGAGCTGTGGTGTGGTCTAAGTAGCGTGTGGGTGCTGTGCCATGAATTATACATATGATGTTTGTCAATTTAAGTCACACTTGGTCACAGGTTTATCTTTCGGCAATTTCCCAGCTCTGGATCAATAAAGTATTTCTATTCTAGTCTATTCTATCTTGGTATAACTTAGCTCTGTGTGGAACCGCTCAATAAACAATATACATCACCTTTTCTTGCTCATTTAGCAAGCTAGCTATGTTCCAGACACATTTCATTTGATCTGATACCTGATGTGTATTATCCAGTGACTCTTTTTATCAACCGGTAAGTGAAAGAACGAGCAAGAGTCATTGTTGGTATGAGTGAAAATACACATACAGGCCCCGTAACTTGAGCGAGACGTCACTCTCGCAATGCTGGGATGAGTAGTCTTTCTAACTGGGTATTTTCACAGCCTTATTCTTCAACCGGGCCAGACAAATGATGTTCGACAAGAAGCTACTGAGAGAGAAGAGGCCAAAGTCTGGGTCAGTTTGTATGTAACCTAAACAATCCTCTATTGCAATCAAGTGTAGCACTCACTACGCAACTCCCACTCACCAGCTCTACTATTAAGTCGAGGCTTGAAAGTACTAAAGGTGATCGTAGTTCACAGCAACAAAGCTACACAATGGATAAAAGAACTCCTATCGACGTGACAGAATCCATTGTTTTGCATTGGTATTCAGTTACCATCTGTCTATTTCGCTCTTATCGGCAATAGTTTTGTGTGTGTTTACTCTGTTTTTAGGTTGTTGTTTTTTGAAGTGCATTTAATCAGGCATTGTCATCACAGCCACACAGTGTTACTTGCAGAGAGTCTTTTGGTCACATTTAATTTTCACAGTCCAGCTTTTGTTCAGTGAATGTAACAAACTAATTGCTGGTATGTGTGCGTGTGTGTGTGTGTGTGTGTGTGTGTGTGTGTGTGTGTGTGTGTGTGTGTGTGTGTGTGTGTGTGTGTGTGTGTGTGTGTGTCTGTCTGTCTGTCTGTCTGTCTGTGTGGGAGATTTTTGCTCCTCCAATTTCAAGCCCATTTTCACATATTGGCCTTAATTTCAGGTAATATTTTGTGACTTATTTAGAATTGTACAACCTTTTTAATCATGCTATTTACAAAATATGGATCCTCCATGATACAGTCTCATACTGCATATGCGGTTCTCCTATATGGTCATGTCAAGCTAGATGTGACGATTACTTTGCTCCCTTTTCACGGAGCATAGCCCATTAACCATTGTTCTCAAGAGTCTTCTGCCATGGGCTTTCCTTTCCTGCTGTTTCTATGTCAGTTGTAATGTCCTTTTTCCGGGTAATTTTTCGGGGCAGCCTCTCCTTCTTGTGCCTGGGTTTTTCCATCGAAGGGCCTACCTAGTGATGCTGGCATTGGGTTGGGCCGATCCATCTTCTTCTCTTGAGCTCCTCTTCCACAGGTTGTTGGCAAATTCTCTGCCACAAGATTTGCCTCAGGCAGCTGTTAATACTGTTAATAAATGTTTGCACTTTTGTGATTGTGGTCTTGGTTGGCCTCCACGTCTCTGATCCCTAAAGTAGCCTAAGCTTAATATTTCAACTGAAAAGTCTGAGCTTTGTCTGATGGCTGATTTCTTTGGACCTCGCCTCCATTTGTGAAATTAACTTCTGACTATGCTAAAACCCAAGCCTTTTCCCAAACTTCCCACTCCAGTCCCTGTATATTAGGAGTACTGTAGGCCCAAACTAGTAACACATAAAGCAATGTCTTGCTGTATAGAAATGAGACGATTACTGAGGAAATTTAAATACAATTTTACATTGCAGTTGGTAGATAGTTGGTTTTCAAACAATATGTCATGCCATGTAAACAGATATTTTTGCAAGCACATGAAGGTCGACATATCATTGTATCATGTTTGCTTTAAAGCTCCCCAAGTTGTCAGCTGCCATGCTTGTATCTGCACAAGTGTCTCCACACCAACCTCCTGTGTGCTTGACAAGTAGTGACAGCTTGAACACATTCATATGTGGAATACAGTTTTTTTTTTATTATTTGCTCACCTGACTGAGGGCTGCAACTGTAGACTACATTTTAACTGATGACTAAAATCGTGAAAACGGATCAAGCGTCATATTTATGCAGTGGGTTTCTAAAGCAACAGCAACTACAGAGACCGTTTCTTCTTTTTCCAGCTTGCTCCGTTCTGCCATTGACCTTTTCGACACAGCACTTCTGGCCTCATGCCAATACTATCTTCATAGTCCTGAAGCATTTTTAATACGGCTGTCTCTTCAAGCCTGTTACTTGACAGCTATGGTTCAGTGAGTCAACTCTGCATGACTTAAATGGCCCCATATTATAAAAAGTGAGATTTCTATTTCTTTTGATAATAAAGCAGGTTGAAATGTGAAATACTGTGAAAGTATCAAACCACTCAATTCACAGAGAAGAGCACAACATCTGTATTCAGGAACTCTGCGAGCTGTAAGGACTTCCTTACTGCTGTGATGTCACAACTATACAATATATAGGTAGAAAGTGTCGCTACAGTGTCGTTACAGTCATTTCCTCGGCTGCAATGATGATGCAGAGACAACAAGAGTACAGATGCTGAAGACACTGAACCTGTTTCAGACAGAGGGTGAATACAGATACAGTATATTCAGAACAACTGTATAGAAAATTATTATTTTTTTAACATTAGTAGAACATCAACACAGTACAGCCACAAACCTTAGCTGCTGCAAAATGTATAATGGAAACACAGAATGTGAGGATGTGGTGGGTGCCAGTCATTTGTTGATGGTAGCGGACTCCATTTCTAAGCTAACGTTTGCTAATGTTGCACACTGTTGGCTCGTTTTTTAAGTTACATTACAACTCATTCACCCATTGACAATACAAACTATTAGACCAATACACGTAAAAAGTAACACACAAGCCTCTAAAGCATTATGGGAGAAACCCAAAATACAAGTATGAACCTGTAAATGAGCATATGTCTTGCAGAGTTATAAATGCTGCTTATGGACTCTCATCTCAACCCATGTCAAGACAAGATTACCAAACCGTATGTTGTGCATATTCATCCTTTCTGTCTCTGTGTAACCTGCAGCCCAAGTTGTGATGGCAATGCCAGGCGAGCTTGTGGCATTTATTTACTTGCATGGCATTTCCAGAAAAAGCTCTGAGAGGAAGTTTAATCACCATCTCTGCATGTGGGCTTACCTTGTGGCCTTTAAGGCGTTTCTTATGAGCAGAAAACAAGATGAGGCTTTTTATCAGCAGCACAGCGAATCCTGGGGCTCTAAATCTCTCAAAGCTGCATCAGAGCATGCTGTTGTAGCCAGCGGCATGTAGACAGGCAGGATTTATAGCTTACTATTTAAATGGATGCATCTCTTTCTAAGTGCTTCTACATTGGGATATGATGAGTTCATGCCATCTTCGATCACGGCTATTAAACCAAAAAGGACAGTTGTATTCAAGTCATTTTCCCTATCAATTGGCACGTCACTTGTAAAAAAAAATGACACTGACTGGAATACAAGCATAAGAGATTCAAGATTCAAGATTCAAGATTCAAGATTTAAGAAGCTTTATTTATCCCGAGGGAAATTATTGTGCAACAGTTTCAATACAAAGGTGGAAAAGGATCAGAGTAACAATAAGCTAACGCAAATCAAATCAAATAAAGCTAACATAACATAAATCAAACAATGACTGAGTGTGACAGAGTGCAACAGACATTGTGGTTAAACGTAGGTATATACAATATACAACAATACGCACGGTGCAGTTTAGCAGCATATTAAAATAAAATAAGTACAAACTAAATAAGTGAGAAGGAGCGATAAGTGAAACAGTGTTAAAAATGTAGCATTTCCTACAGAACTAAGTTACAGTATGGCACAGTGAAGTGTAGCAGCATTTCTTACTGAAGTAAGTAAGTTACAGTAAAGTACAGTAAAGTGTAGCAGCATTGCAAGAGAATAATGCTTTAGGATTTAGATAATCAGGAAAACAGTGTAAGTACAGCAGCAAGTAATATGTAGAGGCACATTTTGGACTGTAACATAATATCCTGAGCTTTGCCTCGAGTCAGCGCTCATTCAGTCCAGTGTCAACCCAAACAACTGGTATACATGTTTGTGTGCAGTACGAGCATACTACCAACTTTTGAAATTACTGCAGTCATTTAGTAAAATGAATCAGATCAGTTATTCTGGTGAGAATAGTGTAGTACTGAATTCAATATTCACCAGGTATTCTTTAAACCGTCTGTTTAGATCCGATTCCTGTGAAAGTCTAATTTAGGTGAGCTGGAAGGCTGGAATCCATATTTTGTGGGAGTCTGAGGTGCAGAGACTGTTATGTGATGGCAAGTCGCTTTATTTCCGTAGCCCTTTGTGTGATACACCCATGAACAAAGCCTAAAATATACAGGGGAGAAAAAGTAGTTTATTGACTTTATAACCTTGCTAACATTTGTTTTCTTTAGATTAGGCTCCAAACACAGTCATCTTGGTAGACCAACAAAGCAGCCTACATACTCTCGCATCTTCTGTATTTGTGCTTCGCTCTGTGTTGGATCACCTCCTCTCTCTAAGTTTTTCTTCTTTCGCTCACTTCTGTTCTGTTCTTCTGTTGCAGGAACAGGAGAGCAGACATTTCAAAGACAATGTTTGTGAGGCAGCTCCTCCTGACTTAAAAATATTGATCTGATACCATTAGGGCTTTTTTATATTTGCTCTATCAATACCTGACAGATGGACTCTGTAGCAACTGGTGAAATGTGAGGTTTATTGTCATATTGCGGAGCCCAGCTATTGATGCAAGGTGATGCACTAATAATGTGCACTTATTGATCCAACCCAGCCACTCATAAGTAGAACACAGAAGGGCACAGCGCAGCATGGTTTTAAGTGTATGCAAATACAATGTGGCCATGCATCATCTGCGTCAGATAAGTGCATCTATCTGCTATCTGATTGGAACAATGCTTATCTTTTAGACACAGAGTGAAACGCACTTATCCATGACATTGTTCTTTTATGGGCACACATTAGTGCACACATACAAAAGCCCCATGAATAGATGATCTATTGTCTCATTCTTCCCCTGCTATTCATTTGAGCCTTATTAAATATGCCTGATTACATAACCACCCTAGAATTGAAGGTAACAGTACAAAGAGAGCAAACCAACGTGTAACCTAATTACACCCTCTTAGTTTATTTAAAAAAGGACCTTGTTGCTGGAAACACTTAGCAACCAAAACAACCAAACATTTCTTATTAACAAATAGGTGCAACATGGATTTAATATGCCAGAAAGATTATTCAGCCCATAGGGAACATTGCCATTTAATCAAATCAATTGTCTTTTAGCTGGAAACACTGTATATTACAGGATTAAGCCTCTAATGATTCTCTTCTACATCACCTATTGCCTGATGCGTTGGTCTAATACACACTCTACACAACAAGCACATACAACTTTAGACATTAGAGCAGTTTTCATCTTTGCCATACTCTAAAGAAACATAATTTGCTCGACTGGGAAAAATCCCATCAAATAATGGGATAAAAATTTAAAAAAATAAAATAAAATAAAAACTAGCCTGGTACAAAACAAAATCACCCACTCAGTGTTGTCATGGAGATATGACCTTATATACAGACTTGAATGTTTTTTTTATACCAAGCCTTAAATAGATTTAATTATGCTTTGAAAAACAGCGTATTTAACATGGGGGTCAATGAGAAACTGCTCTATTGTGCAAACTACTCCTAGTGGACACTCGGAGAACTGCAGTTTTGGGCACTTCCGTATTGGATAAACCAGGAAGTCGCTGTTTTGGGGGCTTGCATTTTACATGATAGGCGTCACGTATACGTTAAACGTTCATTGGCTGACAGTCAGGGGGCGGGGCTACATTCGCACATGGGCGGGGCTAAAGTGTTTGATACGTCTACAGTATGTAGTACAGTAAGTGCATCATTATCGGTCAAGGTTAGCGTCATTGTACCTCGGCATTGGTACGTAAAAAAGGTGTGGCGTCCAGGTTGAATCTACCCGGTAACCGCTGGTTTATCACCAGGTGCATCACCCGGTGAGCACGCTAGTGAAACACATCAAACACACCCACGTTTTGGCGTGACCAACAGGTGCGCAGTTTGTGTGTAACACGCTGAATGCTTAACTTTTACTCTGCGTGAGGCGTTTTTGCTGTTTTCGACCGTTTAGTCTCAGTCACAGTTGGGACTACAGAGCCTCATTCAGCTCAACATGTTTCAAAACACCGAGGAGCCCAGTGGGACAGACGGGCGGAGGGGACTCGGAGGGGTTGTTATATTGTACTCGGAGAATGAACGAGAAATAAAGTTGAACCTTGAGCACACTGAAGAGGACCTGGTGCACCTGACTCACATTAGGTGGTTCGGACTGGTGAGTACAACCATTACAAATGCAACTCACTGGGACTCTGAACGCAACATTGCCTGGCAACGCAGCGTTGTTAGGGAGTGAGCAAGTTGTCCAAAAACTGCACAGCTCTCTTTTGGCTGCAGCCGCTGTTTTTATTGACCTAACGTTACATGCTGATGTTTTATTTCACTTCTAATTGTATTATTGCTGGTCATTTAGTTTTATTTGTCTGAGTTATGTCCTATTTTATGGTCAACTCTGGTAAGGATAACGCCCCAGGGTGGTTGTATCATTGACAATCAAGCAAAATTAATATTTATTGTTGGTCTGGATCTATTTTATACAGTCATTGGTTTGGACACAGGGGCTCTTCAGTCTGTGGTTGTGATGTTTAATGATATTTTGTGGCCTAAATGGTGGACGAAGTATTACTTTTTACAGTATAGAAACCATAGTTAGTTATATATGTAGCAGCACTGCATTAAAATCCTTGCTCAAGTAAAAGTACTAAAGTATCAACATATACAAAAACTGTGTCCATAACTGTGTAAAAAAGTGTCCAAAATAAAAATGCATTACATTACATTATACAGATTTAATGACCATTTACCATTCGTAAATACATACTGTATATCACTGGAATATGATAATGTATGCATTAATTTGTCCATCACTCTAATTTTGCAGCTGGTAAAGGTGGAGCTCATTTTAATATCTTTATATACTGCTTGGTCTTTAAAGAATACGTAATAATGTATCTTATAGATCTATCATATTACATCATTGTGTAATGCATCTTTATCAATTATTTTGAATTGAATAAGCTTTGGTCATGGAGTTGGTTGTCTTGATAGCTATGGAAATGACTGCAGTGGGGGGAGTCTCATCTCATCTCCATCCGCTTATCCGGGGTCGGGTCGCTTTAGTAGGGGACCCCAAACTTCCCTTTCCCGGGCCACATTAATCAGCTCTAACTGGGGGATCCTGAGGCGTTCCCAGGCCAGTGTGGAGATCTAATCTCTCCACCTAGTCCTGGGTCTTCCCTGAGGCCTCCTCCCAGCTGGACGTGCCTGGAACACCTCCCTAGGGAGGCGCCCAGGGGGTATCCTTACTAAATGCCCGAACCACCTCAACTGGCTCCTTTCAACGCAAAGGAGCAGCGGCTCTACTCCGAGTTCCTCCCTGATGTCTGAACTTCTCACCCTCTCTCTAAGGGAGACTCCAGCCACCCTTCTGACAAAACCCATTTCAGCCGGGGAGTTAATGTATATACTCACCTAGCCCACTACTTCAGACAGAAATGACTGCTCTGGGGGGGGGTTAATGTATATATTCACCTAGCCCACTACTTCATACAGAAATGACTGCAAAATATTGATAAACTACAGAACCATAAACCTCGTCGATAAATCGGCAAGGCCATGGAAAAAGAAAAATCCATTTAATTTATGTCACATCAGCAGGGTGTCCTTGGGTCTCTCTGTCAGTCAGAGTCAACGAGTTACGTCAGAGAAATGTAGTGCACGGCCAAATGTGAGTTGTTTTTATTTTTGGTCATGCCACTCATTTTTGTGCCTTTTTTTTTATTTGTATTTTGCTGTAGATACTGAAAAGCTTACTGAAAAGTAATTTACAGAATTTTATGATGAGAGCACAACACTCAAAGCTCATCTGCGAAGCACATGAATCTCACCCCTGTTGCTCAATTGAAGAAAATTAAGCTACACATTCCAAGCAAAACTCTGTCAGTCAAAAGACTTCCTTAATTCCTGTCTTTCATGTCTTCTTGTCTCTTCTTTCTTGCTTATAAGCCTTAAGCTTGTAACTGATTCTGAATAACATAATTTAATCAACACCGAGATGAAAAACATGTCTCTAAAGAAGTTCTGCGGAATGGAAAACTGCTTGACCTGCTCCTGTGCATACTTTGACTGTAAGCTGATGAGACGGATGCATTAGGTAATAGCTGTGTCTGTGTGTGTGTGTGTGTGTGTGTGTGTGTGTGTGTGTGTGTGTGTGTGTGTGTGTGTGTGTGTGTGTGTGTGTGTGTGTGTGTGTGTGTGTGTGTGTCTGTGCATTAATGTGCTTGTGACTTAGTGTAATGGCACGCAGATGAGGCTACCTGGGATATGAAGCTGAGTCACTAGGACAAAGTGATCAAAGAGGCGCAACTGACAGGATTATGACGAGCCTAAAATATATGTGTGCATTATGTGCATTTTTACACAGCTCTAGTGCCACAGTATTGTAAATATGTTTTTTTTTTTAAAAAGATAAAGTTGTCAATGCGATGTTTGCATCTCAATTGTAGTGAATATCATCTGTGAAACTCTGCCCTGCTCAAGAGCACACATGAATGTTAAATTTCAAAATTGAAAGTTGCGTGTATGAAATGTATGAAATGAACAGGGAATTTGTCTGTGCATTATATTGTTTATAATCTGCCAGTGCTTTGACAGTTTCTTTTGATCAAGTACGGCTGTAAACCTCTTGCACGTTGTGTGTATCATATGATGAAACGCATTGATGCACCATGCACGGTTGCCTCTCTGCGTGGACTTGTACGCAGCAAGAGCGTCAATGTACTGCACCATCAAAAAAGGAAGCCGACCCACATACGCCACTCATTAGCCTCCAGCTGTACTACCCACAAACACAAGAGTTGCACCCACAGGTGATCTAGATCTCCACAGACATGTTGTAGTGGATGTTAAAAGTGTCTGCCGTCAGAAATGTACGTTTCTTACTACGTGCGGTGTGACGAGCGAGAACCAGAGAATCTAATAACTGTTTGTTGTTTCGCGCAGCATATCTGTAATGAAACTCTTGGATTATGCTCTGTGCTGATTGATGCAGTCACAGTGTCTCTGTAACATCAACCCATGCGTGAGAATTGATGGATTGCATTTCTTGTGAGGAAACGCATATGAATTGCTTTTCTGAGATTTATGTCACCTCATCACTGGAGATGCAGGAGAATCCAATTTATGCCTTTCTTGGTTATTACATATTTATCCTTTCTTCACCTGACATTCACAGAATGATTGGAGTGAAAAAAAAGTGGAGAGCATGCGGCAGTCATTACCTGGGTGGCATTTCTCATTAAGGAAAGAGTTTGTTGTGGTATTTGCACAAGTTCAAATGCAGTTCTCTCTCCACATTGATGCAGGGCCCATATCCACTCTTTTCTGCCCACTTCATCTCTAGGGTTGTTGTTCCGTTCCATTATCAAGTGCACAAACAAATATGTGAAAAAAAGATTCTGGGCGCCTTTCGTCTTTTGTCACCCTTCACAACTGATATATTTCTTTGTGTCATTCTTCTTTCTAGATGTGCAGTGTCCATCGAGACATTGGATCTCGCGCGGTCACTCCTATGAAGAGCAAGCTGTGTGGAACCCAAAGTACTGCGTGGTTGGTGATTGTCAGATGCTGCTTCTCAATGAGGAGGAGGTGGTGAGAGCAGACAGTACTTACTATCTCTTGTCTGTCATGTCCCTCTGTACTATTGTGCTTCTCATCCGTTCATGTTCTTCCTTTTTTATCCTTTTTTATTTTATCTGCTTCTATTTTTTAGCTCTTTCCATTTTTATCAAGTTCATATAAATATAAATTCTCTTTTTACTACAATGACAAAAACTGTAATTTCACCTCGGAGAACATGGAAGTTGTTGTCGTCTACCACTTCCCATATTGTATTGTTTGTGTTATTGTGTGACTTGTGTTTTAAAAGGTTAGGAACTAACTAACAAACTAACTGAGGTAGGGGTATCTAAAATGACTCTTTGACAATGGAGTCTGGTGGCTTTGTCGACAGCATAGACAACTGCTTCAGTTCCCCTTGCGTAACGTCTAGCTGGAAGGAGGCCTCGGGGAAGACCCAGGACCAGGTGGAGAGATTAGATCTCCACACTGGCCTGGGAACGCCTCAGGATCCCCCAGTTAGAGCTGGTTAATGTGGCCCGGGAAACGGAAGTTTGGGGTCCCCTGCTAAAGCTGCTGCCCCCACGACCCGACCCTGGATAAGCGGATGAAGATGAGATGAGATGAGATGTTTGACGGCAAGGTAAAGCTGTGAATATATTGTAAACATAGGTGGCTTAAAAACGTTTAGCTGCTGCCCCTATCCACAACAGTGCACTGCTTAGCTTCTAGGGATGCAAATTATCGAGTAATTCATTAATCGATAGTTGTTTCATCTTATCGATTGAATATCGATTGATAAGCGTAAATTCTTCTGAGAGGCTGAATTTCCCTCTGAATAGGTAAACTGTATAGACCTTTTTAATGGAGTTCCATTACTAGGCAACAGCCTTGGTCCTTGTTTACTTCCTGTCAGCTGATGTCGGTCGATTCACTGCAACAGGAATCAAACTTGGAACCATTTAGAATGTTTATGTTTACAACTTTGAAAAGGTCTATACCTGACATAACATGTTATCTTCCTTATGATATTAAGAAACAATGCAAATCATATTCCTTTATCCCTCACTTGAGGACAGGGAATAAAATTTTGGTAGCATATCAAACATATTGTGAACAGAAAATATCAAAATATTAAACAGGCTACTTAACGTTAAAACAATTGGGCATTCTCTCATCTGCGACATTGGAAACATTAAGCAGCAGCAGCATAACAAAATCATTCCTGATTAGAAGAATACCATACTATGCCAGTAAGGGCAAAGTATTGTATTCTTTTATTCAGGAATTAATTTTCTGCTCTCTGTGAGTAGGACTGCTGACGTTACCTGCCAGTCCGGTTCAATGTAGTGGCATGTAACTGTGATGTAGCTTTCTGTAGTCAAGGAAGTCCAACAGTCTGTTGTGAGGGCCACATTCACGGTTGCGAAGTTGTGTTTTCAACTCGGTCTTCTTCCTCGCGTAGCTTGCTTCGTCTGTAGACACCATGTTACATATCCGCTGGGTAATGCCCTCTGCTTTCGTGGAGTCACATACCCTTTGTCCCAACGCTGTGGTGCTTGTAGGCTGAGAACCACTCGCTGCTTGTAGCACGGCTGAATGTGACATATTTAGGTGGTAATTCAACGAAGTTGTGGAGCTGCTGTACTTGAAAATACCTCCACATATTGTGCATTTGCCGTCTTTGTGGCCATCAACCAACTTAAAGTGGCTCCATATGCTGACTATGGATGAAGTACCTCATATAACCCCACTTTAGAAAGTCCAAACTATCCCTTTAACATTCAGCAAGTGTATCACATTTCTCGAGGGCTGCAATATGAAGGTAATAAAACTGAAAGAGGGGTGTGGAGTTTGGACTTTTCTCATTGTCACCATCAGCTCGTTGTGAAGCCTTTAGTTCCCTGGGTCCATGAAGAAAATTCGTAAAATTAGTCATCGATTTCAGCCCGTTACTCTCATCTACATTTCTAAAGGTGCACATGACTGCCAGTAGAAGGGGCTCATGATTAAAGACAAAGAAATGTTTGCAAAGTGGTCAAAAATTCTTGCTGAATTGAGGGTATATGTGAAGGGGCCGCAGCGTGTTTGGATCTGCCTCAATTCAAGAGGGCTTTGCTATTTGATTAACTGTTGTAATCAAATCAGTGCTCACAGCAAAAGCAATGGTCTTAATTAAATTAGCAGAGAGTGAAAACATGCGTCACTTACATGCATTTCCTCAGCACGTTCACAGAAAATTAGTTAAATGGGTGTCTTATCAGAACGATTTTGGTTTAATATTGAAATGTTTTTTAGCTTTAAGTCTGTTACTCTATCTTGAGTTTTTAGGTGTCCTTCTTCTTTCCATTAATATTTTAGGTGTTTAAATATAGGTAGTGCTCACCCTTAAAATAAACTAGTATTACAAATTAATAATTGGATGAATGAAGAGGATTATTAAATGATACATTTTATGATAAGGCTACAGATTATACTCAAAACCCTACATCTCAGACCAAGAGTCTCCCTAGAAGCCAGATACCATGGCCTTGATAGTACTTTACTGTATATATCCCAGACAGTTATTGTAGAAAATAGAGTGACTCAAATTACAGATCATATTGCTGAGTCATTATGGCTCAGACCACCAGACAATGTCTTTACATCAGAGGCAGTGACAGTGAGAGCTGTCCTCCCAAGTCCCATGAGGTAAGTGAAGCAGTGGCTCGCAGGACCAGAGAGATAAATAGAGGTTACATGGAAACAGAGGGGGCAGAGAAGGCAAGGCAGACAGGGCGCCGCACTGAGTTGAGAGGTGTGAGGATGTTCGATAAGCCATTATCACTCCTCTTGGAGGACATCAGGCCCTTTACCTCGTTCTTTCAGTCACCCCTTTCTCACCGCGGCCATCCATTTTCCTTTTGTCTTTTTAATCTTTTGCAGCCAAACATTTGGTATGCAAGCTATAGGAAGATACGGGCTGACACAGACTGATGTGCTGCTAATGCCTGCTTTGTTTTATTCAATGACTCCTCATGTATCAGGAGCCCTGCAGCTTTTGTGCGCTATTGGCCCAACACAGCGTCAAACACGGTGACCAGAATAACCACAAGAACATAGATAAGGAGCCTCAGTGGCTGTTGTGTGTGCATTTCTTACACTTCTAGCAGCCACCGTTATTCTTTTCTGTTAGCTTTCATTCTTCTTCTGTACACTGTCTACCTCATGTGCCGACTTTGTATCTGCCCTTTGTTGAATGTACTCAGCCTTTTATCTGCCTTGAATTCTTCGCTCTGTCTCTGTCTCCTTCTCTCTCTCTCTCCCTCTCTCTGTCTCAGCAGATCCGTTCCTTGTTTTCGCAGGAGAGGCGCCCTGCGTCATGCAAGGTCCATCTTCTGCGCCGCACCATCAGCGTTCCAGTGGAAACCCAGTTTCCAGAGTTCCACAGCCAGCTGTCCACTGAGAGCGGTGAGTAGCCTGAGGACATATCTCTGCAGTACTCAGGCTACACACACACACACACACACACACACACACACACACACACACACACACACACACACACACACACACACACACACACACACACACACACACACACACACACACACACACACACACACTCAGAGAATGGAAATCCTTTAAATTACACTTTTGAAACCATTTAATTAAATTGGAGAATGATTAATAACCTAGAAATCTAGTATTTAACACTTGTTTAATGTGGTTAGGGACATAAAAATGTGAGTTATTATTAGGACTCTGGAGGCTGATGAGAAGTTGTTTTGTCTTTTATGGTTTGGCTCTGTTAAAATCTTCTATGAATTAGCCTAAAGTCACACTTAAAGGGGTACTTCACACTTTAACATGTTTTGCTGTAAACTACTGTAAATGATATGACTATACATAATAAAACACATCAATGTTGGTGTTAATATTGACATTTCTCACCAAACTTATATAAAAAAACCAGCATGTCATGGGTTGAAAATGGCTCAACACGCCCCCCTACTGTTTTAAATCAGGCCTAACCCTGCCAAGTCCAATGCTGAGAAAGAATTGAACATTTGGGACGTCTCCATACCATCAAATTTAAAAATGCCATCACCCTCTCATCTAAGGTGGGCAGCCCCCCTCCTCTTGCCCTCTCTCTGCCCTCCCTCTGAGCCCTCTGAGCCCTCTTCACGCTGGAGTTAGGCTCAGACCTGGGGGGTGAAGTTACACTTTAAGCACTCATATTCAGATGCTTGTTTAATACAAAGGTCAAATGTAACTCAAGAGACACACTTCTTTCTGCTCTTCAGTGACATAACCAGTCAAACACTCACACATGCAAGTGAGCCTTTCATTGCTCACATGCCTGCGTGAGCCTCTTTAAAAATTGCTGACTCTTCTTCACATCCACTAGATGGAGAGCTTGCTGCTCCGTAGCACTTCACCTCTCTCATATTGCTTCATCCTATCCACTAAGAGAGGCACTGAAAAATATTTTGGTCTCTTTCAAATGACCCTTTCGCTGTAATGACAATGTGTATTATAACACCATTACCTTCTGGGTGCGCCAGTATATGCACTTATGTCGAAGGACAAGATGGAGCATCTCGGTGAAAAGTGGTGAGGTCTTTGGATGTGTCTGTCAGGACGAACACGAGAGATCAGTGAAAATGAGACACTAGGTGGCACTGAGGTTTGACATTCAAGTGTTTGTATCCCACAGTCACTGTTGCTGGGTTGTCAGCTGGAATGCAACCTAATATACCTAACCTTCTATGTCAGTGTATGCAGTGGTTAGTTTAAGCGCTTTTTCATGATGTCATTAAATGATTTTGTATTAAAGTACAGAGCATTAAGTTTAGGTTTTATTAAGTTGAGTCATTTCCTGAGGTATTGTCACCTTTTATCCCTGAGCCAATGTTGTTGGATAGCAAAAATATAGTGTTCTGAGGCGTTCATTGTTCTTTTTAGCACAGTGATTTAGTGCTAAGTTGTGCTGGGACACTCTGTGCCTAGGAATCATTACGCAGATTTGTTTAAAATGTGTTTTTAACCGACCCTTGAAAATTAGAGGGAGCCATTCAATCGATGTTTCATTTTATTTTGTGCTTACAGCACAAACGCTTTAAATGCCTCCAGTTTTCTTTTCACTTCATTTTGGTCACTTGTCTCCTTCTATCATACCATTAATCTTCCAAGTGAGGTTGCATTCTTGTTAAAAGTATTCTGAGGGCCAGATAACGATACAAGCAGAGATGTCCTTCTGTCTCTTCCAAATGTATGGCTGTTACGCAGCATTCTCTGCATAGCGCACATTTGACTTTAAAATACAGGGATGCTTTTTGCTGCAATTGTTCAATGCTAATTCACGCACAATACGAAAAAGCAGAGAACAGTTTTAAAATGCGTGTGTCCCGTTACCATTCATTCATCTTGGGGGCTGGAACCGATCCCAGCTGACAACGGGCATGAGGCGGGGTCCACCCTGGACAGGACGCCAGTCTATCGCAGGGCACATAGAGACAAACAGAGACTGACAACCATTCACACCTACGGGCAATTTAGAGTCATCAATGAACCTAACACGAGCACGTCTTTGGACTGTGGGAGGAAACCCACGCAGACACAGGGAGAACATGCAAACTCCACACAGAAGGGCCCAGCCTGGATTCAAACCAAGAACCCTCTCACTGTGAGGCGACAGTGCTAACCACTACACCATTGTGTCCCGTTTTACGATCTATATTCACTGATAGAGGGGACGAGTGATGAGGAGAAAACAGCATACAGACACGTCATTACACCAAATCTGTGATCTGAAGTTGATTTTGTTTATCTGAGAAGAGACAGAGACTAAGCGACTAAACACAGCCTGTCAGCTCGATGGCTAATGACAGGGTACCTTTGCGACTCCGCCAATGGCATTTACAAAACTTTTCCATAATGATTATGTAAGATCATTTCTGAATTGCTGATTCACATTTCCATAGCCAAGCCACACTTTTCTGCGTGTTGGCTAGAATACATTACAATACATTAATATATTACTGTAGTGTTATTTATGTCTGCCATTCAAACATAATTTCATACTTTTAAGCTGTTTTGTCACCTTTTTCAAGTATTTATCCAAATGTTTTACAAATTAATATTTACATGGCACGAAACCTTTTACCAGCTTGCATATATGCACACTAATTTTAGCATCCGTGGTGGGGTGAGATGCAGTTAATACTTCAATGTCTGGCAAAATGATCTTTCACAGGAACAAAAAACAAGTGTTTGCCTCCTTGAATATTATATTGACAGAAGGGTTGTTGTTTAATTTATCTGCGAAAACCAAACTGTAATACATGTTCCAGTCTACCCCTCATTGTCTAACCTTTAAAGTTGAGTCTACGTGTGTATGTGTGTGTGTGTGTGTGTGTGTGCACCTCAATGGTTTTCAAATCGTATTCCACATCACAACACTACAAACACTCACACAGCCTATGTTTTACTAAATTATTCATTGGCGTAGGCCCCACCTGCTCTTGTCCTTGTGTCACACGGGCTCCAAATAAGCAGCATGATGAATAAAAACTACACTCAGATGAATAGGAAACCCACAGCAAATCAGCGAGCCCTCTCATCTCGTCTCATCCTCAGACTGAATAGTGAGCGGCTGCCTCCTCTGTTCTTTTGAATTCGTCGAGGTTTTGGCAAAAACACGTTGGAGACGGGAGAACGCTGATACGCTCCCACCTGAACAGCCAAGCTTAATTTTCCTGCTGCTTTTGGAAAAGTTCTCAACTCTTATGTTCTTTAAAGATGCGAGGGCATATGCTGCCCTATTTTCCAGTGTATACTTTCTCCATAAATATTTCCACTGAAGCTGTAACACTTTGGATAGGATTAAAAAGAACTGGATAACTGACCAAAGGCAGTTGAATGAATCGTACATGCCTCGTAGCCCAAATACTGCCTCACATGTATTTTTAGCATCTCAACATTCCCTCTGATGTTTCTTTCAACAAAGTCATGCTTCTCCACAGAGTTTATAATTCCAATTAGCTCTCATTAGCCAGAATGGTGTCTGTTGACTTTGTGCCAGTCACTCCTCTATCCTGTCAGCACTAAATAATGCATTATTTAGCCTTTATTTCAATGTCTCGTCATGGAGTTTCACTAAAGATAATTCAAAACATCTCAAATATGAGGAGCTGTAACTTATCAAGAACCTGGGATGGCTGAGATAAAATAGTTTTCAAGGTCAAGGTTGGCTGGGCTCCATTTGGCTGTGTTTTGATGCCGAAAGAACAGGAGCAGCAGGAATGATATATTACCAGCCTTATCAGCTGATAATCAAATTGTGGCAGTCAATAGAGATGCTGTTATGACACTTATTGTTGAAGATGAGTTAGGGCGATACCGACAAAATCGTCTATCGTCCATGGTAAAGCCTTTTTTGTATACTCCTGTGTGAATGAAATTCTTGACAAATAAAAAGTAGAGTAGAGTACATTCTCGTTTTATTAAAACTTTAGTAAATAATGATGATAATTTTTCAACATCATGATAGAAAAGATATAGAAAATTATACATGATATATGTGTTTATTGTTTTGACCATTTATATTGTCATATCATCCAGCCCTAGGACGCGTTGTACAATCTTTTTTGTTTTGTCACGTTAACCAGAGCTGGATGATGAATCCATTAATCAAGTGGTTCTAAAACTTAAAAACAAATGTTCTGACAAGGAAAAACATTTTTGGACAAAACAAAAACCTATACAAAGTGGTAGAATACAGTGCTGCGTCATTACAAAACAATTTTGTAACTTAAAAACACATGGCAGATCAGCACGTCGGACAAAACAAGCGATTTGAAGACACCGTTTTGAGATTTATTTTCACTGTAGTTTACATTTCATAGACTGAACAATTGATTTTCAATTAGAACCATTGTTAGTTGTCCCCAAGTTTCCACACAAGCTGTCGATTCAGGTCAGCAAAAAAGCAATATGTTCTGTTTTGTGTGCCAAAATTAAAGGAGTGAAATCCATGCCCAGCCAACAGAGCCCAGTCCACCCAATGTTAATATCCAGACTGCAGTACTATTTTAAGTTGTACGCCGTAAGAATTGAGACACATTGTTTCTAGCAGCCTGTTGGGCAGTAAGATGTGGCGAGACGGTTCTTTCAGAGCCCTCAATCTTGTCATGTTCCTGGTCACAGTGTTGACTCTATTGTATTTTTTTGCTCTTTTTGTTAACTTTATTAAAGCTAAGCCTGTGAATGTTCTCATTTGTCCAGGTCATCGTTCTCCCCAAAGCAATTTCAGTCAAAAGCAACTGGACTTTGTTATTTGTCTAGGAAGACATTTCACCTCTCATCTAAGAGGCTTCATCAGTTCATGTACGCAACTGACCAGGACACATTCACTTTTCTACTTCCAGTCTGTCCCCTATATGTTACCCTCTTAAATTCATACACACACATGTTCCTATTAGACGTCTGCCCTTACTACAAGCCTTACTCAGGAGTGAAAGTTTCACTTTTTCTGATTACAAGTGAAAGCAGCATTACCGATCCGGGCAGACAGGCCAACCGTTGTCAGTAGCGTCACTAACATGGCACAGTATTTACATTTAGGGAGGGAATGTCGCCACAGATACACAGATGGGAAACTCAGCAAAAAGGCAAGAAGCGCTTTCATTAGTGCGCCATATGATCAACCACCATAGTTTTAACTTACTCTTTCATAGATAGGAACTTAAAAGACAATGAAATGGATGAAAATCGGAGTACAACTTTAAGTTTCTAAATTCTTCTGTCCTGGCAATGTTTTCCAAACTGTTACCAAGTTCTCTGTATGCCGAGAAAAAGAATTGCTGAGCCCCTAAAATTCATCCAAATGGAAACATTCAGCACTGCCACAACCCTCTCCACCCATATCTCTCCCATCTCCACCACCACAATGTGGAAACAGCTCCTCTCTCCTCCCTCCCATTCTATGCTCCGTTATTCTCCCTCTCTCTCACTCAAATACACACACTCTCTCTCTCTCTCTCTCTCTCTCACACTCCAGGGAGGGGCTCAGTCAGACAGATGTAACACAGCCGTACAAGCCTGAGCTAAGCTGGCAGGCTGCAGGGGCCAGACCAGAGCCAGCAGCTCTGACTGGAGAGAACAGCACAGAGGAGATGACAGTGGCGGCGGCAGTAGAAATATAACGGTAGTTGTAGTAACAGTTCTAAGTAGTTGCAGTTCAGTTACAGAGCCGACTTTTCCTCAGGATATGGGCGTGTTGATCTGGGAGCTCATCACCCTGTGAATTTAACATGGACCTTGACACCAGCACCCATCCAGAGGCACAGCATGGTGAGTGAGATTAGGAGAGCTGATTAGAAATAATGAGAGCGATTCTGTGGAAAAAGTTGAAGAGCATGTTGGTGAACAAGGGAGTCGGGTCACATGGTTTTCCTGTTAGCTTGCTACTATGACTAGGCTCTCCATTGGGCTCTTAAGCTGTTGACTAGGGCCTCTGTGGTCAGATGAATAGGACTTCAGTCTGTTCTGTTGGAAAGGGGTCGAGGGGTGAGGGGTGTTACATGGCAGTGTGATGAAATCCACAGCCTGCTAACAACATTTTGCTTTAATTACCTTTTCGCCGTTACTTTAAGAGAGTTATAAAGTCTTAAGCTTTGTTGTGGCTCACAAAGTTCAAAATTGCACGTTGAATGATGTCTCTCTGGAATTTTCCTCCCGTCCCTCTTCCATCAAGCTGTTTTGGTGCGAGCTTCGTGGAGCAGGATCCTCTCCTCTTGCTCTTTGAATGGAATGATTATCCGTGGTTTATGTGAGGGCCGTGGGTGTACCATTTCTGTTCAAAAGCAGCGAGATAATTTGATGGTTATGTGAATCTGTGTATTTGCATGCTGTGCGGTGGTTGCACCATGTGGGTGTTGTGTGTGTTAGAGACACAGAGTGGCACGAAAGAATGAAAGTGGGAGAGGGGAAGAGAAAGGGAGAGACAGAAAGAGAAAGAGTTATGTACACAAATAAATCCAGGGGGATCTAGACTGCACTGTAGGCCAGTGAGTGAGTGCTCACTCTTTCTCTTCCCCCTCATTTTCCGCAGCCTCTTTTTTTTTTTCTCCACTGCTCCAAATGTTATAGCCTAAACTAGATAGTTAAAAGGCAGAAAAAAAGTGGTGTGTTATTAACTGGGACAGAGAAGACGATGTTTTGTCTTCATGGCCGATGGGAAGGACTCTGCTGTGCTGCTGATGAAGAATGCGGTTAACAGAATGAGTCAACAGAGAACATATTTCCAAGAGACTGAAGTTTCTCTTCGCCAGCGTCTAAGCCACATTTCTTTATACACTGGGCCGCCTGCCACGACGGAAAAGGACAAACGAACAAAAGGGAAAGAAAACTTGGAACTTTTGTTAACAGTTGAACCCAAATAAGTGAGAACATTGAGTATTTTCGCACCTTTTACAGTAAAGTTTCCCAACATAAAATGTCAACCTCATATAGAGATTGAACACTTTCTCCTCTCGGCCTCTCCCAATGCACACAGCCTCGGAAGAACTCTTCTAAAGGTTTAATATAAATAGAAAAGTATGAGTAGAAAGGGCAATACTCTGATATCATCAAATTACATTCACCTCAGGCAAGCCTCAGGTTCATGCTTCCCTAGGCTCGTAGACATAGTTTTTCACTCTCTCTCTCACACAAACACGTATGCATGTGCACAGACGTTGTCGCCGTTTATAACAAATCCAAGAGCAGATCCTTGAAATGCAATTGTATATATTTTTTTCTACTGCACATATAGTAGATGTTGATCTGCTGTCTGCATCTGGATGATCATTATAGCACAGACACTGTAACTGCCTCCACCTATTTCCTGTTTCTATCTACAGAAAGCAGATGGTTTCCAATGCTGGACATCCTCTTATACTGTGCAATGCTTTTAGATGAAATTCTGAGTGATATTGCTATCTGACAGGCTAATATAAAAGTGGTCACTTGAGTGACTCAAACAGTAGTCAGATATATGAACGCAATCCACATCTTTGAGTTTTATTAGACAAGTCTAGAGTTATGGTAAACTGGAATAAACTGAGATTGCCACTATTTCTCTTTAAGGTCCAGGCACACCAAATTGACATTAAATAATTCGTCGACGAAGGCGTTCGCCTGTGTCTCACTCAACAAAGTTGCACTCAAACACACGGCAAAGACTACAGCCAACTAGCATGCATGTTCTGTGCCTGTTCGAGAGCAAATAACCCACCATACCATTACTACTGTTTAGCCAGTTAGCACATTAACAACACAACCCGATGTTGAAGGAACAAATACTATTTACTGTGCACCAGCGATCAATAACACACAAAAATTATGAACAGTTTCTGCTAAAGAGCTCAATGATTAAAAAAATATTACCTGACATAAACTAGTTTGTTTATGGCCTCAGCCTCTTGATTTTAGTTGGTTTGTTTACTTTCCTCACTTTTTGGTTTCTGATCTCCTGCACGGATTCACTTTAGCTCAACTGGTGATGTCTCTCACTGACGGGCTCCACCGCCGACTCAACATGCTAGTTTGGCAGGAAAGCTACCGACAAGGTCCAGCTAGTGTCAACAGTGCGGGACGCACCGCAAAAACTAGGGTGACAGACGCTCATTGATTGGCCTGTTGTGTCGGGGCTTTTCCAAACAGCCACGTCAATTACCAGGCATCAAGATGATCACATTTAGTACCCTATATGAACACAGAAAGGGGAGACGGAAGAAAGTAAAAAGGGAGAGGCAGAGAAAAGTCCTAATCCACGACTCTTGACATTTAAATAGGTCTGCATGTATGGGAGGAGAAAACACAGGGAGAGATCTTTGATAGTGTGTTTGTACATGAATGTGTGTGTGTTTTGTACAAAGGGGTATTAAACAAGTTGAGATTTCTCCTCTTTCACTCTAAAGCATTTTTGTGAAAAACAAGGGTTTTTACTCTCATTTTCCATTTAGTGGGGAATTTGGGTTTCTGACTTCACTTCTAAAATTCCCAGATTTTCTCCAGATGAAACTGCGGTTTTGTGGGTGAAATCGCTGCAGGGCTTTGTCTTTAAGAATGCTCAGCTTTTACTGAAAGATTCATTCTTGCTCGTGTTGTCGTGTCCTAAAATCTAGCCAGGATGTGGCACTTGGTAGTACAGCGGGTGTAAATTTAGGAACTGGGCTGTCAGCTTATGAATTTTAATCTACTTTTAAGAGAGGAAACACTATCTTGCATCAGGCCTCATGGTCAGGTCAAGTTCATTCTGCTGTGTAAGAGACTTTCTTCACTCAGTGAGGTTGCAGTCTTGGCAGATGAGTGTTGTCTAAAGGCTTTCACGCTGTTAAGTCTGTCCTGTTTCCAGCTGTAAACAAGTTTGTGTGTAGTTCTGTCTTTTAGGAAGCAGAATTGTATTTTAAACCTTTGGAAGAAATACATTTTGGCAAAATTGGTTTGAGTAATTCTTGCGTGTCCCACTTCTTTAAAGGACAATTTCAGGATTTCAGGATTTCTGGCTTTGAGGTTAAGGTTTGGATCTGTTATGACATCCTGAGAACAAATATTTTGGTTTTAAAATGGCTTAATAGTTTACTTTCTTCAATAACTAGGGTTTTAACTTTGTGAGCAGGAGTGACCAATTTCAAATTACCCTAAATGTAGTCTCATGATTTAATGTTGATTTTAAAATATTGGTTGATTTGTTCTGCCGTTTGGGGCAGGAGCAACAAGTTGTGAAAGTAAAACTGACATATCTCCCTTTAAGTTGACGTGGTAAATTTTATAGCAAACAGTTAATTTATAAATCCAGCAATTAAGATGTAACATTACTTTGTAATCCTGTGTCTGGCCAGGTGATGAATAAGTCCATATTCCACTCTTAGCTTGTTTTTTTTGTCCAACTCCCAAGGGAAATATCTCATAATAATGTCCCACTGGAGAGTTCCAGCACTGGGACCCATGGTAGAAAATCCCTGCTAGGTTTCCCAATCAAAACACGATGCTGTCATAAAGTAGCACACATGGGATCATGGGGGCTTTAGTCTTTATTGCACATGAAAATCAACAGAAATAATGTTTACGGACAAGAATTAAAGTTTTGTTCTTGTTATGGTTTGAAACGTTGATTCACTTTGTAACATTTCATTCTAATGAAACAGCCGCAGTGTTTTCACTTTGTTGCGGGAACCAGTGGAGCATGTAGCATGGGGGAATTGGCAAGCTAGCGTCAGCTTGTTGTAAAATTTTAAAAACGTTATGCTTCATCATTCAGACTCGTCACAGCGTAGAAGAACATTGCTATTGCCAGATGAGTGCCAACTTTGTTCAGCTCATTTTCTGTAACCAGTATACTTAGCATGAAGGCATTGTGGAATTAGAAAGCTAACAGGCTAGCTGTCCGGCCCTGCCATCACCTCTCATCCCAACGTCTACTCGCTGCAGGAAGAGGCGGAACAACAAAATGTGTGCTAGCTAGTTAACTTGCTAACATTACCATTAGATGAGTCGACAACCAATACAGCTCCTGTCTGTAGCTATGTGGAAAACATTTTTTTTTTTTTAAATGTGTGTAAAAATGTGGGCCGGAGAGCCCAACAATCACTGTAAAGCTGAGGGAATCTGCAGAGTCACATGATTATTCATCGCTCAAGCATTATCAGAAGCATTTAGAATAAGTATAAATAAAAGGCATGCTGCTTGTCATGCTCCTACAGAGGTCAAGGCAAGTGGCACTGGATTAGTTGGATAAGAAAAGAATGTCTGTGGCAGGCTGTGTATGGTGGCTTTTCTTATCTAAAATCATGATTTCTGTTGTCTGGGTTAGATGATAGTTTGAAATGAGGATTAAACGTAACCTTTACATAAACCATTATTACTTAAAATAACTGGTTTTGCACCTTGCTGGTACTACACCACAAGTGTATTGTCACTCTAAAGACGTTGTATCTTGCATGAAAACATTCAGATTGTGTCTACATCCTGTTAAGGGTGATTGCATTTCACACTTGGCTTACAAATCTTTTCAAATGTATCCCAAGTGACTGCTTGTGATGGGATTTTGCCGCCATGCTTAAATTTGACTTTATCTGTGGCAAAATATGTTTCTGGAGACAGAGAAAAAAAACCCAACTCATCACACACATTTGGGCTCAGCCATGCAGCCACTCAAGAGGATTGTTGTGGCTATTTGCATAATGGATAGTACTACACCGACGAATTCAAAATGAGAAAGAAACAGCTGGATGCAAAAGAGCCATGAAAACTGTGAAACAACGAAAGAGAGGCCCTCAGTGACATTGCATTGTTGAGCTATATTTATATTTACAACAAATCCGACTAGGTGGTCCTTCTGTGAGGTCAAGGACGCATCTGTGTTGACGCTACACTACATATTTGGATGAATGTATCCCTGACCTGACCATGTCCAAATGTGGCTGGAACAATCAGGTCCTAATGTGTCCTGATGAACTCCTGTATTTAGAGTGGTTTGCTGTGATCAGCATATGTGTCCTGCAACGTAAAAGCCTGCTACTCATAACTGATGTAAGAATGAATATGATGGAACTATTCAGAAAGCATTTATGTCATTTACACTGTTTGCCTTCCTGCCAAATAATCCCATGAACTAGATTACAAGTGACTGCTTGGTTTTGAGACCATTTTTGGCTACGGAGAATTAAAACGCTGATGAGTTGACGATGACATTTACGATCACAGCATGATTTGGGATAGATGTTTTAAAGGAAAGATTCAGAGGACGACACAACAAGGTCTGTGTCCAGTAAAGCAATTTGTTGAATGTGAAGTTTTGTTTCCTTGCCTTTTGTATGTAATATGTTATTTATGGTACGTAACCATAATAAAGCAGTTGGCAAATAAATTACAATTACTTTGCCATGTCTATCTTTATCACACTCTTAAAAGGGATACTACAACCTGTTATTTCTTGTAATCTCAATCTCAATTGGACATTTATCACAACATAGACTCTGCCTTAAAAGTTACTGTGCCATTGAAAAAGCACAAAAATTGAGCTAGCTACCGAAATAAGTCTGGGAAAGTGCTGCCAAACTATAAGCGGCAAAGTTAATACCCAAACGGAGTCCTGTGACTCCGGTGAAATGTTGGCCTATGTTTACAAAGACTTCCTTCACACTTGAAACAAATGGACAAGCCCCCCCCGGGCATATAAAAATGTAATTAATTGCGGCAAGCTGCACTTCACCGCTGCTTTGTGTGTTTTCAGCGATGAGGTGCAAGAACGTCTCTTCACTTTTCCTTTTTAAAAGTGATGCACTTGGGCAGTTTTTTTGTCTTAATTCGTACAATAATTCAGAAATATAATAAAAACCCATCATTTTCGAATCGTATGGTTACTGAAATATATATCTGCATTTTTGCACACCTGAATATACTGTTACTTAAATATATATCTGCATTTTTGCTCACCTGAATATACTGTATGTTACAGTAAGAAAACATATTAGATTGCTAACAAACAGCTGTGAGGTTCACACAGGAGTTGACACATGAAAAGTTCATCAAACACTTTAAACTAGTCTGGTGATGGTGGATATAAATAACACTGTAAGAGCAGAGCTAAGCAATAACCTCAGAGAGCTGACTTGGGGCCAGCAGCAACAGTGGCATGACTCCATTTGGCCCCATTTGTCAGAAAGCCTCCCTGATGGGAGACTGTCAGTCAACAGTACTGCTGGGGAGGGGAGGAGGGGAAGGGAGGGAAGGAAGGAGGAAAGGACAAGAAAAAGAGGGAAGCAGTGCCGAGTATTTGAGACAGTAGAGAGTCAAGGGAAATTGGACACTTTTCCCCCACTTTGGTATACATGACATAGTGTGTTAGTGTAGTTTGTTTGTGGGTGCATTTATGTGTTAGTGTGTCTGTGATATATTTGCTGTTGAAGTGTGGGATGCGTGTCTAAGTTGAAGAGACTGCAAGGGGCAGAAACCGAGCCATACGCAGTCATCATAAGCTTGCTACGCGCTCACAAACAAATTTATGTTGGGGTGTGCTTTTCATGTCTCTGTACATCTTATGTAAATGTCGCTGCCCCACACTGAGCAAAGACTGCCAGAGAGGGCGAGAGTGGCAAGGGACTGAGCCGAGGAAAGAGAGATGGAAAGGATTGACTATGTGAAAGTGAACTGGTAAAGCCAGACAGAGCATGAATACTGGCAGACTGAAGCCTTTTCCTTGGAGATTCTTATCAAAGAGGATGCTAGAATCACGAGATAGACTGATCTTAATCAGTGTTTTGTTGATCCTCCCTCATTGTTTCTGTGATTTACCCAGTTACAGATCTGTGATGAGAGTATTTATACATAACACTGATGGGAAAATGCAGTCATTTAAGCCTGAGACAAGAGCTTTGGGGAACCAACAACACAAAACTTTTAGGAGTTTGTATCAAAGGTGTTTTGTTTGTTTTATAAATACAACCTCAGATTTTAGACCTAATATGTATGTTTTCTGTAAATTTTGTCATTAGACATTTACATGAAAAAAACAGACCAACGTTAATGCTCTTAGATTTGGCGGAAAACAATGGGAGGTGCCCATGATCCTGATCAGATGCCGGAACCACCTCAACTGGCCCCTTGCGATGCAATGGAGCGGCGACTCTACTCTGAGCTCCCGCTGGATGTCTGAACTCTTCACTCTATCGCTAAGGCCAAGCCCAGCCACCCTACAGAGGGAACTCATTTTGGGCATGATGTGGTTTTTTCAGTCTTTTTTTTGGCGTTTTAAATTTCATTTTATATGCATTTCTTTCCAGTGTTTTAATGTTTGATGTAAAGCACTTTGAATTGCCTCGTTGTTAAATTGTGCTATATAAATAAATGATATTACCCAAAGCACATGACCATAGTTGAGGGTCAGAACATAGATAGACCTGGTAAATCGAGGTCCTGTACAACGTCTGCCTCACTGCACCAAACCGCCTGTTGATCTCACGCTTCATATTGCCCTCACTGGTGAACAAGACAACAAGATACTTAAACTCCCATTCTCCCACCAATTTGAGAGCTTCAGTGCTCTACCTAGATCGACACAATACTATCTGTCTATGCATTTATGACAAGGCAATCAGTGTTCGGTATGTTACTCTGCAAGAGCAAGTTTTATGGATTTTTCCTTCATTAAATAGTTGGCAGTAAAAAGTAACAGTAAACAAGGCGTAAATGATATATTATAAAGCTCCTAATGAAACTGGGACCTTGGCAGTTACAAGGTATGCATGTTAGACTGCTGGGCCCCAGGACGCCCCAGTTCCAGCCTTTTATAAGTTGAATGCCCTTTGGAATCCTTCCACAAAAGGCACTTGCTGGCATGGTAGGCATGGTAGCAGAATGACCCCACGTGCCGCAGACAAGTGCCTTTGTCTATAAAATGGCAGATGACGGCATTCCATGTCCAACTCTTTCTGCAACTGAAATACACATTCCCGGGTTTCTCTGCTCTTACTGGCAAGAAGAAACAAGAGACGAATTGTAGGCTACACTTTCTGATTTGAATTCATTTAGTTTTATCTGATAAGACCCGGCTTTCTGAGGAGCACAGTATCATCTTGTTTACACATTAAGTTGTGCCTATGGAGTTGTTGTTTTTTAGCATCCGAGCACTCAACAGAATGTGGAATGACTTCTAGAGGCAGATCATTAGGATGCTTTACTGTAGATAGACATTAGACAGACTGTTTGCTTCCTTTGTTTCCCAGCTCTCTTGTCACTCTGGCACTTTCCATTCCTCGCTTTCTTCTTGCCACTTTTATCACTCTGTCTTTACCTCGTCTCTCCTGTATATCTTTTTCTCCATTTTTGCTGCAGTGACATAAGTGATGTTTCTTAAGGATGATCCATTTAAAAAAATATACTTGCTGTTGAAGTTTTTCCCCAAGAACCTGAGTTTCACATCCTCGTACACAAAAATATATGCTTATACTAAACAAACACAAGGTCTAACAAGACTTTACTATGGCTGTAGTTAAATGTCACACTTTCTTGGATATAAACACACACAAATCTATTCAAGAATATCAACAGAGTGGCAATGAGTGAGGGATTAGTGAGACAGAAAGGGAGACAAACAGAAAGGAAGATAAAAGGAAAGGCGTGTCAGAGTTGTCTATAGGAGTGGACTTCACTGCTTTTGTGTCCCTTTGTAACTCTATAGCCCACATACCAAAGTACTTACCCATTATATCACTTCAGCCTTTGGGTTCATGTTTGCCCATTTTTACTCTCAGTCCCTATTTTTGATGGTTTTTCCTGCTAATCGTTTGTTGAAGGAGGAATTAGACTTTAACCAAACTTTGGCCTAAACAAGCATTGTAGCATTACTGGTTTAACCTCAATCTGCTTTAAAACCACCAGGCCACCACATGCTAATGTAAGAAGTATGCAGTTCTACTAAGTACAATGTGAGTAACAAGTAAACTGTAAGAATATACCAGAATCAGAAGACTTTAAGATCAGCAGGAAACAAGAAAGTGATTAACCACAATGAAATAGAAGCACATGACACTGCTGTATGTTTTAAAGGCATACATCGGGGCGACTGTGGCTCAGGAGGTAGAGTGGGTCGTCCACTAATGGGAAGAGTGACAGTTCGATGTCCGCATCTCAAACTGTTCAAGACGCTGGACCCTAAATGTCTCTAGACGGTGTGTGAATGTGCATCCTAGATCTGATCCTGATGATGTTAGCATGGGTGTATGAATGTGTATATGAATGAGTAAATCACTTACTGCTGTGCATGTAAATGCACTGACTGTGACATGTAGCGGTTGAGAGACAGGAAAGGTGGCTATATAGCATAGACTGTATAAAAAATGCACGTAGCCTCTACGTCGAGGTCTGTTCTCCCAACTTGATCCAATTGTCCTCGCCTACGGGAGTCGCCATCTTGTCAGACTTTGCCACATTTCCTCTTACAAAAAAGGGTGATGTGATGCTGGGGGGGGGGGGGGGGGGGTACATCCATCTGGCGTATGTATACCTCCAAGGCGAAGTTAGGGCCAGCGGCTAGCTGTCACTCAAGAGGCCGCGCCCCAGACTGTACATAAACATTAACCTCCAATAAAATTAAAAAAACTAGCTTAGTACAAAAACAACCACAATTTTGGTTTTGGAAGACAGAACTCACTAAATGCAGAGGGAAGGAAGCACGGTGCTGTCTGTCATCAGTTTATTATAAGCGGTTGTGATTCTTAATGCTCTGTTGCCCTATTTATAATTAGCTTAATTATAGATTTAAAAGAAGTTAAATAGAGGAAACACATAGTCATCGCAAAAGAGTAAGACGAGTCAGTGGAAATGTGTTTAAACACAAACCTGCTCAAAGGTCTATTAAAGGCTGAATCATTGTTAATGCTTAAATAGTAGCGTAATAGTAGTAGCAACAGAAAAAACACACACATTGTTTGAAAACAGGTTTCCTTTTCCAGATTTTGTCTGTGTGTCTTGTGCATTCTGGTCTGGTTAATGTTGCCTACCGAGTCACATATTCATACCACTTCTGTTTTCTGTGAACATTTTTTTTCGACATTTTGTTGAGCTGCTGGTTGTCAGGTCTATCTCTGTGGTCCAGACTGAAATATCTCAACACTTGTTGCTTGGATGGATCGTCATGAAATTTGGTACAAATATCGCTCTGAACTAGTAAATCTTCAGACTTTTCCTTTTGCCTCCTAAAAGGATGACTTTTTAATTTTTTTGGTTATATCTCTTGCATCGATTCTCAGGAAATTTGGGAAACATTGTCATCTTCTACATTAGCAATCTTTTCACTTTTTATCTAGCCCAATCAGGTAAGATAATGTCCATTTGTTTGGTTCATTTCAATTTCAGTCCTTTTGGTTTATGTCCAAACACCTGGAAAAACAAATGACATTTCCATCACCAGCCACTATGTGATGTGCTTAGTGCTAATTAGCATGCTAGCATACTAAACTAAGATGGTGGCAATGACAATTTTATCCATATGACGTGTTTGAATTCAAAGGGTTTTACATTTAAAGACGAAATCTATAATATAAAGATGTAAACATAAACGAGAACAAACTTGGTGAACGTTATACTAACATAAGCACTGTGAGCATGTTAGCTTCCTGACTTTTTTCGTGAAGCATCACTATGGCTAAGTACAGACTTACAACCTTCTTTTTTCCAGACAAAAAACATCACATTACAATCAACAATAAAAAATAAATTGTGGTATTTAAATACATTCGAAGAAAACACAGGGAGGCAGTTTACTGAAGGAGAATTCATTATATATATATATACTGTATATATACAGTATTTTATTACACAGCCCTAAGTCCTTAGTGTGTTGAAAAGTTGAGGTAGCCAGTAGTAAACTGGTGTGAATAGCAGGAGGAGGGGGAGGAGGGGATGTGCTGTCACTTCTGTGGACAAATGCCGTGCTTGACAAATGTCTGGCCAAGGACAGCAGCCGAAACATGAGAGCACTCTTCTTTGGCAGGGAAGAGGGAGGGACGTGGGAAGAGACAACGGAACATCTCCACACACCTTCTTCCTTCTGTAAAACGCACACCTTTTGTAGTTTTGGCTCAGTTTTGTGTGGTGACTTGAATCTTTCACCTTAACACTGTTACTCACTTCCCATCTCCAGACATACGTCAGCTAGTCTGCTGTCATTTGCAGCCATACAGGGGAGTGTTTAAAAGGCTTCATGGAGGCAGAGCAAGAAAAAACAGTAATGATCACCTACAACACTGCTGCAGAATGTAGGCTAAGTGCACAGCAAACTCCAGCTAATGCTTTAAAGCTGGATTGTGGTAGTGAGGCCCGGCCTGGCCCGGCGGTTTTTGGTCAACCTCGACAGGTCCTCCGATTGGTCGGTTGTGAGGTAGGAATTCAGCTCTCTGAGGTCTAAACTCCACCTCCTTCTCCTCCTTCTGGCCCCGGGCGCTGAAGCGCGACTGCATTCACTACGCACACACACACACACACACACACACACAGCCTCTCTCTCCCATTCGCTTTTTGGTATGAAAGGGGCTGTGGAGCCGGGAGTTTCAGACATTTGAAGACACAGAGCAAGGAAGTGAGAGAAAGCAACAAAAGACAAAGAGAGAACTCTCCTGCCCTCTGTTTGTGTGTGGGTGAGCTTTTTTTTTATGTCATCCTGAGAAGGGGGAGGACCTGAAGCCTGCTAAGAGTCAATACCCCTGCAGGAGTCCACCATACACACACTCTCTCTCTCTCACACACACACACACACACACACACCCCACATACAACACACGCATACTTGCTCAGTCCACTGCAGCTACTACAGCCTGAATGACTGCAAAGCAGAGGGAGAAACAGAGCGAGGAAGCAGAAGTGCGAGAGAGGGGAGGAGGAATCTCAGGAGTTACTACTTGTTGCTGTTGGTTTTCTGTGCGGACTGAGGATGATATTCCTTCTGCTTTCCCTGCGGCAGTGGGACCTTGTCTGAGGTGAGCTCTAGCATTCTTGTTTTCCCCCCTCTCTTTTTTGGCTGGCCAATAAATCTGTGATAGAAAAGAAGGGGGTCTGAGTTACACACTTTGTGATCTTTTCTGTGGGATTGCTTTCTTGGTGGAATGCCGAAGGGGGGTTGAAAGAGAGGAGGTGTGGAGGGAAGCTTTTCACGTGCCAGGGAAGCAACATTATCACACTGATCTGTCAGAGAAAGAAGCAAAGCAGAGGTATAAAGAATATTTTACGGTAGATATGAGTAAAGAGAGAAAAAAGGGTAGCTGAAGGAATATCAGACTCAAAGACACAAAGAGCTGCAACAGGGGATTCATAGCTCTGCTTCCACAAGTGGGACAGCAGAAGATGTGAAAGGAAAACTCAGTCCAGCTCTTTTCTAATGAATGCCCATCATTTTATAGTGTTTGGGGCTGCTTTGCTCACAGGACCATGCAACATAAATGTGAAATGTATGCATATCTTATTTGGTTTGTATGTGTTGGAGGAGCAGTCCCACTCTAACACAGAGTGGCAAAGACACAAGGTAGTGTTTAACGACTTTAGCAGATTGTAGCCTTGATTTATCAGCTCCTGCATGATTACAGTGTTTTCTCTAACTCTACCACAGATAGTAGCTCACTTGAGTGTGCAGCCTCATCATCATTCCTCCAACCAACATGTGTTTACATGCTGTAGTCTATTACCAATACACAGAAGTACTAAACGTCAACAAGTTTGTCTAATATTGCCCTTTTGGTGATGGACGTCAATAATTAGAGGGACATTTATGTTAACTATACATTTTCTGACGTCTTTGTGTAAATTACTTATCTATTATAGTTAACATATGTGGAAAACACTTATAACATTTCAGATTCCATGCAAAGAGTTTTTAGATGTCGAGGTTTGTTTTTTCTTCTCAGTAGTAGTGCATTGTCCGGGCGTGGGGCGGGCATTGTTGTCCTATTATTAGAGCAAGCCGGGCCAGCCAGCAGCTGTGGGGAAGGAAGTCGGCTAGGAGCAGCCGGAGAAGAGGGATTACTGGGAACACTGAGCGGGAATTATGGACCGACTGGAATGGCATTCCTAAGGTGGCAGAGTCACTGGAGGGGAAGATGAGTGAATCGGAGCATCAGAAAGGGATCAGTGTGGATCATAAGAAAAGATAGAGGCTGAAGGTCAACAGTGATTTGGACTAAAACACCCTGCTCTAATTGCAGATTCCAGCTGTTGTACCGCTGGATTGCTTGGTCGTGAATTTATTGAGATGGATTCGTTAAAGTCTGCAAGTAATGTTTTTCTCATTAGATAGTTTGTTTATTAATTGATGAAACTTTTCATTTATAAAATGTCTGTGGTTTGGGTCTTGAAGTCCAAAAATCAAAGATTTGTTCAGTTTACAATAGCCATGGTTCCACCAATGTGTTATTATGCACATTTCAAAGAATGATATTAGAAAAAAGCTTAATGAGAATGGCAAAATTTGATAGAACTTCTGCAGTTACCCACATTTATTTTATCCTCGCTTGAGGTGATTTTTGCCTATTGAAAAAGAACTGGTACGCTTAATAGGATATGTAAATTGCTTTGCCAAATAAGTTCTCACAGAGTGAACATTTGACTCCCATCCATAATGGCTGTTTCGGCTGTCGGCAGCTTCCCGGATATTCCTGAGGGTGTCTCTTCATTTTTCCCTAGTAGATGGGTTTGTCTCTGCCAGGTCTGTAGGACACTGGTTTTGTTTCCTTCTTACAAGCTCTACTTCTTCTACTATGTTTACTGGCAGACTACAGCCCTGCATAGCCTATAGTGCCAACTCCTGAAAAAACTACGCTAGCCCTTAGCCTAGTTTATTCGCTGCAATCCAGCATTTCTTTTTTGATACATTTCAAAAGTCTTCCTGAAATTCAATTAACAACCCATTTTAGAGGCTTAAATCATTGAATCGTTTGCATTTTGCTATATAGATGACTCATAAATGACTCATTTAATTATTAAAATGAAATGTCAGTCAACTAATTGTTTGGCACCAGAATCATTTTTGTTTAAATAATCACCTCACTAGAATTGCCATATTGTGTTACAGACTACAGCGTGAGTGTAATGGATATATTTAATGTATCCCCCTTTATTCAAACTAAAATCAGCAATGTAATAAAACCTGTCATTGAGTCAGCTCACTCACCCGCTCTTTGAAACGTCTTTATCGCCGACGGCCCAGGCAGGAGCTGACCGAGTGTTTTTAGGCAGTGAAAGTGGTAGGAGTTCCCTGCAGATAGTGATTACTTGGTGATTGACTGCTGTGATAAACTGCTGCCACACTAAGAAGATAATAGCATCCCAGTCTTACTCACATATCGCTGCTATCCCTGCTTCTCTGCTCTTGTAAATCTCTGGTGTGTATTCCGGTGAAATACACTTGCTCAATGCTATTAGATAAATACAGCAAAAAGGCCTTTGTCATCTGGAACCCTGACAGTTTGTATTACTTTTTCCACGTGCAAGTTGTCTGATAAAGGGTGACCTTTTTGGTAAAAAGCTATTGTGAAACAGTCTCATCAAAATTCAAGATAGCGTATCTTGTCTTGAGCGCACTTGTTTAGATATGTTTTTAATGAATGTGAAATCAAAGATCACATTCCAGCTGCATTTTCTCTGACAGTGAAAGCAATGATAAGATACTGTGATGTGCAAGTTTTCCCCCTTACTAATACGAGATAAACAAGCTGATCAGGAGAAAGGCACACGATACTTCTGATTTTCAAACTAGTCCAAGTAGTGATATTTAGCTATATATGTTTGGGGGGGTTGACGTAGTTATCTGTATTTTCATATCAATGTCGTTTAGTTGATATGCTGTCCACAGTGTCTCCTCCACCCAAACACCTTACTGTGCCTTAAAGGCTTTAAGTAGCACAGGACCTGCCCTCATTTCCCCCAATCTCTCTCCAGCTTCCCTTTCCCCCTCCCACTCAGGCTCTCTGAAGAACAGCTATGTAATTAGTTAGCGCCATAAATCACAGACAACAGAAGGGATTTGATATATATGTTTGACAGCAATAAACGGGTGGTGTCATTGTGTATGTGGATTTTGGGTTTGGGGAATTGAAAGGGGTAGAAGGTGTTTGTTGGCATACTCTATAATTATGTACATGTGCGCGCGCACACACACACACACACACACACACACACACACACTCACTCCATGTGTGATCATGTGTGAGATTAATCATCTCTTTCTTTTTGATTACATGTTTCGGCATGCGGCTACAGCTGTAGCCTTTGTATGTGCACTGGCACGTTTTTGTCATTAATATCAAAAACAATTCACCATTTGATTGTTTTCTGTCCTGAAGACTGCCAATGAGGACTGTGGAAAATTATTCATTGTGTCTTTGTTTTAGCAATTAAGTGCTTAGCATTTGAATATAGGGCCACAAAACCTCAGCTTTCTATGGATCTAAATTATTTGTTTTGCTTCAACATCACACAATAGTGCAGCACACTTATTAGATCTTTGAATGTTGCCTGCATGAGTGGGGAAAGCATGTTTCAAGGCGTCGGCTGTTGAGCCTTTCTTATAATAAGATAATAATATGTTGATATGCTAACTCTCGTTGTTAAGCCAGCTGGAGTCCATATATAGTTGTTAAATAATTGAATTCTGTGGCCCCCCTCAGCAGATGTAGCTCTCAACAGCGGCTTTAACCCCGACTGAGCTTTTTGACATTCACACCCTCCACTGAAGCTGCCAGTTAAACGGATGTATGGGCTCACTGTGTATCTGGTTGTATTCATGTAGGCTTAGAACTTTGAATAGGCACATTGCAGTGTCAGCATGCACGCTGTATGTCACCATACTGCATGCAGATGTAGTTACCGTAGATGCTTCCATCTAACTATAAAGCAGGAATTTCTGTGTCCGTCATTCCAGTCGTCCTTCAAATATATTGAGAACTGCTAATTCAGTCTACTTCACACTTGGCTGTGGTATTACTGGATACCCAAGGACGTGCATTGTCAAATTTGGTGCAATATGGAAAGAGAAGGAGGAGCAATAACAACTGGCCTGTATCTGAATCTCAGAAACATTTTTCTTTCGGATGAGGCCAGACTTATCCATCCGTATAAACCTCACCGGTGTGCATCTAGATCGATATTCCACCATTTTAAATTGTGTCCAAATCTGCTTTTTCGTCCCTCCTCTACGAATTTTGTGCAACCATCCCCAAATAGGGTACAGAACATCTCTTGACCAAGCTGGAAAAAGTTACTTTTTTGATGTTCCATACAGCTTTTTTGCAGCTGGCCCTCAGTTTTTAAATTCTGTTGGCAGGACACAAAACATGCCATATAACCTGCACACTTTGTGCTTTTCTAACAACATTTGGTGGACGTGTAGATAGGATGTCTGAGTGGCCATGACAATTTGGATGCCAGTAGGAGGCGCTGTAGCAGTATCATCTAACTTTAAAGAAAGGCATCTCTGTCTCACTGTCGCTGTGTGTGTAGGTATGATTGTCTTTGTATATCTCCAGAAATTTCCATCCAATTGACTTCACCCCCCCTGGAGAGCAGTGTCGAGAAAATAGTTGATAAGATGAGCGGTTCTCGAGGAATGCTGCACTTCCGAGAGCCAAACAACAGTGCATTTCAGAATGTTTGTAAACAACAGGCGTCAAGATACTTCCAGGTGGCTTCCACTGATAAGCTGACCAGCCGGCTACTGTAAACAGTGTTACATAGTAAAAAAATGAAAATGTGTTGTGTTTGGGGTTTTGCCATCTGACATACAGCAAAGGGTGCAGGGTTTTATCGATTTCCTTCAGAGAATACTAAATTTATCCAGCGGAACCTGTGGATGAGGAGGTTAAAGCGAGTGGACGTCGTCAAAAGTACTAGTGCTACAGAGAAGACTGCAAGACTGCCTGGTGGAGGAGTATTTTCATCTAAGGGGGCAGACTGGGAACCAAACCTCCATCATCGTGTTTGTGGAAGACATTTTCTAAAAAAGAACCGATCTGTGTCTCCAGTCGGACATTTTTTGGCTAAATTCTGTTCCGTTTAACCTACAAATATAAATGACGATGTAATGTTTTGAGTTAATTTAATGGTGTTAAACTAAAGTCTAACTTCTCATCTTTGTAACCATATATCGTTTTAACAGCAAGATATATCTTTGTGTTTTCACGACACTGGTGAATTAGCCATGTGCTACTCTCGGCCCTAGTCAGACACCCGGTTCTCCTCACCGTAAACACTCCTCATGAAACTTCACTTGTAGATTCTTAGAAGTGTGTAAATAAATTCTACTTCCACTTCGGTGCGTATCACCCAGTAATTCAAGCCATTTACTCTGGTTAAATGACACTGAAGGGCTTGTTTACTAGTGGTGCCATCAGAGAACACTTCCGCTTTTGCCACCAGGAAGAACGAATATTGTTGTTGTGACGTCATGGTGAATTGTCCTATAGTCTCGCTCCCAAGGGGCGAGTGCTGCGATCTGGCACACCCCCAGCAACGCTGCAAGCCATAGTAGTGGTAGCCAAAAAGTTGGCCCCAAAAAGGGCAGGCGCATTGAACGGTCATGCCCTGAATGGGCACAGCACTAGTGTTCTCAATGCATTATGGGTGGCGTTGAAGACTCACAAGGAAAAGTCAGTATTTAGTCAGGATCTTTTTGAAGTTTGTAGTTGACATTTAATGAACCATTTGCGCATCACATAATCTTAGTTCGACATACTTCATCCAAAATAGATTTATTTGAATGTACCACTTCAAGTCGTGAATCAGAACAGGGTCTGATATCCCACTTCAATGTGGGCGCTTTCATTTATGCGCCATGGGTTGTTCTGTTGTTGACCATCTATTCTGATGTTTTCTTCCCTCTGGATGACGTCATCACTACTGTCAGCCTCTCTGTTGGTTACCTCTGAGTCTTACTCTAATTCACAAATGAAACCTGATCTGTACAACACCACATGAATTATGCAAGAAGGTGCATTTACAATGTTATATGTTGCCACTAAACTAATGATTGTATAGCGCTGTAGAATCTGAATGATTCACTCTTGCCATGCCAGTATGATTGGAAGGACAGCTCTGGGATGTAAATGTTTCTCAATGAGTTGATGTTCTGTGGGATTGTTGTGCATTAATTTGCATATGTGATGGCAATTTGTGTTGTTTAGACCTATTGGTAAAGGTGTGGTGTTTTTGTGTGTGTGCCATCTTGTCTGACAAAGCCTTGTTGTGTTGATTCACAAGGAGGCGGACCACCCATTGAGCTTTCAATGAGCCAAGAAATAAGAGCAAATGTTTGAGTTCTCTTGCCTGTGGGTCTCCAGCAGTGGTCCTGTGTCTAGTTTAACACTTCAGAATGAGTTTGCTGCCAAAACACTCTTTCCTGATTTTAAAGTTGTTTTAAGGGTATGATTTATTCTAAGTTTGACGTAGTATGTGCATGTTTTTCTCTGTATTTTCCTGTTTGTTTCACCTTCAACTCAGAATAATGCAGAGTGACATAGGAGCAGCAAGTATGTGTGTTTGTACGGCATCAGTCACCTTGCTGTGAACAAGCTGTTATCAGATATCAGACAGAATTGTCAACTCGTTTCACTCTGTTTTCATCTTTAGTCAATTCCGTGGAGATTCTGTATAGAACAACACTGTAGTGTATGTGAAACAGAAAGTGAGCACGCTTGAAATGTCAGTAATAATCTCTTTGTTTCTCTGTTTACATATGTTTGACACATTTGCTAATAATGTTACCTTTTTTTTGTGAGAATGGGCTGTCAACCTGTCTCTTATACTGTTTGCCACCTAAATAGGCACGTATATGCAGATTTTTTAAATGCAGGACAACCAGCAGCAGCAATAGACTCCTTTCACATTGCGAATTTACCTTTCTGTTTATTTTTTCTCGTGTGTCACGTTCAAAGTCATGAATGCGCTGGAAGACAGGGTTAGTAATCACTAGAAAGCAGCTTGGAGGCTAGTGACAAGTTACAGTGGTTTCTTCTTTTCCTTATCTTTTACTTATTCAGTCTCTTTCAAACTCGGTTCAGACTAATTTTGAACGATGTTCGAGCACTGCTTGCACAGAGACGGACTTGTAGCATTGTGTCGAAAGAGAGGGTTATCGTCCACCCGGGTGTCATACTTCCATCGTTGCAGATGTATACCCATACCTACTGCAGAGTCATAGACTTTTCATGTCTGTTCCTTGACACTCAGTAGTTAATTTGATAATTTCAATGTTATTATTACAGAATGAAATAATGGCCAAATGTAAAAAACAAAACCCATTACTTGTTATAATCCTCAGTTAATCTGCAATGGTAAAACTGCAATATCCTTTCAGAAGTTGTTGCAAACGAGGAATCTCTCTGGTTGGCTCTTGCTGTTTTTTTACTTTTCCCCTCTCTCTTTTCAAATCTGCCTTGACATTGATGTACAGATAAACAGGCTTTCATCACAGAGATCAGGACAGACTGGTAACCAATGAAATCTGTGGAGACAAAAGCCCATCACTGAACCAGGCCCCTGGCTGTCAAAGCAAAATGAAACTGCACTGCAGAAAAGAGCATACACTGTTTGAATGCATTAGTCTTCTACTGCACGCTCTGATGATATGCAGGTTTTTAAAGCGGCGGGTCGAGGTGCTGATCCCTGAAAAAACCCAGCGTGGACAATATGATTTGCACAGTGCTATATGTTTTTCAGCTATAATGCTAAAGTCTTATTGTTGCCTAAGTTCACCTTTGACTGTAATTTATGAGGCATAACAGATGAAAAGCTCCTTCAACTTGAGATAAAAGTCTTGCTAACTTGTCTCATGACACTCAGCTTTCAGAGAGGCCATGAAACAACTATCAAATTATATAAATATCCATCCAAGACGGGTGGGACAGTGAGGGTTCATCTGAAAGGATCTGAAGCCTGCAGTGTTTTCACAGAGCAAAGAAGCAATGAATTATTAAAGATAACAAAAAAAGTGGTGAACTCCGACGTATATTTTACATACAGACATGAGAGAGAGTTGGGAAGATGGAGACAAACTCAGGGAATAACTCCCTCCTGAACTTCTTCTTATCACGTAAACTCACATGCACATTTCTCATCGGCAAAAAATCCCAAGGCTTTCATAGTTTCTATGGTAACCAGCAAGGGGATCAGTCGATGTTCCACAGAGTCGTTATTCAAAAAAAAGACACATGCTGCTTCCTGAGAGAGACTGACTAAAATGCAGACTGAACACACAGAGGACTGTTAAATTCTCATAAGTTTATTTCCTCAATATATTTCCTCGTGTAGTCCATGGCAACAAGGATGATTTTCTTTTACTTAGCCTACGCACGAGAGAGGTTTTCCTGATAGCAACAGCAGTGTTTAACATTCATGACACTTTTTGGACACACCTTTCATGATGGATTATTGTACTTAAAAAGGAAAACGTTCAACTTTCTTTCTGTTTATCAGTTCCATTCCTTGGTTTATCTTACATTGTGATTCGCACACTACACACACACACACACACACACACACACACACACGCACACACACACACACACACACACACACACACACCATGGGAGTGGGAGAAATCATGATGATGTAAGAAGGTGGCTTAACGTGCTGAGACAAAACAGAAAACAGGAAAGAGGGGGAAATGAACTCCACTCCCAAAGGTTCCCCTTTCCCTCCAACGTACCTCACTTCCTGTCACATAACTCTGCACTTGGACTCTCTCTCTCTCTCTCTCTCTCTCTCTCTCTCTCTCTCTCTCTCTCTCTCTCTCTCTCTCTCTCTCTCTCTCCTCTCTTCTCTCTCTCTCTCTCTCTCTCTCTCTCTCTCTCTCTCTCTCTCTCTCTCTCTCTCTCTCTCTCTCCCTCTCTCCTCTCTCTCTCTCTCTCTCTCTCTCTCTCTCGCTCACTCACTCACACACTAACTATTTTTAGGACACATCACTGATCATGCATCAATTTGTGGGGTATATGCCGATATAAATTATAGTTTGAGAGATTATTTAGGGTCATAATGGATTGATTTTAACTGCAACATTGAGCTACAGTTGCTTTTCAGTGTCTTTGTCAAACCAACTGGTGGAGACTGCACTGTCCTAGATAGTTGTACTCCTCCTGTGTCCTGTCCTCTATCTCTCTGAATAGCTACACACATATAGCAACACTGCATGTATACACACACGCACATTGTGCATTTTGTCATTGAAGCTGTACCACTTTGACAAAAACACAGAGTCCCTGAGTGAAGTGTGTGAAGGTGTTAAAACCGAACTCCAGATCTGTCTATTTCCTCCCCGTGGCCTCACTGACAGCTACCATTTCATCTGCGGAAGGACACAGACATGCACACAAGCACACCCACAGTGTGCCTGTGCATGTGTATTGGAGAGAGGGAGACCGTGAGATTGCCTGTTATAGCTCGGATATGGATTCCCACGCTAGATATTGTAAAGGTCCACATTGGTTAGCAAATACAATTCACTTGGAGTGCCTGCTTTGTTTGTCTTTGCTTCATGTTTGAGTTTGTCTGCTTGTGTCTGTGTGCGGACTTGTTAGCAGAATGCCATTGGCTGAGTTACCTATGATGTGCCACGCCAAACGCAGCTGAGATCAGAAGGCTTGTTGCCATAACAGGAAATTAAAACTCAGTTGTTAAAGCTTTAAGGGTTTTTTTCCAAACTGAAATAAGCTTCTCTTTGCCTTTCTGCTTCACTTTTTCCTTTTAGAAGCTTGGTGGTACTACTACTGTGTCTGACAGATATAAAGGTGCCATGCTGTTTCCTGAACTGGTTTTTCAGATACAGAACAAGCATTTAAAAATACCTTAGAGGGGGACCAACTTTTATAGTGCAAAAATTGAATTAAGTCTTGGTAACCAAAGTGTAGCTAAATCAACACTTCCTGCTTCTACGTCAAAGTACATTCTAGGAATGTAATCTATTACTTTGTCAAGCCTTTATTGTATGAATCTACTGCATACATTGATTTAGATTGTCTTATACACCTCTTCAACTGTGAACAAAAACAATTCAAGTATTGTAAAATAGATGTGAAAGTGAATGTTCTTGGGAGGCTTTTATTGTGAAGGAACTGCAGAAGTATAGTATAGAATAGAAGGAAATGAAGGAATTCCTTTGAACAAGTATGACAAACTGGAGTGAGATTTACAATCTGTTTGGACAGTAACAAGACTCAAGAGTTTACAGCCATGCTAACAGTGCTTGGAGCTAACTGCTAAGTCAGCATGCTAACATGCTCACATTGGCAGGTATCATGCTTACCAGCTTGGTTAAGCATGCTAAAAATGAAAATCAGTTTCAAAATATTTGGTGAAAAAGTAAATGTTGTCTTCAAAGAACACTGTGCTTAATTAGAACAGTATCTGCTTTTATTTTGTCATCTATCTGATACAGTCAGTATGATATTGATCCTGCAGGTTTGCCCAGGATCTCCCTGCTGTGAATTTATATTGAACACAGACCAGAAGGATAAATTATCGTTTGTTAAGGCCCGGGGTTGAATGAGGGGTTAGCCAAAGCCCATCAGAGCTGAGCTCCGCCTCCTGATATCTAAATCACACCCTGTCAGATCACAGCTCCATCTCCTTCACCATCACAGCGCTGTAAACTTTTCGTGAAACATCTGCTTTCAGACAGTCTCACACTGACCATCTAATGTTGAATTTCTGCTCCTGTTCTTTGACCTTATTAACAAAAAAGCTGTAGCCATTTGAAAGAGGGGGTGTGCACAATTTATACATGCGGTGTGGCAGTGTTATAAATGAAGTGGGGCAAAAAAATAAATGCATAAATAAATGAAAATGTTATTGTTTCTCCATGGTGGTCTTATAGTTGGATTCAGTTTGATGTCTGTCCCAGAAAAAATACGACGGAGGTGAATGTGATTTAGTTTGCAGAACAGCATTGAAAACATATATTTAGAATTTCAACAGCAACATCTCTTTCCAGAACCGGTGCCATTGTTACTCATCAACAGAACTCACTGCCCACAGTTTTCATTGTAACTATGCAATAGAAATAGTCCCAATGAAAACTGTTGACAGTTAGGCCTAATTTGTGGAGTCATCTCCATCGTATAGCCTAACACAACACACCATGAGCGTACAGTATATTCACCTTTGTGCACGCCACCTCAATACGATCCGGTCTCTGTGTGTTTGTTTATATGTGCGTTCATGTATAATAATCTATGCAATGCATTGACTACAATTAGAGAGACTACTGGGTACTTGTGTGCCAGACTATGTACACGAAGGTGAGAGCTTGATTAACAGTTCACATATCAAAGGTCAGTGGTTGATGGATAGAGAAGTTATACAGTACCAGTAATTGCCAGCCTCAGTATTGCGGCTAAATAGTCACCTCTCCTTAGCCTCACTCTGTGGGCTACTTAAATTTCACATGGCCATTTAATAAATTATGCCTATTGTTCATATGACAATGGAGTCTCTGTGGCTGAATGGGGAGTAGCGACCCTTATGTGGGCTGCGACTGAATTCCATGAATTCCGGCATAAAGAACATGAAGTATAACAGAATGAAACGGGAAACTAGATCAGGCATATGAGGTCTGTATATTTTAAGTAAGCCCCTCCGTTTAATGCCACGTCAACATATCCACACAGGCGTAGTATGTTGGGTCTCACATTTGCTTTGTGCAGAGTGTTAATGGGAACTTGAGTGAGCAAAGAAAAGAAAGTGAGCAATTAAAGGATAGAAGAAGTGGTGATTTTTCCTCACACATGCAAAGAGGGGGGTGTTATAAAGAGCAGCAATAAAAAGCTTAGGAATGAACTAAGAGGAGGATAATTGACGCACTACAGTCCCACTTCTGTAATGACATGTTTCGTTACCTATAAAACCGGCTTCCTGGCTCTGTCTGTCCTCTCTTTTTTTCTGCATCTTTATTGCCTGTCCCGTCAGAGCAAATACCATTGCAGATGCCTTGTTACAAGAAAGAATTTAGATAACTTCGGCCGCAACATTTCAGCACCTTGTATAAACTCTAATGATATTTTCAGCCTGTTGGCATGAAGCAGGATCGGTTCTCAAAAAAGCAACACAAAAATGAATTTTGACAAAAGTAGGACATTGAAATCCAGAGCTCACTGTGGCACCAAGTGTTCAGTACATCATATTCAAAAGACAGTTGAAGTTGCTGAAGATAACAGATGAGTTTTGTTTTGGAGCCTTAGTCACGTAGCAACAAACGTGGAAAGTTTCTAAAAAGCCTCCTAACACAGTACGACACACACTTTTTAGTTTAGTAGTTTAGTTTTAGTTCTTGATCTCTCTCCAACTGCGTGACATTTGACCCGGGATTAAAAGGGGTTGCCACATAGATTAAATAAGAATAGGATTACTAAGAAGAAGACAGTGAAAACCCGTGGAGAGCTTACACCGTATGAGCATCCGCACATGTATGAACATGTGCAAAGGCTCATACCCCCCCAGTGGGATCGATGAAGCCTCATCTTATCTGTCTTAGGTAAAGATGTGAATGCTAACCATCCAGTCAATAATCCTTTTTGTGTGTGTGGTTTTGATGGTCCCAGCGTGTTTGCCTGACCGGCTTATTTGTTTGATCCACAGAGGATTGATTTCCCTGTGTAAGCATTCGCTTACAAGCCAACAACAGAATGTGGACTATTCACAGTGTAATCCTGACATTGTCTCTTTGATGAGTGTCACACATGGTCTTACTGTGTGTGGCAGTGAGAGAGAGAGACAGGGCAAAAGCATTAGGTGGAATTACTGCTAAAGTAATAAGCTGATCAACAGGTAATTAATCGCCAGTGTTTCTAAATGCCAGCTTTACTAAGTGTGCTGATTTTGGTCTGTTGATCAAACAAACGAAAGATTTAAAGATGCTATCAGGAATTCCTAATTTTGATAGGCTTTTATCACAATGTTCTGACACAAAATGATTAATTAGTTCATCAGAAAACGACACATAATTATCTGCTAGTTAGATGCTTTTTTAAAATTTCATGAGTGATCTTTACATTGTTATATCTTTATTCCTATGTACACTTTACTATCCAAACACTTCATGTAAAATATTTGCAAAGTATACTTAAATTGGAGCACATCATAAAGAATCTGTATCTTGCTTATTGCATTGAGACAATTAAATGCTTTTACACACACACTAACTACAGGCAGTGGTCAACGATTTCAGGCTCGGTTCTATTTGTGTTGTAGGATGCTCTATAATACGAGCTGGTGCACAGTGAACAGAAATGGTGTTGGCAGACCTCAAGCTCGAAGGACTCTCCCTCTGGTGTGAGCTGCACTATTGTTTTCTGGGGCTCTATGGGGGTCTATAAGATCTGAAGCCCACCAGTGGAAGCGGGGAGATAAGACGAGAGGTACACAGCCACAGGAGAGACCACTGGCTGAAGCTTAATTCCACACAGCCACACTGACAATAAGCACAGTATGAAGTAACACTGTAGGAATTGATACTCAGCTGAGGGGTGTTTGGCATGTTGGTAGCATATTGCGAAGTCTTATTTATAATCCAAAACAGTGATGCTATCTACTTTTTATTTATTTAATGTTTTTTTGTGCCTTTTTGACGGAATTAATTGCATGTTGTCTCGCCGTGCTTTGTCTTGCTGTTTGACTTTTCATACAAACGCATACATGTTAGTCATCTTTCAGCTAATCTACCCATTTAAGCACTAGGAGTCCTTCAGCTGTCTCATAGACACTAATGTTATCAGTTGAGCTCATGGGATTGCATTCCACGGGACTTACCTTGTATGATATCATGTGACGAATAGAATCGATTGATTGAAGATGTTCTGTGTTAAGGACTCTTCACATTGCATTATATGTAAAACTCTTGATTACAGATAACATGATGGTCATGAAAGCTGGGTCATGACCGAAAGAACAAGGTCGTGGGTACAAGCGGCCGAAATGTTTTTTCTCAGGAGGGTGGCTGGAGTCTCCCTTAGAGAGAGGGTGAGAAGAGCCGCTGCTCCTTTGCGTTGAAAGGAGCCAGTTGAGGTGGTTCGGCGTCTAGTAAGGATGCCCCCTGGGCGCCTATATGTGTGGAGATTATATCCACACTGGCCTGGGAACGCCTTAGGATCCCCCAGTTAGAGCTGGTTAATGTGGCCCGGGGAAAGGGAAGTTTGGGGTCCCCTGCTTAAGCTGCTGCCCCCACGACCCAACCCCGGATAAGCGTTTGAAGATGAGATGAGATGATGAGATGATATGATTTATTTATGGACAGAAAGAAAAGGAGAGAGAGATAGATGAGCTTGGGTGGATAAGCGTGAGTATTCGGGATCTGAGTCCACTGCAGTAGCAGACTTGTGTTACTGTATTGATACCTGCAGAAATGAAACGTCAGCCTTAACGTTAGCTCTGTTAGTTGTCTATGTCCACTGTTGCTGGTTTTTCCTGCTGCTTATCTGTTGTTGAGACAAAATCAACGCACGGTTTGATCTGAAATTCAGAATCGTGGACATTTTATTATGAGCATTTTGAAGAGAACGCCTTTAACACCGAACGGAAATCCCCTTTTTGGATATAATTTTTCTCCTAGCATGTAAAGTATCAGGTGACAGTCATGCAGTGCAGGGCAGTGTGCCAGATTACAGATTAATTTAATTTAGAAAAACTTTCTTTTCCTCTCTTTGACATTTAGATCTACAAGTACAGAATCTGTACATGAACAGGTTGCTCGTGACTGAGTGTGACGGAGCATGAATGTGTATGGCTGTGTGTGCCTTTGTGGCACATTTGATATAAAAGGGGCTGCACTCAGCATTCAGAGCATTAATATAGCAGCAAAAAAAATATTGTCTGTGTGAAGATATAACAGAATAATGGCGTCCTGAGCCGAGAATGAAGTTGCGTGAATGTTAGTGCATGTGGCCGTGAAAACCGTATTTATGTATCGGGGACCGGCCTTTGTTTTTTTTCAGTATTTCGAGTACAGCTCCTTCACATTGGAAAACAACATTGCCAGAGGTCTGTCTGTGCTTGTCTCAAGTGATTGCTTAATTAGCGAGTCCTCTCTTCATCTTCCTCTCCCTCTCTCACTACTTATTTGTGTTCTTTATTCCTTTTAATCATCGCCAAAAAAAGTTCACCCCTCACTTCTCCTCCTCCATCTTTCCTATCTGTTCTTCTCTGGCCAACAGTGTCACACAGACTCCTCTGTTCTGTCCATCTCTAGCCTTGTATAATGAGTTCTTCTTGGGATAGTACATACTGCAATTTGGCCTTTACTCTGGGGCCAATAGGGAGTGGGAAATAAGAGGAGGAAGAAAAGTCGGCATTGATAGAGGGCAGCAGTCTGTCTCTATAGCAGCAGGGGTATTAAGTAAGTATGGTCGAACTTTGAGTTCAGAGAGAAATTCATGTTACGTGGCAAACTTAAATGACTGGCTCCCGAGACATGGGCGTTCTTGAAAAGTAAATTCAGGGATAGTTCAGATTCTGTATATCTGTGTATTTGTCAGATAGCCTGAGACTTGACATGGCCTTTGATCTTCTGACGGACGTTAAATCTACTCGGACACACATTCTCTCCCTCTGTTATTAGAAGGGGTGGTTTATTTTTCTGTCTGTTCTTCACCGAGTTTTTATGGATTTATTCAGATTAGGAGTCGATTGGACAGTTCTATTAAGCTGTTACGTCCTAATGTGCAGTTAGCCAGTATGATAGATCAACGTGGACCATAAAACCATATCATTACCTCTGTTTTCTGACTTTCTCACTGTGTGGCCGTATAATCAAAACCAACCACAACAAGAAAACAGGATTTGAGTCTAGTGCAGTACAGTGCACTTGTAGTCCTTGTGATTTCATAATGGACTTGAGTAAATACTGGTCCTGTGGTATGATGATCCACAGCCTTTCCCACAGTGTATTATATGTGTCTGCATCTGCTAAAGCCATTTAGTAACAGGACCGTTTCAAGTGTCATAACAGAGTGCTGTTCCCATCAGTTGCACATCAGCCTGTTCTCCACAGGGGGTCGCTAGTGATAAAGTTTTGATGTGCTGTTTGGCTCATTCTGAATTATATGTGTGTGTATTATGTAAAGTATCTTCTTGTGCTGTAAGGTATGACTCAGGTGCATCATGAATAGCTTGTACTATCTATGTCTAGAGCTGAAACCATGTATTAACTAATGAGTCGACCAACACAAACATTATTTAATTAATAATTGATATGCGGCCCTAATGCCAGTTTCAGCTTGTCATTCGTGAGGCTATTTGACAGTTTGCCTATTTGCCTGACAAGGAATTTTATGACATTATGTTAATAATCTGCAGATTAATCAATAATTTAAATAATTGTTAGTGACAGTAATATCCCACATGTCTTCATTAAAGTTGTAAAGTTCAGTTTTTGAGAGGTGTTGACTCAGCTGCACGGTCTTTTTGGAGGCTGCAGTTGAATGGTACTGCAATATACTGACAGGTGTTTCTGTTATTTTGTCCAGCCCATTTATATCAATGAGGGTAGGCTAAAAAAATAGAAACATCTCTTTGTTTACTGCAATTCATTTCAACAGCATATTTGCAGTATCGGGATGGGCGGAGTTAGAAAAATACTCACTCACTCTCTTCCCTGTCTGACATCTATAAGAGTTTGTTACTGTTGTTTACACCAAAGAAGCGGTGACTTTATTACATATAATAAAGTCGAGTTGTCTTTTAGAGGGTAAACTATTATCCGCCCAAGGAGATTCAAGCAGCAGTAGCTATCAATTTTGTCTTATCCACCGCTCGTAATCCATACTAATAGGTTTTGTCATTTCCAGACGAACAAGTTTCGCCCGGACTCTCAACCCTCGAATCTTTATGTTTTCTTATCACACGCTGGTCGGCTCCAAGTCTGTTATTTTAGAGCAGTCTAATCCCCGTCACTCCCTCTGAGGTGTTTTGCTCTAATGGCTGGCTTTTTTTTTTTTTTTGAGATGTAATAGCCAGTATGCGTCACTTTCTATGTAAGACCCACTATTCATTTTGAGACAATAGAGTGAGCTATGCTTGGGATCGATACATCTCTCTTTGTCTCTTTGTTTGCGCTGAAAGTGGACTTGGTTGCATTTTCCCTTCAGCTGGATACTACACCAGCATTTCTAAGTAATGTTTTAGAGCTTAATCTGTGGCTCTTTTTTGCTTTTGGGACGTTTCCATTCACAGCAATTTAGTTTTAATTCTCAGAGGGCGTTTTGCAGTGTTACCTCAGACACCAGGGGGTCCTTGATGTGTGTAATTGATGTTGAGACAGTTTTTGGGTGAAACTAGAGCAACGCTGAGCCTATGTTAGAGGTATGTAAAGGAGATGGCTTTACATCCTCACTCTCTTCAATTTTAAACGGCATGTGTGTAGCTAAAGGCACAGTGTAATAAAAGCTTGCCGGTAGCTTGTAATTGTGCTTTCCCAGACACTATAACTACGGCCGGAGTCAGAGATGATGGAGAAACAACACGAAGAACTATTAAATCCTTTTGCTTTCCTGAACACAAAATTTTGCCTTCCCTGTGAGTTATGTGAACAAACAACGAGCAGTAAAGCTGTGGGGCTGACAGGACTCATGGTGCATTGAGATCCTGCTCGTAAATAACTGCTGTTGTAAAGTCACTGTGAATTTACCATGCAGTTAAAGTTTCTTGGGTAAATAATTGAATATTAAAAGACATCTTTTTTAAAAATCTAAGCTATCTAAATGTCATTCCTTCATTTAGCGCGTAGATTTTAAAAGCGGCTGATGAGTGGCCGACAAAAACAAATACTTACCTGCCACAGTGGTGACCCTGATATACATATACTGTATTCTACTGAGAAATAAATAATAAAACTCTGCAGCAGTCGATCTAACTTGCTCTTTTTTCTTTCTTTCTTGCTGCCATGTTGATTCGACTCATCCCTCCATTGGCCTCTTCAACAGGTAAGACATTTATTTTACCCGTGATTCCTGATGCAACAGGCAGCTCTATCACTTCTCCCACGTTTCTTTCTGGTCTCAAGAGCTCGGCAGCAGACATTTTCTTTTCTCTAATGTCTTCCATGGATTTTATTGTGTTTGAGTAACATAAAATCATTTAGCCCCATATGCTGCAATACACCTTTGTTGTTAAGTGCTGGGTGTTTTGGTCACACAGAGGAACAGAGAGTGACGTCATCTCTTAGGTTGTACATGAGTTCACCTGCAAACACCCCACTCACAGGCAAATCCACAAAGAATGGATCGCAGCCACTGATAGCACCATGAATTGCTCTTCACTTCCAATCCCTGTCTGCCCCATCTCAATGTCCAGTTCACAAAAGATATAGTTCACCAATGATGTTACAGCGCAAACACGCCCATCGCGTTGTACATCCGCGATGATGTCATCACCTTACGCGACGCCCTGTTGTGCGTAAAACCTCTCTTAAGAATGAGCCTATTAAAACCCTGAAAAGTCTTGTAATAATAGTTCAAATAACTTTGAGAATGTTAAGAAATATGTTGTTCATGGGTCTACATTTGAAAATACTTTGGATCAATATGTTCTTTTGTGTTTATTTCGGAAAATATGATGAAAAACAGCTCAGCTTGTGATTTGAGGGCTATGAAGCATTTGGAGATAGTACAAAAAAATTACACCACATAAGCAGAAATACCAATGTAGGCACTGACAGACCGTTTCTGTTGCAAAGTTCAAAAGGGTTAAGGCAAGGAATTTAAACGGGAATGCTGTTGGTGTTTTGATGGCATGATCTGAAGTGGAGGACACTGCTCATAAATGTGCTTCATTACCAATAATGAAGCAAAAGCAGTTTTTCATTTTTTTTACAATTAAAAGTCTTTGGCTTCCTTTAATTTTGCCAGTATTCAACACAACATACCACTGTTGTGTGTCATTTACAGTCTTGTTTTTGTCTATGTATCCCATACAGCAAGAGTTCACAACTGGCATTCACATTAAAGCAAAAGCCTACTTTACCTTTTTTTCTTCACCTTTTATTGGAGCCAGCAGCAGCACACGAACTTTGCATGACCCCGATTCTCTAGTCTGCCTGACCATAGGTTCCTGGTCTGTCAACAAGAGGTCATTGTAGATAGCTATTCCCACAGTGGCTATTATGCAGGCAAGGAAATCAATCAGCTTTGAAATAAAAAAACAACAACTGTCTGTTCTAACACGGGCCACAGCCACACGGGCCACAGCCACACGTTCAGCCGTAACCCTCATAATTCTGTGACATTACAGACTAGGTCTTAAAACCTAGAGGCACTGTATGTATATCACTGTTTTTTCCATGAGACTGAGAACAGAAGAACATGTAAACTGTGTCTTCAGTGGGATTCATGAGCCCTGTGGCAGCAGCGTGAAGCCTGAAAGCCTTTACATTCCCTCTGCTATCCGGCACGAGGCTGTCTCACTCTGAAGTGATGTGTACCTACTAATGGTCCGGCTAAATACTCTCTGTGGGACCGGGGGAACAGTCGAGCCTATGTTAGAGACATACAGACACTACGGCATTCTGTCGTTGTGAGTTTATGGGCTGAGGTAATGACAAAAACTCCACACGGCGTGTAGAGTTATGGTCCCCACTGCTCTCACTAGCAACGCGCCGCATCACAGTGAACAATTGAACAGCCATAGAGTGAAGGAAAGGTAATACAGAGGAAGAGAGAGAGGAAGACTGAAATAAATGAATTTATCTTGGTGTCATGGGAGATGTTTAGTACAAAGAGGTTGACATTTGTGTTTTTTCTCAGGCTGTTGTTTGTGACCATGCATATTTGTGACCATTTTGTATGTGTGTTCGTGTATCAGCATTTTCATTCAGTGATGTCTTTGTGATCAATATTGTCTTATTTCTATAATTCCCCAAAGTCACTTGTAAGTTTGTAGTCACTTGTGTGACTTTTGCGTTGAATTTTCTGTTCCGTTGATACATTTCGAGGCTCTGTCTGCTACTGCTCTTTTGTGTCTATGTTCAACCATAGTGATCAGTTTTACAGAAGCCAAACACATCTGCACATGGCCCACATCGCCATGACACAGAGCCGGATTTAAATCAGCAAAATATCTCTTAAAGAATTTAGTTACAAAATGAACATAACATGCAAAGATCGGAATGGAAGGCGTCATCTATATATCATACAGTAAATGTTGCCATATCACAGTTCAGCAGCGGATTTTTCGACATTGCAATAGAAGCTATAAAATATATATATATATATGTGATAGACATTTATATCATTTTGACGGTATAAATCATCATATATCCCAGTCCTACGACTAGGACATCGCTGCATTAGGATTGGTTTTAGAAAGGTCAACCAAGACTTGAAGCAGGGATGTGAATCAAAGGGAAGACTGTCACTTAATAAACGATTTTCTGATCGTTTGCTCAATATTAATTCATAAAATCATTGTTCATAGTTTTCACATACCAGATGACAAATTGACACAAAGTCACCCTTTGGCTTTACTTGGCTTCAGAGTGTATTTCTGTCACTTTGTAAGCTGCAGGACAAATAGAAAAATGTGTGTGGAGTTGGCTGATTTCCCTCTGCACAAATTTCAGGAGTGAGACTGCTCCACAACTGGCTCTGACAAATGATACACTGAACAATCCAACAGAAGCATCTACAGCTGTATAGAAATTCACATGGTATTTTGTAAAAACCATTACAACAATGGTATGCTTGTTCAGTTTTATTATGGTAATGCTCAACAACGTCTGCCATTTATAAGATTCCTCTCTTTTTCCTTTATTTACAGTGTTTTAAGGATGCATCACTATGATTTTCGTAAGGTGCAAATGCTAATATCACTCAGCCCTATTGTACACACATATGCTTCCTTGTAATTGTGTGTTATTATGTCTAGTTGTGGACTATAGTCCATCTGCCTGACCCTGTCCTTCGGAGCACACTCTGATTGGCTGTTTGACAGTGTTTAACTGCCTATTTACATCTGCTTCTGATAGGCTGTCCCTCACTGCCATGCCTTTCTTGCCTAGGGAGGCAAATTGAAGTGGTTAAGTTGTAAAACCAGGAATTTGGCTGAGACCGTGACTGGATCAGGAGTCACTAATGGTGTGATTCCTTATTTTATTTGATGTTAGCCTTGTTTATTGTACCAGATGCTGTCTTATCTGTGAATCTGTAACAGATTAGTTTGGTTGATGGAGGGAAGTAAAACGTTCTGTAATCTGAAAGGTGTCTTGTTAACTCCATTCCACCGAGGCGCTTATCTATGCATGTTTTCAATGCAGCCCAAACTTTTCTCCTGTTGTTCTCAACCACAAAGCACACACACACACACACACACACACACACACAAACACACACACTCCCCCTCTCTGTCTGTTGCACACACTCACACAGAGTCACAGGAGTTGAAGATAGCGGTTTTGGATGTATGTAACTGTTACAAGATACTACTTTACTGCTTTGTGAAACAGAGGGACTGGCTTTCTGACTGTCTATAAAATCCTGCTAGTGTACTCTGGTACTGGGAACAAGAACAGCTTTCCTGTCATTCAGGATACACACTCACACAGTATTCCGGACATCATGCCTCTGGGATCTCGCTGTGGGAAACTTTGAGGGGGAGTGTTCAAAGGTGGTGCTTAAATCTGAGCTTGTGGGACAGGACACAAGTATTGAACAGAGGTGGATGTTTGATGGTTTAATCTTCTCCTTCTCCAGTGGGAAATTGTTTCACAATGAAGTGGATTTGATCACGACACAATCCATGAGGACTTAACTTTAGTAGATGTGAGTGTCTGCGAGAGGACCAGTAAGGGAAGTTTCCGATAAAGAAAGTTGCTGTCAAGGAGTTTATCCGTGCTGACAGCAGACTCAAGAGGACTTGTGTTCAGTGCTGCTGAGATATTTTGTTGTTGCTGGGCTTCAGAGTGGAAACTAGCACTATGGCCGGGGTCACTAGGAAGGGATCTGGGAGACCCTCTTACTACTACAGATTCCTGGGCAAGTCCCGACTGCAGCGTCAGCGAAGCCGGTCCCGCAGCCGCACCAGGCCGTCTGCCAGCAAGGGTAATAAATACTACTGCTAGGAAAAGTTCACCATGCAGCAGTTTTGACCTCATGTACACCACAAGACTCATGTACAGTCTAGTAACTTTGTTCCTGCGACAAACTGTAGCTGTAGCTTATAAAGATAAGACAGAACTTGTAGCTCACTCACTCATTTTGATAGTGTTTGTGTTGCTGTTTCTGCATATTTGTGGTGGTATTAAGTATTTATCTTTGGACATGTAGGTTACATTGAATACATGCACAAAAATAAATCCTAGTTAATGCTTTTATTCTGAAAAAGATAATATTTCTACTAAGCTGTCTTCATGGCTAATAAAAATGAATATTCCACTAATATTCCAGCTTAAATGCAGCCGTGCAGGATCAGATTTTAAAAAAGTTTTCCACCAGTGGCAAACTTGTTCAATCGTGCAGAACACAGCCTCCCTCTTCCATACCCTCTGTCATCTCCTTGAAAAGGTGTTGCGATTATTTGTGCATATTCGAAAACACGTTGATATCCAAGCCTTTCATAATGTTTTGTTGTGTTTCATTTTGAATACGAGAACTACTTTAATAGTAACATTATATTTAGAACCCATTGCAGCACTCCACTGTTGCGGTGTCGCGTGTTCATGAGAAACAGAGTGAGATGACGGTTTGGCGTCGCGATTCACAAAGTGATGCTACTCTCAAATTGCACCATCAACACTCGCAGCCCACAGCCTAGTGTGAACTTGCTGCGTTCCACCCTCTTGAGGTGTGAATATTTTTGTTCCTAGCAACCAAAAAACACTTTTCTGCACTGAAAAACTACTTTTTTTTGTCAGCCCATGTCCTCAAGCACTGCCTTTTCTGCCTCTCAGTACCCCTGTGCTTATTGCTGGAGGCAGTGTTTGAACTGCAAGGTTATAGTGATAAGTCTTCCCTGAGGCTTAGATCAAGTCACTTGGATTGAGAGAAATAAAGTATACCTGAAATCTGCAGCCTTTTGTTTTGTTTTTTTCAAGTTGTAACTTGCCAAACAAGATATTAAGTGGAGGACTGTTGCACATCTGTTGCCCGGTTGCTGTGGATATGATGCAAACTTTGAAGGGACAAAAGGGATCAGGCAGGAAAAAACAGGCTCACTTTCGCTGAAACTGAGCCTTGTTATTTTCTATTTTTTTAAAAGATAACTTTCATTACATGTAGTTGCTCTTCTATAGTCAGAGACAGACAAAGACAGACATCAGAGAGAGACAGACAGGGTGTGCAGGTGCCCGGTTTGTACTTTGCTTCTCTGTCTGATGAAAGAGGTGCTTTGAAGTCTCCCCTCTGTATCATTCACTTCTCAACAAAAAAACTACGGACACACTCACATGCAGTAGAGCTTATGCACAAAGACACACATGCCAACACACCCTGCCTTGATCTTCGTGGCTAAGTGCAAGCTCACCTCACGAAAGCTTTTACACACCACACATTAACGCACTGACGCACAGATAGGGTGAGAAGAGGTTGTTCCCAGATGGAGCAAAAGACCTCTCTCAATGCACGCTTTGATTTTGTCGTTGAAATAGTCAAAAAATAACATTTGGTTGTGCTTTGTGTGTCCCTAAAATTGTGTGTCGTTGTACATCAGTGCATTCTAGAGAGAGAGCCCATGTGGGTCTGTTGGCAGAATTTCTCAGATGGTCATTTGACTTAATCTCCTGAGAGGAATTAATAAAATTGAATCAGGCACTAAATGATTATTGAAGCTGCAAAGAAGGTCAGAGCCGTGTCTTTGGATTCACATCATGGACGGCTAATATTTCTTTTCACAAGTAATACTTGATGCAAAAAATGACTAACATTTCTAATTTGTTTCACTTTCTTAATGCGGCTTTAATCAATATGTTTATGGTAATAGTGGATAAAATGACAAGTTGTATGTGAACCTACGCTACCTGTCCAACACCAAACAGAGGATGCACAAAGTTAACTGTTGTTTTCCATGACTATTGACTACTGAATTGACTACCTAGTGGACATACTTGAGCATTTAGCAGGTGAAGAGCCAGGTTAGTGAGAGTAAGTGGAGACCAAAACACAGCTTGTGCTCACAGCTTGTTTCTGCTGTCCAGTGGCAGTTTTAGGTCTTTGTCATGCATTAATATGAAAATCTATTAGAAACCTCTACGGCTGTCCCCAATTTAAGAAATTCTAAGTCCACCACATTAAAAAATAAATAAATTAAAGATTCGTTTTATGGCCTTTCTTGTGCATGAATTAGAGAGTTTATAGCTGGCGGTTTGATAGGAAATGAGGGAGAGAGAGAGAGAGAGGGGGCGAGATGCAGCAAAGGGCCGCAGGTCGGAATCAAACCAAGGTTGCTGCGGCGTGGACTTTTAGTCTCTATATATGGAGCGCTTGCTCTAAACTCTGAGCCACCAGCCGCCCCAGTCCACCATTGTATCTTGTAATCCACAATGAATCATGCAAAAGTACTGCTTGGTTCGTCTCTTCGAAAAGTTCACACATCGCTCAAACTCCATTTCAGTTCAATTTCACCTATAGTACCAAAATTATAATAAAAGTTATCTCAAGGCACTTAACATATAGAGTAGGTCTAGACCACACTCTATGACCTATTGATGATTTACAGAGACCCCACAATTCCTCCATGAGTAACTGCAAGTTGCAGTATCTATTTATCCAGCAATCTGCCCTGAGTATGGGATCCAGGGTTCTTGGTTACGTGACACTGATACATTCTGGTTACTGCAGAAAGCGATAACCTGATAACTTAAGTGCATTTAAATGCCCCAAATGTTACAAACTTGGTAGGACTGCTTCATGAATATAGTAATGTTTACAACGATATGAAGTACTTTGATTTGCCAGGTATTTTATAAACTAGATATTCATCTGGTGTGTACCTCATCACTATTACAGTATTCATGTATATCAGATTACATAAATATTAATTGTATGTGTGATCCATGCTGTTCACCCCTCAATGTTATGTATGCTTTCTCTAATTCGTTGAAACGATGCGTGTGAGATTGAAAAAATAAACTTTCTACTCAAGTAAACAGTTCTATGTGCCTGGAGCTGGATGATGTGTTGTGGATGAAATGTGTCTCATTGGTGAAACCCAGCAGCACAGTATAAAAAGGGTGTTTTTGTTCACAACACAGCCATCAGCAGCTATGCGAGTTTATCTAGAGGAAGTTACTGTAGCGCCCCTTTATGTACACACTGTCACTGGGACAGATCAGGCGGCTGTTGAGGTGAGCTCATGTGTTATTATTTGCTCTGCATGTGTTTGCATGTCAGCGCGTCGTTATCTGTGAATGGAAAACTTACAGTATATCAGTCAGATTCACTCCCACATCACCCAGGATCTACTTCCCCTTCTTTCACAGGGGTTGGTGACATTTACATACAAAATGACCGCTTATCTCAAAAGAGACAATGGCAGAGAGACGGGCAGAGGAAGAGAGAACCTGTTGTCTGCTCTGGCTTGTTATGCTGCCGTGTTTTCGAATCTCTTGGTACAATCAAACCTTTTCTTCTGAATCGTTCCGTAAATGGAATTTTCTGTTATTTCTCAGAAGAGAAGTCATCAAGTCTATTTTTATCTGCATTGGCAGAGTCTTTGTAAAACCCATAACAGCTTTGAATTGTAAGACTTTCTACTGACAAGTTGTCTTGGCTGCGGTAAACTTTTCTATCTCCTCAGAGAGAGATGCTTTAGTGGAAGATTTAGGTCTCTGAAAAAGTGGATGGTTTCATTAAAGTCTGTCTCTTATATCAGGCCTCATGCTGGGCAGATTCTTTACCTGGCTGATTTGAGCTGTTCTTGCTTGCCGTCATATTGTTTGCACGGTATCAGACTGCCATCGGGGGTTGTGTTTTTTTTCTCACCTGTATAACACGGTTGATCTTACTTTAGTGAGACAAATTCTACTCAGAAGCTGGCAACACTTCACCTAAACACCAACTGGCAACTGTGTTTCAAATATGTTATGCACACATGCACGCACACACATACACACAGACACACACACAGAAACACACACACACACACACACACACACACACAGAGAAAAGACACTTTTATTACTTTTAAAGACATCCAGGTAGCATCAATTCCTTTCCTTAGACTTTTTAACCTTTTTTTCACTCTCACCTAACCGCAAAGTAATCTTAACCCTCAACCTAAACTAATATTTACTTTTACTCTCAATGGCTAGCCTTCCCAACTTTCCTGCCTTTATGCTAAGCTGAGCTAGCCGTCTCCTGGCTCCAGTTTTATACTGAAATAGACATACAAGAGTGGTATCGATCTGTCGATTCAACTTTCCTCAAGAGAGTTGATAATTAAATTTCCCAAAATATTTTAACTATTCATTTAAATGTGCAATACTTTGCTGCTTAACATTTCTTACATTTATGAAACATCAAAAAAAAGTTGGTCGATGAGGCGAGAAGCTACAGTAGGGAGGAAAATCCGGGGCTGAGTTCATAAAGATAGACTTGGACTTCGGCTTAGATCTAACTGATGGTCAGACTTTAGATAGATGTTGAAATTGATCCGAATAATACGGTCCTTAGTCTACAGTTAGCTTGTGGGCAGTGTGGCTAACTTCCTAGCCTTAAAATAGTCTAAAATATATTTTTGAAACTCGCCCCAGGTCAGGTCTAAGTGTTTTTAATGTTCAGTATCACATACAGTCTTTCAATGGCTTTAGAGGTCCACAATAACAATGGTGGCAGTATCTTAAAACAAGAACTAAACATAACAAAGAAAGGAAAAATTACAGGAAAGGGAAGGACAAACTAAAACTTTAGCAGAGGAAGTTTAGTGGTGATAGGAACCAGAGAAAGGTAATTACAGAACAATAATTCAAATAGAGTCCAACAGTGGTAACAAGCACATCACAGTGAAGTCCAAAGAGGTACGCTTTAGAAAGTAAATGCATGAAAAAGGTTTTACTATATTTTAATACACAAGCACTGACAAATGTAGGCTCTGACAGCTCTGTGACTGCTCCACTGAGAGCATCAAACATTCTCCAGACAGCACGCAGTACCAGAAGCAAAGTAACAACTGCGTGAAAACATGAAATATCGCAAAAAAAGAGTTAGAGCCAACAGCTTGCAATAAAGTGTTTGAACTACTCAATAACAACTAAATAATGCATTAACACTGACAGTTATTGCATGTAGTCATATTCTCAATGGGTCATTATTATAGAGAAACACTTCTGATCTGCGCTACTGCGTCATGGTTCATTTCTTTTCAGGCTGTTTGTGATGTTGCCAGATTTGTGTGTGTGTGTGTGTGTGTGTGTGTGTGTGTGTGTGTGTGTGTGTGTGTGTGTGTGTGTGTGTGTGTGTGTGTGTGTGTGTGTGTGTGTGTGTGTGTGTGTGTGTGTGTGTGTGTGTGTGTGTGTGTGTGTGTGTGTGTGTGTGTGTGTGTGTGTGTGTGTGTGTGTGTGTGTGTGTGTGTGTGTGTGTGTGTGTGTGTGTGTGTGTGTGTGTGTGTGTGTGTGTGTGTGTGTGTGTGCGTGTGTGTGCGCGCGCGCGCGTGCGTGCGCGCGCTGATGGGAAATGAGAACAGAAATAAGGCTGTTAGTTAACATGTCCAGAACAACACAGACAATCATAATGAGTCAGTTTCCGATGCCCACGACACACTTGTGTACACAGGAAGGCTGGCAACAAGTCTGTATTAATGCGTTGTGTCTTGCGGTGTTAATGTACTTTAAATATTAACACGATGTAGAGAAAAGAGGAGCATGGAGCTAAGTAGTACCGAGTTCAGACCTTAACATCGTGGTCAACGTTATCACTTTTCCTGTTTCTCTAAAACCGATTAGCCCTTTGATCTGTTTTTGCAGTTTGAACCCGAGCATCCTCTCCGAGATTAAGGTCATGTTTTAGTAAAACAAGGCTTCACTAATCAGCATAGGCAACCTCATTCTTTGATCATTAATTTCCAGCATATGCAATCAGGCCAAGGGGCAGGAGACTTTATGAGTAAAACTGGAGGAATTAATAAAGATGAAACAGAGTAGAAGTATTTCCCATCTCCTTTGTCAGGCCCTTTTTATTGGATGAGAAGTGAAAATGTAATCAATTGCCTGTGAGACCATATAATGGGAAGCAGAGACATGAGACAGAGGGCAGGGACAATTGATATAGCAATCATCAGTGAAGTGAGACCACCAGAGCTCCCCACATCATCTCGGTGTTTAACCGTGGATTGCTTTCTGATCTTAGTCTCATCTCTGGAGTCCGTGTCCCCGTTGACCCCCTTTTCCGTCAGCCTGGTAAATCATGCACATGGGCCAGATGACGCAGTTCTTTCTTAGCACCCAAAAGAGTCCAATTACAGGCGGACAGGTGCGGGCTAATCCCCCTTAATCCATAGATCTCAACTCAGATGACGAGTCAGCACTAGTGAACGATTTTGAGGAAATGGCTGTAGAATTATAGAAGAGCATCGACTTCCTTACCCTGAAATCAGTCTGTCGACGCAACATACAGCAGACAGTAAGTGCAAGTTAGCATAGATATTTTCCATGCACTCATGTATGGATATCACAATATGAGATTTTGATATAAGGATTATTGTTAGAGGAGTTTTCATGGTTTCACGGTTTTCACGATTATTATTCAGGGAATTTATTAAGATATACGCATGAAAATAGAGGCTTCCGCACATACTCATAGAACTGGAGTTACATTCAGGTAACCACTAAATATCCCTGAAAGATCCTTAAAGTAAAAAAACAACACGTGAACTACCCCACCCAAGTTTAAACAGTTTTGTTCCAGCTTAGGATTTGCTAGTGTTGTTGACTTGATCATAAGAGAGAGGATGATTTTTCTCGAGGATGTTGGAACACATTCGAAGTATTGTACCCTTTGCAGTCACTTTTCAACGGCATCCTTTGCAAATTGAATATTCATCTTTAATAACAACTCCCTGGTCATTTTGTAGACATCCAAAATGCTCTCATGCTGCCAATTTATGGCGCCTTTTGGCGGATATAGAGCTTGGATGCCCTCCAACATTTTTAAAGCTCTTCGACTCAATTCTCCAGGTGGATGGCACGACTCTCTCACAAACTGCGCGCATACACACACACACACACACACACACACACACACACGCACACGCACACGCACACGCACACACACACACACACAAACACGTGTACATATAAATTAAATAGAAAATTTGATTTAATTTAATTTCTTTGGTTATGTGAATCACAAGAGATTTCTTTGCGCACACACGAATAATGTGACTCGTGAGATTCGTTTTCACAACAATGCAGGAATTAGGACACCATAGATATCATAGCTTCTACAATTCTTACCGTTATGTAACCGTTGTTATGGCAAAACCTTTTTGAAAACAGGCTGCTCATATTTTGGTTGGACTTCCAGGGTCTGGATGTAACAAAACCACAATATGCAATGGAAAGACTTGAGGAAGGAGAACATATAATGCACAAACACACTCTTGAAAACCAGTCCATATAAGAAATCTCAATAATCATACAGAAGTCTTCACACATAACTAAAACGTTTCCAATAAAGTGGGCCTGTCATTCTAGGTTTGCCTTGCAAAGCCTGTATTTTGAGGGGGAAAATATCTGGTAGAGCTGTCGTATGTCATTTGGTAACATTATCAGCTGAGACCAAGCCTGCACAGGGTGTTTGTTTCATATCTGTGCGTCTGCTGCTAGATGTTATTGAAGTTGGTTGGATCGCAGTCTGCAGTCGCAGGAATGTTACTGCTGTGTCGCCCTCTGCACAAACACAAACTTCCTCCCTCTGCACCCCACTCTTCTCCTCCTCATCCACCTCCACCCCTCTCCTCTGCCTTCCCATAACACTCTGCAGACAAAGGCATGCATGTGCCAAACTAAACACGAAGCAGAGCCCCTCTCTCTGGAACAGGGTCAAATATAGAATTGTTAAGTTTGTGTAAGAAATCCAGCTTAAATCAGCTGTGGTTCTGCTTGATGCCGCCAGTATCTGAGCCTTTTTATACTGTTTATTGGGTGTATATGATTTGGATCGGTTCCATATTCCATTTTGAGTCTGACTCTGGTATAAATTCAGTCTGCTGTGACATTTGTATTCTCACCTCGCAGTCGACTGCAGACAGAGGCTCAATGTTGGCACAAAGTTAAGTGACTGTTGACTGTATCTACACTAGCAGTTGTTGTAGGTTGAAATGATTGTCTTTTACTCCCTCGTGTCCACAGAGTCGCTCCGAGGAGACGGAGCAGCACCTCTTTATCACCCCATCATCTCTGAGCTGTGTAAATACCACATCTCAGAGGTCAAAAGTCCAGCGCTGTCCTCACAGTTCAGTGTTAACACATTAGAGTCTCTGTGTACCCACACACTCTCTCTCTCCTTCCCCTCTCTCATTCTCCACCAACACACGTTTTAAGACTAAGCTAAAAAGCTTGACAATTCAAAGCTGTGCCTATAATACAGTATGAGTCTTGGTGGGCCTCCACTGTGACCTCCATTACATTTATCACTGTCCAGCTGGGAGTCGGATATACGGCCTAATGAGACACTGCCTTCTGACAAAATACATTTTTTAAAAAAAGGTCTTTCTGTCAGATTGCTCCTTGATTGGCATTAATTCACAGTTTATATTCTAGAGAAAGACGGAGCTTCTTCTTTTCTTTTCTTTTTTTTTGCAGCACTATCAGCCAGTCAAGACAAGTTTTAGTTGTCTTGTACTCGAGGGGAAAAACAGAAAAGTGATGTATTTGTGAGGGAGGGAGGATGAGACAAAGGATGGACCAACAGAAGATAGTCCTTCAGGTAGAGAGAACACAGTAAACACAGCTTGACAGCCTGTGATTTTGCTGCGCATTTCACCGGCCCACTGTGTGTGTGTGTGTGTGTGTGTGTGTGTGTGTGTTTGAATCTCTTCTGCTTTTTCCTCCTGTCATAACACAAGAACTCTGCATTCTCTTTGTAGGCTATTTTTCAGCCCTCGGGGTACAGACTTCTTGAAATGCCGACACATGCTGCTGTTGATAACGCCATCCTGTACTCTAAAACTCTCATTAGCTCGATGAGCACAGGTTGGAACCACAAGCTTCGATCGGTAGTAGGGCGGCATCCAACGGTTATTTAACTAGTGGATGAAAAGCAATTTGTGTTTGGAACTAAAATTTTTACACTTGTTTAGCTGTTTTCAGCAAAAAGTTGTAAACAATTCTTGTATCAGTTAGTGTGACATGTTGAAATAATGCTGCAGCAAGATTATATGCAACGTTCACTACACAGAAACAGCGGCAACAAAGTAAATAGATGACACATCTTTTCAATGGTGTAGAGGGACTTTAGTCATTCCTAAGGAAAAAAAACACACCTCAAGAACTCCATGTCAGCAGAATGATTACTGATGTAACCCCAGCAGTACAGTGTAGATACTGAATGTTCTTTTCAAGTTTGTAGGCAACTTAAACACCCCGGGAAAGAACCACCTTTGTGAATGTCCTCTTTCATCACATAGCCACTTAGCACAGGCTGCTCCTAGAGCAATGAAAGATCATAAAGGACATCACTCCAGGCGAAGGAACAACATGTGTTTAAAAATCCAACTGTCATCATTATTATTTGTTGTTATTATATGAGCACAGCAGCACTTTGGCACAGACGCACAAAACATCAAACGTTAGGCAAATGTTCATCACCATCCCTGCCCCCCCCCCCCCTAAATTATTAACTAGATGCTATCAGCTGCCTGTCGGTGTTCTAACAGCTGCCTGCCTAGTGTGCCGTTTCTCTGCACACCTCACACATGATCCAGACACATTATATTCATCCTGTTTGTCTCGCCTTGATAGCAACACGCAAAACGTTTGAAAAAATGTTGCAGTTAGTTTTCAGGAGTAAGCTAGGCTCTGAAACGTTCATCACCCCGCCTTTTTGTCTGCAGTCAGTTAGCAAGCAGGAACATCCTGTGCTGGTGAGGTCTGGTGAGAGGAAAGGAGGGATAGCTGTGACTGGTCACTTGGATGGAGCACGCCTGGTCGGGACAAAGAGGAAATATGCAGTTTGACCTATATAACTGCATCTTAATGGAAGGAAGGAAGATACATCTTTAGATATGATAGAACGATGGATGGATGGACGGATGGATGGAAGTTAAGATTAGCATATCAAAGATTATTACGATAATTAGCAATTAATTTCTTGCTTTTTGTACAAAAAAAATGTGAAATGACAACAAAGACAAAGAAAAGACTTTTCAAGCTTAAAATATGTATTCCTCTGGTTGCCTGGCAACCTCAAGGTGTCAAAATCTCCACATAAAACCGACACATGGGGCTTTTACACTTCAATATTTTTAGGGATCAGAATAACGAGATGCAGTGTGTTAATTAGTGAGTTTAACAGGTGCTAATAGGTGAGGATACTTCCAGTCTTCATGCTAAGCTATGCCAACCACATGCTGTCTCTAGCTTCACACTTAGCTTACAGCCATGGGAGTGGTATCAATCTTCCCAGATAACTCTTGCCAAGAAAGTGAAAGTTTTCCCCAAAAGTCATTTGTCATTTATTTTGTTTGATGTTCACAAAAATATGCATCACTCCCAGGCTGCACTCCCCCTATCTCTGCAAGCCAGACCGGGACACACATACACTTCTGTGCACAGACAAAATGCAGGTGACTATCATCTAGTCTGTGCAGCTTGAAGGGGGCCCCAGGGCTCTCACTTGCATTTTCATGGTCCCATTAAACAACTGTGAGAACGCCTGTAGGTGGGTGGAATCAAGACAGGGAGATGGCTCTATTTGTGGGTAGGTGGTGATGGAGGAGGGAGAGAGGGGGAATGACTTTTGAGGGAATGTGAAATGATCGAGAATAACAGCGAGAGAGCTGTCACGATTCTCCAAATCTGAAATTCTGATCCTGTCCTTGTTCAACTACGGAGTCATGATTCCTCAAAATCAACGGCTCATTGGTGTTATGCCCTTACAGCTGTCATTCACGTTTTCAAATTCCTCTTCCTCCTGTAGGATATGTGGTATCAAGTGTGATGTAACTGCCATATTTGTTTTGGTTTGTACCACACTAAGGGGATATGGTTCAATTTTTATTATTTAAGATGGGGGTATTGCAGATGCTGTTTTTGGTTTTGATAGCTGAATTTGAGAGTTCATTTTGGAATTAGAATCGAAATCATGACTCCCCGAACAGCAAGTGAGGTGCAACGAGCAGGCAACGGCAGATGATAATTTGATTTTGGATATAAAGTTGTCATACAGGATAGTTATTTAAAGGTAGAGGCTTGAAGAGAACATAAACCGGAGAGCACACAGAGGGTAGAAAGTGGATTGGTGAAGGAGAATGTCAAATTACATGATCATGGTCAAGAAGAGAAGGCGGTGGATAAGGAAATTGAGAAAATGACATACAGGGAATGGATTGGAAGACAGAACAGTTCGCCGTGGTAGTTCAAAGATGCATCGCATTTTGACAACAGCTGTTGTTTGTGGGCCTTCTGAACCTTTGGTTGACCTAACAAATAAAGCCTTGCATGCCCTAATTCTAACCCTAACCCCTCAACGACTGTTAGACAGACTCCTCTAAACTGGAAGTGTTAACAATCTGAAAAGCAGCCACCACATGCAAACGGCTCTTTGATTATTTACTTCAGTTTGGAATTTGCATTTTAATTCAAGTTTCATTGGGCATGTGTGTCTGTTTACTGTTTTTCCGATGGTTAGGGGGTTAGAGTCAGAGACACAGGAGCGAGTTATGGCAAGGGAAATTTTCCATGAATTTGTAGAGATGCATTACACGCAGATGGTGACAACATGTGGAAGCGTGCACTGCAATTTCACACAGCAATTAGTTCACAACTAAATGATGTGTGTTTGTGCATGCGAGCTCTCCTCTGAGCGCTCGTAGCAGCCAGCTGGGTACAAGTGGGGAGATTTCAGTTAAGGAATTAAGGAAACTCGAGGGGTAAATCCAGTGAAGTTGAACACAGAAATAATTTGACAGAAATTCACACTGCTGACTTAGTTCAGTCAATATTTTATGATTACCCTATCAGGCCTATTTACTCATGATTGGTTTTCAGATTTAAAAGGATTAAGTACACTTGTTGTCATGGCAGCAGTCATTTCGATGCCACAATATTTGTTTATCATAATGAGGAAGTGTGACACGTGTTTGAAATGTTCTGTTTTTATTCAATGTTGTACCATGATAATGGGTTGAGCCGGTTTCCGTATGCCCACACTTCCCCCCGCATTAATTCCCTGAAATCATTTAGAGTCATTTTTAGTGTTGGAAAAACTCCATTATCCAGTCTTAGAGTGTTGTCCAGACAGACATCTGTGATCTATTGTTAAAGACTCATGATCCCGTTCATTTTCATGCATGAAACAGCCTCCAGGATGGGGCAGGACCAGCTCAGTCACCCTGCTATGAATGCAGAAACTGTTACATTGTACATGTGGATATGGTCTTTTTGACTTACAGTCACAGTTTTAGACTTGAGATTTGGACTTTAGTCAGACTTAAGTCTCAAAAATGACTTGACACTTGACTTTTTGACTGCTGTGAGAACTAAACTGTAAGATCTGACACTTGAAAATAGCATAATTTCAGCCTTAAGGGTTGACTGGTAGAAAAATATAAAAAAAAATAGATGCAACCACAATAGGTAGGACTTGCATGACTATACATCCGACCTATCTGGTTGTTAGAGCTCTGCATTGGAATAACTTAACATAGCTCTGAAGACACATTTATAAATGTTCTGTCATTTTAAAGGTCAAAAGATTCAGGGAAAATTTGGGCAGAATTTAATATAGTAAGAATATGTTAAGCATGTTTTCTTTAGTGCATGATCACCTGAAAATAAGCACCGTCAATTAAAGTCATCAGCACTCGAATGTAAGTATACAATGCTTTTAATTTGCACAGAAGCAGAGAAAATGGACACATTCCAGCTCCATTTTCTGTGCTGCTGTGCAAATTAAGTGTTGTACACTTAAATGTGAGTGCTGACGGCTTATTTTTCCCACCATAGTAATTCCTACAAGCTTGGCACACAGAAGAAGTTTCCATTAGTTGCATTCTATAAGCCCACCTCAGACGGACTTTACACTTAACTTGGACCACCTGATCAGTCACCTCTTAAATCTTATGTCATTCTCTGTACAGATTATATTTATCTCAAAGCTAATGCAGATGTCTTCTGTATAACTCTAAATTCCTCACCTCTAGAACCAAGATAGGCTCAACATGTCTCCGTGACAGAGAGACTAAGTAATTTGGAAATCAAATCATCACCTCCACCGAGAAATGGATCTTTGCTTGGAGGATCCAAGTGGTTCCACTTTTCAATTATAGACGTTTGATTTAACGACGGAGGACGTCTGCTCTGTGTCAAAGCAGATTGTGTTTGTCTGCTGTTTGTTGTCGAGGAGCGTGTTTATGTTAAGCTGAGAATTATGGGGGTTGGGATGCGAGCCAGTGCTTTGCCCAGCAGGAAGTGCTATTCTGCCATTCGTTCTTTAATTACACTGTGCGCTAATTCAGTCAACCAGCCTGTTAAAACAGCAGACAGCTAATTTAACACAGCTCAGCTTGACAAGCTAATAGAAAGGATAGCACTGACAGACACACAACACTCCAAGGGTGTGCACTTGTGTTGGCTAATTGGAGATGTGTTATATGCAAATGCTATATTACTTTTGGCACGGAATTTGGTTCATCCAATTTTACTTTTTTCCTTTGGTTAATTGCATATTGCTGTTTCTGTACTGTAATGTCATATATCCCATAGCATTCTGATTTTACAGATTCGTTTTGAGGTCTGAGATTTGAGGATTAAGAATCATAGCATTGCCCCGCCTCCTCTCACTCAGTCACAACGCTGACAATTCGTGACTCGTATCATTCGCTCCAGTGGAATAAAATCATTTGCATTCAATTTGGTTCCACAACTGATTTTGGTTGACAAAGAAAACAACAGGAGTGCTGTTTGGAAATACTTTGGATTTGAGGCAAATGAAAAGGAAAGGCCAAGGGTAAAAACAAGCCCATATATAATCCCCAGTGGTATCGAAAATGTTATTGAATATGCACTAGTCCAGAGATGTCACTGATAAAATCTGGAGATCAGTGGGAAGTTGCCAATAATGTGGTTAACACTTCTATTATATTATATACTACAGTGTAGTGTGTGAGTGTGTGTGTGAGAGAGAGCAGTGGAGGAGGATTTGCTTCATAATTTCATCCTTATTAGAGTCACACAGCCACACACATTTAACACTTAATTTCATTAGTTTTCGACGTTGCAGTCGAAGATCTCATTTAAATAATCTAACACAGTCAGTGACCCAGTGTGTTTCCAAAAGATTATCAGATATATCTGACCTAGTTATGCACATTCTGTTTTGGGCTTGTTTTTTTCAATATACCTTTCAGATTATATCCCAAATAAAATGTGGACACTTGTGTAAAACTCAACTATGACATGTTAGTGTTGTGTCCTTACATCAAAGTTGCAGTTTATGGACAGAACACGTTTTCCAAACAGCTTTCCATTCTTCATTCGGGGTTATATCAGTTCGCTAAATGACTAACCTGTTGATGATTTGCTCCGTACCTGAACTGTACAGATAACGTTGGTGGCTCTCTGAAATCTGTGGAGACATGCACGCTCAACATTACTCGCATTCCTCACATGTCCAGATTTGCTGCTTCCGCACACATGCACAGCCTTTGACTCCAGACCTCTTTCATAGCTCTTTCATATACTGATCTGAGAAAGAATTCGATAGAGGCACGCACGAGATAAAAAGATAGCCGATAAGCTCAACAAACGGAAAAATGAGAAAATCAGGAATGAAAAGCAACAGCCTTTTACTCCTTGAATGGACTAATTGATGCATTCACGGGTAATATAATATAGTCCGGTGTAAACATGATGCGACCCCAAAAATATTTTTACATGATCACATATAACATTTTCCTTTGATTGTGACGTGAATAAGCATATGTTGAATGCTTTAAACATCCCAGGGTATGGTCTGGGTTTGTCATGGTTAAATATGTTTCACCCATATTAAACCCCTTTACTTTGAGCCGTCCACCTGGCATCACAAACTTCACACGCTTACTCAACTCTGTCAGTGTCAAAGCTCTACCTTTGGTTTTGTTTTGTGAAGGCTAAGCTAATCTTCTTCTAGCCCCATAGCTAATAGACAGAAATAGGAGTGGTATTGATGTTCTTGTGAAACTCTCTGCAAAAAGAGTGAATGATTGTATTTCCAAAAATGTCAAGCTACCTTTTTAAAAACGTGAATCTGGTCTTTTATATTGTGAAGAATACATGTTTAAAGATCTTGCTGTGTTTACAGAGTCTCCGCCGGAGAGGACAGGGCGCAGACGCAGCATGCCAGGCAGCTCCTCAGACAAGAACACACCCACTATGGAAGCTCCATCCACTGCTGCCACACCTTTCAGAGTCACCGTGAGTACTGTGAGTTTGTTTCAAGGCATCGTCTCTGTCTTCTCCATTTTTTTTACCTTCTGACTTCGTCTCCGGCTCTGGGCTGTAGCTCAATGCACAGAAGGCTGGTCTGGTGTCCAGATGGACCCATGCCAATCTGAAACCCATTTACTTCAAATGTTGTAATGGGGCCTTTGATGTTTGACGTTTACACATCACACATCTACACATCCTGGGTTTATGTTCAGGGCACCAACCTTTTTTTCTACATCCTGTGTGATGTTTCATTGCATCTCACACTGAATCGATTTAACATGCTTCATGTGATCCAACATGCACGCTCCCACACCTGTGCACGCACAACAGTCACTCAACTCACTCATAAGCAAACTGTCTCTCTTGCTCTACGTCAAACACACACGCACATGCGCACAGACACACATACACACAGAGCTGTCCTTTGTCTGTCATCTTGCTCTAATTCAAATCTGGTATGTGTTCTGCCATGTTTAATTCAAAAGATAAACAGCCAGTTAATGAAGCAAAAAATTCCGCTATGAGTCATCAATTTCAGTCTAATTAGCAATTAGCAGTGCATATTTCCATTAATAAATAATGAGTAGGGGGATGACGACCTGGAGGTGAACTGTAAACAGTAGATGTTAGGCCAGCAGGGGCCAAGAGCACTCAGTCTCTCGAACTTCAAGTTTCAGCTGGCGTAGCAGGTAGCCTACATTAATGGGCCAAGTTAATGGCTAAAATACATTATATTCTTTCTGAAAATGGAAAACACTCACAGTCATTTCTTTCATTTTTCTCCATCAGCCTTTTTCAGCTCTTGACATTTCACAAAAAGTAGAGTTCAGGCTCCACATAAAACAAATAACGATGCCTCTAAGGCATAGTAATGGCCCACAGTAAATTAAAAAAAAACAAATAAGCTACACCAACAGCCTGTGTTGGACCACCTGCAGAGCGAGAAAAAAGTGTCTTATGAAACTGTTTAAACCTTATTTTTGGAGTTGCACATATAAAACCACCACAGCTTGGTGAACTAGAGATTGCCTAACTCTCATCTGTTCACATAAAAATAAAGTTTCCAGGGGCTATGGATTGCGTGTGTGCATGCACAGTAAATGTTGCATGTGTCTTGTGAATGTGAATTGGGCTGGCGAACCGCTCTATTTTGGCATGACCAGGAATCGATGAGTGCATACAGAGAGATTTAAAAAATAAAAAAGGAATAAAAAGCTTGTAGGAGACAGAAAGGGTCAGATAAAGGGCTAAATATTGATTAAGTGTCTCTTACACAGCTCCTTGTACTCTCCAGGGAAGAAAGAGAGAGGGAGAGAATACTGCAGCAAAGTCATCCTGTCTCAAGCACATTACCACTTAACTTGGGCTGTGGGCTTATTGCTGGGCAGCAGCAACTTCTTGCACAAAGAAAGCGGTTTGACCCTTTCCTGCACTTTTCCTTACACCGCCCTCTTCTGGCCTCTGATGGTACAGTAAACAAAGTTCCCCATAGCAACTTTTTCCATCAACTCTGGTTGCCAACTACTACTAGCCAATTAGTAAACAATATAGATCAGATATAGATCAAATGGATACACGTACAGTAGAGAGAGAGATCCAATACAGTATGTAGATGGAGCGATTGGAGGGTTAGATACAGTAGAGGCCGGGTGGCAAACAAATGTAGGAATGCAAACAGGAAGAGGTGCTTTTCAGGCGGTCATATTCTCCTTCTTCTCTCCTGCATCTCCCACTTTTAGCGATGACAAACCACCGCTCACTTTTCTCCCTCCAGTGAAAAGAGATGTGGTGACATCTAAAGTATCCCTCCTAGGCCTTGAGCTAAATCTGTCAAAATGTTTTTCTCTCATGTTCTTTGCAGAGATTGGGTTCAACGTCTGCACACACAAATGGAAGCCAGGAAGACACACTTACAAACACACACGTGCGCGCACACACACACACACACACGTGCGCGCACACACACACACACACACACACACACACACTCCTAAGCATATCCTCTAGCACTTCTCAAAAGCAATTTCTCCCCAGTGGGCATGGAGGAAAACTAGAAATCTCTCCAAAGCCTAATCGTTCACTGCCAGTTCAGAAATATTAGAAGATTGCATCCATTAAATATAAAAGTTACAACCACGTTGTTTCTCTTATTCAATACTTGTTTAAGGAGCAGATAAACAAACTGTATCTTAAGTCTGTCACGTCCCTGTCCTGCTGATGCACAAGCTGGCTAGATTGATTCTCAATTCTGACTTGGCTCCTTATCCAATGTCTCCCCGACTTCATTCCACCTACCTCTCCTCTCCTCTCAGATAATAGCAGGGGGGTTAATTGGACAGGTATGTCTCTTGTTTTCATCAGGTTGTGCTAGAGGAGGACAAGAGAGGTTGATGTGGAAGCAGGGAACACCCTGCTGATTGTGCAGGCACTGATTCTATCAGCCCCCATTAGGGAAGCCGGGAACTGCCAAGCCAAGGGAATAGACTTAACTTGTTGCAAGCATTTGCTTTAATTTCATGAAAAAAAAACAAAAACTAAGAAAAAGCACAGCGATAAAATTGAGCTGTCCTCTTAGTGCTGATTTAATGGGCTTGGACAGGCTTAGATTACAATCAAGTATACAAGCCTCTAATGCACTCTCTCTCTCTCTCTCTCTCTCTCTCTCTCTCTCTCTCTCTCTCTCTCTCTCTCTCTCTCTCTCTCTCTCTCTCTCTCTCTCTCTCTCTCTCTCTCTCTCTCTCTCTCTCTCTCTCTCTCTCTCTCTCTCTCGCACGCACACACACACACACACACACACACACACACGGACATGCGTAAGGTATGCTAACACACATTTGCACTGTAAACACAGTAAATATGGACAAACACATTCTATCCACAACCATCAAATTCCCTTTGGATCTAGTACAATAAGCTGGGGCTGGAGGGTTGGTGAAAACCAGGCCCTCCTCCCCTTCGAGAATGCACGTTGAGTCAGATTACTCCATCCCCTCCTCCCACTAATTAGCTGTCAGCCATAGAAATGCAGAATAATTAGCGAGCTCATTGAAATTTACGCTAACATGTGACACTGTAATGCCCCTGGTCAGGTTGCACTGGCTGTAATAGCCTTATCATTTCTCTGTGTTTGCAAAATGAAACATAAAGGGCCTGACATTACAGCAAAACGAATGATATATGACACAGAAATGAATAAATGGACTGATCACTATTCATGTCCTGTATTCAATCAATGTTTATATATACATCTACAGTATATATTTATATATACATATAATATATATATATATATCCCTCCTTTCCTTTTTACTACACAATGGAACAATGACAATGGCATCTCATTAGATGTCATTTTTCATTGTGTATTATTGTGTATGAGGTACTTATTCATAGTCAGTGTGTTACCTACAGAGGATGGCGGTCTGCACGCCCCCAGTTTAGAGAAATAGTCCCAATACGGAAGCAAAGCAATGTACTACTGTGGATTGGGGCAGCAGCTAAACATATTTTAGCTACGTAAAACAATCGATATCAGTTTTAAGTGCACGCTATATGTTGAATATTTTCCCTGCTTTACCTTGCCGTCTATTTTAGGTAATACACTCACTATGGATACCTCATACAACCTCACTTCAAAAAATCCAAACTATCCCTCTAGGAACCGATCATATACAGCGAGACATAATGTGTGCTTCTCAGTTGTCAGGAAATCTCAGCCATCACTTCCCTTGATATGGAATAACTGGTGTCATGGAAACATATGCTTAGATGAGGACTGATCCGATTACAAACAGCAGGGAGGAGCGGCATTAATACTACTGTATTTGACCATCTTTTGTTTCAGCTCTAGCTTGATTCTTTCTGCAGAACCACACTGTGCTCTGCTGAGGCCCGATCCGCTGCCGACCTTGTCACTCATTTGCTACACTTCTCTTCTTTCTTTCCCCCTCATTCTGTTTCATTCTATTGCTATTGCTACCAACTCATGCTCTGCCACCCCCACACTGTGCTTCTTCACTTTTTCCATTTATCCTGATGCTCCTATAGCTCATCTCTCTCAGGCTGGCACTTACTGTCATTTTCTCAATTTTGACTAGTCTCACCTCTATCTTGTTCGCCTCTCTAATTGACCATATGTCCCTATCTTTATGTCCCCTCCTGCATATATATATTTTTTTATCTTGTTCTCTCAATCATCTTGTATGAGCAGGTGCTGAGGGCAAATTAAATGCTAACATTTTTTGCAGTGCTTCCAGTCTGTCTTGCCTCTCATGGGGTTTAATCTGGTGTAATCCTTACTGAAGGAATGCAAGTGGGGAAATCAGCTGTTCATATCTGCTGCGTTTTAACCTGTACAATAGCTCTACAAGAGCTTTGACAGGCTGGCTGAATTAGAGAGCAGAGTAATGCCACATCACTGTCTCCATGTATTGGAGAGAGTGAGATGGAGAACGAGGAATACAAAATAATAAGAAAAATGAAGGGGTTGTGTACCTTTTCTCCCTTTTTCCTCTTGTTACTCTTTCTTCCTCCGTTCTTAAGAGTCCATTCATCAGGGGAAGTAGAGAAGTAAAAACAGAACAAGCAGCCACTAATCAATCCGCGCCTACAGGGACAGGTTTCTATGCACTGAATTATTTCTGCAGATGGAGAAAAAAGGGAAGCATTTTAATTTGTTAGCTGTGAGTATGCCAACAGCAGCAGGCACACACACAAACTCTCCAAGGACCACAGGGAAGAAGCGTGGAATTACTATGAATTTGGAGGTGATTATGAATGATATCCATGTGTGGGTGGGTGCCTATTTCCGTCTGCAGTGCCATCTTTGCCATCAAAAAGTCCAAATCCTTTTGCCTCTCCTTAAGTCCTCTTGTCATGTTTTTTGAATGAGCTGATCTGGGGTCGATGCGAAAGGCAGTCGAAGAAAACAATATTCCTGCACGCTGTCTGAGTCACATTTGTCATTGTTTAGAAAGGTGCCTTTGCTAATCCAACCCCATGCCCACCCACTCACATGCAAACATAGAGTGCAAGACAGCTGAGGGTGAGAGTTTGATCTAGCAACCCTGTCAAGAGCTTCAGGTGCCAGTCTTTTACCGACAGCGGCGAGTCAGTCAATGTTTAATTAGCTAAAAGCCCCTGAACAAGTCTACTGGTGGCAGGTGGCAATAGTGAGCCATTTGCTGCCCACTTTGGGTAGGCTTACATACCATTTCCGATTAGAGTTACTGTCATAACCACAAAGTCTGATCAGTATTGAGTACGCACAAAGTACCCATTGCTGACAATTGATTTCTTTTGTTATGTTTCAAGAGACTAGTGTAGGGATTTAAAATGCATAAGGTCCTCCCACAACCTTGATAAATCTGCAGTAGCAGCAATCCATCGACATTAGCTGTGTCCCATTTTCATTCTACAATGCAGAGGCACTGGTCTACTGTGCTGCGAATGCCTGGCCCTTCCTACACCCAAGACATGGTCAAACCATATACCCCAGCCCGTCCACTATACACTGCTGCTGCCAAACGGCTTGCTTCTCTCTCATTACGAAGGGGGCGAGATACTGCTCAACAAAATGCTGTCTGTGTTGTCCTGGCTCCACAACGGTGGAACGAGCCCCCTACTGACATCAGGACAGCAAGCAGAGACCCTACGCATCTTCTGTAGCAGACTGATTCTGAAATCAGTGTTTATGTACTCGCAGGATTCTTGTACTTTTTGGGTACTTCATGGTTGAATGCATTTATTTTAAGACGTTTTGGATAAAGGCGCCAGCCAAATTAAATTATTATAATTCTACTAATTGCATGTAAAAGGTGGTCTATACGAGTATACTGTTTTTGCAGTACAATAAATTTACCCTCAGTAGCATCTGTCATAAGACTTTCCCTGCCACGGAAATTCCCACGTCTCTCAAACTCCATGCCCAGGTTTATTATTCAGGCCTTCTGTTGAAAAATTTGTAGTCTCCAAGCGCAAACGGATATATTTTCTCAGGCTTTTGAATTCTCCCTCCAGAGCTACAGCCGAAAGAATGTATTCAACTGTAATCAGCGGCTGAGTAGTGCTCCTGAACTTCACGTGTAGAAATTGGTGGAGTGCCCCTTTAGTACAACTTGTTTTCCAAGATTTTCCACAAGCTTTCAAACCACCACCTGCAATTTCTTTTAGTGTTAAGCAGCTGTGACTGGCTCCTCCATTTCCTTCGAGCATTGGATTGTGGGACAGCACGCTCAAAGCATTTTTACTGTGAATACTGACTGTCTTTGTAGTAAACTCAATGTCCGTTTTGCAGTGTAAACACGTAAAAGGCCTAAAATGACTATGGAACTTGGACACAACAATTGTTTTCGTTCACACACCAATGGAACGGAGACACTCCCGTGATAGGCGTTTGTGGAATATACTGACATTGACAGGTCTTTGTTCCTTGCTCAGAGTGTTTAACTGAGGACAGGTGCTGTTCATCAGTATGCTGCAGCTCCTCTGTGATCAGCTGGCAGGCTGTCTGGAAGTTACTCTGTAATTATCCCTATTCCATTGTTGCCCAGGGCAACCTATTTACACTGTAGGTGGTAATTACACAGGTGTGTTAATGGCCTGACTGGGACACAGGGAGGTCTTTTCGCTGCGTGTCTCCTGCCTTCGTCTTGTGAAATGCATGTATGTATGAGGACGCAGCGTGGTATGTATGTCTCTTAGGTGGAGTTTATTCACCACATTGTGGCTCCTTAATGTGTTCAGTCTGTTATGCAGACAATAAATCAGCTGCTGTGTTGTTTGATCGGGATTAAAAACTACACCTGAGCCTGAACACTGACTGGTTTAGTGCTTTCTCCATCATGCTGGTTGCTTGTTAAAGTCTGTCTTCTTTGTGCTACCATCTTAAGTTGCTCTATCAACTCTCTCCTATACACCCTCTTATTTCGAAGTCCTCCTTTGTCTTCGTCTCCTTCCTGATCTTCTTTATCACAGCAGTAAAATCTAAAAAAAAGCAGAAAAGAAACTAGCTTTCTCTCTCTCTCTCTCTCTCTCTCTCTCTCTCTCTCTCTCTCTCTCTCTCTCTCTCTCTCGCTCTCGCTCTCGCTCTCGCTCTCAAAACTTGCAACAGCCTCCCATTTCTGCACCACATCTCATTTGTTCATATTCTCTCGCACTTAATGCCAGCCGGCAGTTGCCATGGAGACGGCGAGGTGCTTGGGGGAGTGTGATTGCAGATGTTAGAAGAAGTAAACACAAAGACTCAGACAAAGAGAAGAATGAGAAAACTAATAAAGGGTTGTATCCATTGAATTAATGTGATTAGAAAACATGATTGTGTGTTGCAAGTCGTCACAAATACTGACATGATTACTGTTGTGGTAAACAATCTATAATTTTTGCATAAATAGTCATATTACTCACTGGCTTATTATGTCTGTGCTCTTGAAGAAACTTGTTTTTTCAAGGTTCTGTCTGTGAATGTGTTGGAAGTATTATGTCTCTTAGTATTCAGGGAATGTGTGTGTGTGTGTGTGTGTGTGTCTGTGTGTGTGTGCCTGTGTGGCTGTGTCACCTTGTCCTCACTTTTCTGGCTGTGAACATCGCTCTCGCTCTGATATGAAGATCTATACTCATTTATTACCAATGAACTATTCACGACACTCTGAATTTAGGACACGGAGCACCAGTATTAAGAAGTTCTGTCCCTCTGCCAAGTCGAGCTCGATGATTGACATCTCTGAGACTTTCCTCACAAAGTAGCGGTGGCAGTGGTTTTATGGACTCTCTCTGTCTCTCTCCTTCAGGGCTTTCTCAGTCGGCGGTTGAAGGGCTCAATAAAACGCACCAAAAGTCAACCCAAACTTGACCGCAACTCCAGCTTCAGACACATCCTGCCTGGCTTCAGGAGCGTTGACAATGACAGGTAGGTGTTTGTTGGTTGCGGTGATGCTGACGTGTGTTTGTGTGTGCTGTGTTTTTTCATGCCTGTTCTCTTCCTGTGCATCTTTCTGCCCAGTGGCTGGTTATTCAGGCCACTGTTGACATTTGCGTGTTGTGCTGTCAGTGTATCATGAGAATAAGTAAATCTGGAATCACCAGTCTGTCACTTCTAATTTGTGTCGCTCTTTCTCTCTTTCTCACTGTTACACATGATGATTCTCTTGTCATTTGTTGTGTCATGCCACTGCACATTTGGTTTTCGATTAGAGTTGTGGCATTCAAGGCATGTCTTCGCAAAAAGGTTGCATGTGTGCGGTAATTTGATTCATGTCTTCTTTGCCTCGCCATTAGGGCTGGGCAATAAAAAAAATGTTGAATACCCTAAGACTACTCGTTAAGTACATAAAAATATTAGATAATGTAAACTGTTAAATAAGTCAGAGATCAAGTATCAAGTGCAGTAACAAACAATATTACCACCAGTAGTATTACCATGTGCTCTCCGCATGTTGATAGACACATCACACATGCAACACACATATTGCGGATATAGATTGATAATTTCTTTTTCTTTATTCTTTGTTTGCAGTCTAAGCAACTGCAGGTATTTTCTCCAGGTTCTGAATCTACTGCAAGGGGATTCTAAGCTTTAAGAAAAATCTTTGAAGTCAGTCTTGCATAGCCAGACATCTCCGCATTTTATTATAGGCCTGGCTAAACCCATCATAAAGGGGAAAAGCCCTCTGGGTTGTTTTATTATTTCTTCAAACCACTCACAATCATCCAGGATGCAGCGACGGTGCCCTTGCAGAATACCTGCATCCCAGTTCCCAAACTACAGTACTAATAGTATGACAGAGTACATAGTATGTCAACTGCAGTGTGCCAAATATTCAATAATATCCTACTACATTTGGTCAGTTTTTCCAGTATGCAAGTCAGCAGGCTTTTCTAGCTATTCTGATCCACCATATACTCTATATGAGCAGCATATATGAACCAGTGCGATAAAGTTCATCCTGATCCCTGGCAATAAAATGGCTAAATCCCTGCAAAAGAAAACGCCATAAAAAATACAAGACGTACCTGTATGTCGACTATGGGATTCAACCTAAACTAATGAAAAAAAACTAAACATAATTTGATCATCGGTGCCCTAGAGGTGAAGCCATAGATGAGTGGACTGGGCGAGTGGGCAAACATGCAAGAACATCCCCGTGAGAGAATGTGCTAAACATATTATTTGTATATCTTTACAACCATTCACCGAAAGAACCAGGCAGGCCTACCTTTTTGCAAGATCCAGATTTTCATCATGTTGCTAGTGTAGAACTGTGGTGGTTGTTTCACGTCACAACAGTGACTTTGAAAATGGTAACGCACTGATAGGAAGGGGGTCTGAAATAGGTGGTAAGTCAGACTACAGATATCTTAACTTAATTTATACTGTGATATAGTAATGTTGACTAAGATGCAAAATATACTGTGATAAATGTTTTTCTTGTATTGCTCCGCCTCAGTCATCAAGCTGCCCCACATATTATCTCTATCAGTCACTGCCATCATCTATGTTAAGTCTTCCATCCACAGAGCGGCCCCATGTGATGGTGTTTTGCCTCAAGCTGTGATAATTGCCAGTTTTTGATAACTTCTCCTGATTTCCTCCAACATTTGCCCTCTCCTAACGGCGTCAATTACTACTCCAGGCTCTGTGATGTTGACCTGCAATCCCTCTCTGAATTTTTTGGATTGGTCTTTTCATGCATCCACAAGTAACAGATATAATTCCCAGCACCTATCTTTGCTGTGTCTGGAAAAAAGCCAAGGGGTCCATCTGTGGAGATTAATTAATGGAGGTGCTGCTTTTGAAGAGATGTTCCACGACTTTCGGTTTTCAAAACTCCAGAGCCGAGTTTCTGCCTCTCTTCGTACTTTTAATGAGGCATTAACATCACTGTCAAACTATCGCAAGGGAACACTAGCAATTGTTCAGTGTGGAACACGGTGAACTGTTCCCCTGGTGCAGTCGGACAAAATGAGCTCATACGTCCCCTTCTTTGTGCAGCTGTCTTTTCTCATTCTCTTCCCCACTTATGTCCATTTTTCTAACCTCTCTCCCTTCTATCAATTCCAAACTCATCACTCTCCAATTCCATCCTTATTGCCCTCCCACCTCGTCTCTATTTTTCAGACAATAGTGAAGTTTCTTAACCTATCAGCATTTACGTGTTTCCCTCTGATAATGCATTGGTGAAGAAAGCAAATATCGGACAGGAAATTATGGAGGTGTCTTATCTCACCTTGTTTAACACTGAGATACACACCAAATACACTTCACCTGCAAATGCACACACACCTAATGATAGACACATATACACATAACCGCATGTAGTAGAGGAGGAGAGAATATGATGTTATATGGGCAAGGAATAGATATAGTATCACATTAATGGGCATGTGTGTTATGTGAAAAAGAGGGGTAAAGCCGGAAAAAGTTGCAGAATGAGAGCGTAATGTGCTCTGAGAGGAGTCAGTGGCACTCCCTGTCAGCCTGCGAGCAGCCTTCCCACAGGGCAGAAAACGCTGCAGAAAAAGACAGGCTTGGGAAGAGCCATAAGAGCAAAGGGAGATGATGAGGCGAGAGAGAGATGGATGGAAGGAGGGAGGGAGGGAATCCTATACCCTGAAAACTCCCTGGTGTGCAGATGTGCAGCCTTGAATGTAAGAGATACAGTATATGCACAAGATAGTTACGCTCAATATTTCAGTCATTTTATATCAGTGGGATTACTTAATTTAGAGTATGCGTAACACATTATCCTATTATAATTCGCAACCATTTGTATTGCTTGGTTTTTTTTATTATGATTGTTTTGTAAGTTGTTGTGTGTATTAGCCGTGATGACATTGGTGGTTCTTGTAGCAGCCTGAGGCAGTCTCAGGAGAGAGACTCGCAGATGCAAAGCAGCTGGACTTAAGATGTGAAATATTAAACTGCGTTAATCAGAAGCTGGGCACTCACTGAACGGCCGTATCTTTCACGCTGTACACGCACAAAGAGATTACGGTATTACTTTGCCTATAATACCTCTAGTTATACTTTATTACACTTTTTTCAGAATATAGTCAGGTTGTTTTTCAAGGTTTCAGATGTACCGTATCATCTAGAGATAGTGGCAGGGTGCACAATTTCCTCCAGCTTTCATTGTTGAAGTCGAGGTAATTATGTGTGTATATAGTGAAAGTTGCGGTATCTCAGTAATTGCCTGGGAAGGTCCTGATGGAACAGAGAGTAATACAAAGATGAGGATGCAATTTCAAAACTTTAAGGGAAGTAAATATATTTTTAGAGTATTTAAAAAAAAAAAATCTGTGGTATGAGCTGTGATAACTAACCTTTAGGTAATCAGTGTAAATCATAATCATAATAATTGTGTATGTGCACTGCCGTATACTGTGTAGCAACTACTTATTGGACCTTGCATTAATTTCTACAGTATTTTAAAACAGGAAAAAAAAGTAATATAACTGACTATTGTAGACTAATTGACTCATTGTGCAGTTCACATCAGTGCTTTGTAATCACAAAAGATGCATTTCAAGAAATGTAGGTTTTTGTTAAATTATAATCAAGTCTCCATGCGATGGCCTTTAATTGTTTTTGTGCGCTGACCTGATGATACCCTGTATGACTCTTGTTGCTCTCTGCTGCTCTGATCTGCTCTACACGTTTTCCTTGCATCACTGTCTGACCCCCACTAGCTTCTGTGCCCCATCTGGCACAGACCTTTTCTGGACTCTCTGGGCACGCCGATGAATATCAAAGTGGCTGCAGTGTGTCAGGTTTTAAATTCTCTAGCAACAGCAGAGGGCCTCCGTTCGACAATGTATGTTTTTTTAGAAATAGAAATTTAGTCATCAAGTGCAGCAAGTGAGTACTTGTCTTTGCCCTGTCTACATATATTGCAACATGGATGTTTGTGGATCATCTAGTCCTATCTAATAAAAGCATAAATACTATCCAGGTCTGTGTTTTGTCTGCGTCTCTCTGCTTCCACTTTCCAACTTGTTGCCTGATGCCAGATGCGCTGGTCATATAGTTTGACTAATAACTCAAGCAAGAAGCTAATTTTAGTGTATGTGTGTGTGTGTTACTGTGTTGGATGTTGACTGAATTATACTGGACTCGCATTTTAACAAACTAAATGTCTCTCTCCATCTATACTAAATGCCCAAATCATGTATGACATCATTGCTGTCGACAGGCCCACCCCCATCTTCTTTTCTATCCAGCCCTTTATTATGTAAAATGGGGATTGTGGGCATTGTTGTCTGTGTGGAGTTTGCAACCAAAGTGGTGGTCGGATGGAACTGACCCTGGGAATTTATGTCTTTAATCATATGTGTGTGTGTGTCTGTCTATCTGTCTGTCTTTCTGTGTGTAACTGCAGTTCTCAGGCCTATGGGCACCAATGACTCATGTTTTATTATGGAAGGACTGCTTCTCTAACACAGCAGGAGAGCTTTTTTTACCATCACTCACAGACTGAATATTAGCAGATGGATAAAATGGCTGAACCGTTTGGCTTTATTACATCCGTATTTCTCTTCCTATTTCTGTCCCCCATCTCGCTTGCCTCAGATAGTCTGCTCAGCGTTTGCTTTAATTATGTTTGTGTTACATAGAATACTATACTGCATGCTGAGCAACCTTATAGATGCATGCTGGGAAAATGGATGACACAATTAAATGGTACAAAGACATAATAACACCAACACAAAGCACAATAAAAGTAAAGAAACATGAGTTGTTATGACTTCATATACAGTAGTGTCAGTGTTACCCTTAATTCACATTATTATGAACCAGGATTTAGAAATACTGACAGATTTTCACTTTCCACCCAAAAAAGGACACTTATTCATTCATTCATCTTCAACCGTTTGTCCATGTCAGGGTCGCGGGGGACTGGAGCCCATCCCAGCTGACATTGGGCGTGAGGCGGGGTACACCCTGGACAGGACGCCAGTCTATTACAGGGCACATAGAGACGAACAGAGACAGACAACCATTCACACCTATGGGCAATTTAGAGTCCTCAATTATTCTAACACTTCTAACACACATTATTCTATGTCTTTGGACTGTGGGAGGAAAACCGGTTATGTGAGAACCCGGAGAAAACCCACGCAGACACGGGAAGAACATGCAAACTCCACACAGAAGGGCCCCAGCCAGGATTCACCTGGCTGGGGCCACCACTGTAAATTTTTATCTCTATACACATTGGTCTAAATTCTGTTTAAAAGCCTTCCTCTCACTGAAAGGAACATAATCAGAAAAAAAACCCTCTAAACTAAATAAAACCATGTGTTTCAATTGAAAATTTGTCATATTTAAAGAGAGACCCTCCTCCAGGCTTTAAACCCCAAAGTACATTTCCAGAAACAATACTGAGGACATGATTTTGATGTCCTTATGGTAGCTTCATCTCTGGAACTATTCCTCTTGTCGATATGAAAAAAGAAAGGACAAACACTTCAAAAGTACTTACTGTTCGTGGCAAGACAGACACACATTTTGCATGGCATTCTGAGATAATAGCAGCCTCCTCTTGTAACCATTTTTGTTGGATTGGGTGTTTGTGTATCTTAAGGTTTTGAAAAATATATTTGTAACTTAACTCATTATCGGGGTCCTTGCTCAATTTATCTCGCTGTGTATTAACAGACATAGGGACCTATTTAGACAATCTATGGTGCATGGTCTAACATGCATGGCGCAAGTGCATTTAGGGCATGTCCAACTGTTAGACGATGCATATTCTAGGCGCAAAGTAAGGGGCAAAGTGGTCATATTAAGATACTTCATCAATCATGAGCGATGACATGAGTGTCATCTCTGACTTCCTTTTAATGCCAGGTGTGCCTGCAGCAGGTGAATTGCTATTTTCACAGCAGGTTCTGGAAATTTGAGAAGATGTATTGTATTGATGTATGATTATTTTCTTTAGGGATTTACTTAATAATCAGATCATGTGCACCGCTAAGTAACTGCAGCAAAATATGTGGTAAATTAAGTAGCAAAACTAAAGAACTGTAGTTATAAACTCGTCAAATGAAACGTAACTAAACGTTTAGCTTCTATAATAATCAGTGAAGGTGTTGTTCCTCATGCATAAATGCCCACAAGGGAGCGACAGTGGACAGCAGCTCTGCTCTGCTCTCTGCCCACATTTTAGAGAATGTGATTAATATTTTACGATGTATGTTAAACATGCGCCAGTAATCGGAAGATTCATTTTTATGAGCATCTTTATGTTCCGTGAATTAAATACAGAGCCGCAGATAAACCTACAGTCTGTGAATCACTAATCTTACTATCTGAATAAAAAGCCCTGTACATGGCAGGAAAAAACTGCACCGTGACTCTCGGCCACATGTTTCTTGGTCAGCGGTGCAGTTACATTCTGCTGCCTCGCCATAGCAATGCACCAACATCACACCTCACTTTAAGATGAACACATGGGCGCACAAACTGGCGCAAGAACACCTGCTACCAACTGTACACAACGTGGGCACTGGGCGTGAAAATTACGACTTTGTTGATCTAAAACTAGCAAAGACAGTTGCGCCGGTTGCGTATCTTGCAGCGGCTGAAAGATACAGTAAAACCCATAATGTTAGCATTTCAGAGACCATGTAAGTGGCATCGCCGTGTGTTGTGACAAGCTATAGCCTGTAGTTCTGAATGGCTGCCTGTAACACGATTCCACCTAACCCCCCCCCCCTTTATTTTTCATAAAACTGCACCAATGGGTGCCATGGTGATTGTTGCAGGTGCGTTTGTTGGAGTGTGTGTGTGAGAATGGCATTGCTCCCTCACTATGCTGCTATTTACAGTTATTAAATTCTGTAAACATTCCCCAGGTGGTTCGACTGTAATATCCAACCTTTTCTATTGCTCCCTCTCTTCTTCATCTCTGCTTCTTCCTCCACATCTCACTCACTTACTTACTGACATACACTTTAAAATTGCTTTGCCAGCATCTCAACTTATATTAACCCTTCATGCTATAAGACCCTGCCTCTATTTCTCTATTTGACCTATTCCTTTTGTTAATTTCTTCTGTCTCTTGCCAATTTCTGCTTTGCTATCATTTGTCACTTTGCTCCTCTCTTACTTTCTCCGTTTATGTTAATAGTTGTGTTGGGAGCTGTTGTTCAGAGCCGCATTTCACTGGTGGATTTCTGCTACATTAAACCCAATCCTGCGCTCACAGACTTGTCCCTAGATCCTCTTCTCTCCTCTCTCTGCCCTCTCTTCTTCAATTTGTGCCACTGCACCAACATTCACTTCCTCGTGTCTCCTTTTGTTCATATTTGTCATCATTTGCTTATTCCCTACCCTGTTGTCTGCCCTCATTTTAGGGGAAAATGTCTCTTTTACCAGCTCTTCATCCTCGTTTTTTCTCTAGTCATTCCATCAGTTCCACTCCCCTGATGCTGAAAGTCACACGCTTGTTGATCCGGTTGCACTTAACCCCCTAGAACACATTATCATGCATAATGGCCTTTCACACATGCACTGCAACCCTGGAATTATATAGACATCACTTATGGCTTTAACTGATGCATTATACCTGTCGAGCAGATGGGTTTTATGTTTCTGTTATTTACAATGTCTAAAAGGAATGATGGATCATACTAATTGTGTATATTACCTTGGCATAATTATTTCCTGTGCTATGCTGCCTGTAGAATGCAACTTGTTAAGACCCTGGAGGGTTTTTAAGCAATTCTCCTGCACATTCTCTTGCAAATAGTATGTTGTGTCTTTTTAGATTGGTTATTTTGTGTAAATAAAGAAGCAAACAATACCCTTAAGAGCAGTATGTGAGAATTCAGATGTCTGAATAAGTTGGATAAGACATTAAACAGTCTCTACCCTGCCAGCACTCTATAGCCCATACTCTATGTAATGTCTGATGTGTGAATGGAGCAGGTCATTGTCCGATTCATTCTGGCACCATCTAATTCATTCATGTATTCACTGCTCTTCTCAAATCTTGATTCAGTATTCATTGGGGATGATCACCAGCACGTATACATGCACAGTATGGATGTGTGAGCCTGGACACTGTCCAGAGCGGTAATGCACTTAGTAGTGATGGCAATGACCAGTAACAGATTTTTTTTTCCCAATCGGAAGAAAAACAACAGCAGTGCTTTCATTATGTTCATTGCAGCAGTATAATGAAGCAGAGGAAGACTGCATCTTTCTCCTCCTCCTTTTCTCTTTGGCATCCTTCCTCTCTCGCCCTCGTATTTACAATGCATCAGCATGATCTGGTGTAGATGAAACAGTGCTCTCAGGGTAATAATGTTTTGTACAGAGCAGGTTTCACCTACCACTGTGCATTATTAACTTCTATCCCATGCAGACTAGGACAGCAATAGCATCTAAAAACGTAATGACTCTAATTAGGTGATGATTGTAAGGCTTCATGGCTTTGTCTTTCTCTATTCGAGATTGTAATGAGGACTTTATTAATTCAAGAGTAATGCCGTGTTGTTTATGTGCTGAGCAGTGGTGGGTGTTTTGAAAAGGTTGAGCTGTCCTGCTTTCATAAACAGAGAGCTCTTCATTTGCTTCAAGGACAGAGATGGCTATTCAGTTTCAAAGTTCTTGCACTGTGCGCGTGTGTGTGTGTGTGTGTGTGTGCGCGTGCGTGGATCAAACACACCGACAAAAAATACCCTTTTGTTATTAGATATTTTCATTTATTATTATTATTAATATCTATTTTTTTTGTAATTAGAATTCCAGAAAATAAAAGTGTACTGTAAATATGTAGTCAGTTACAAACTTAACACTGAGAGGCCACTGGCAGCTTCTCATACCTTTAAAGTGTGCCTTGCGAAATGTCCTCTGATCTTTTCAGATTCAGCTAACATCTCTAGGTACGGCCCTTCAGACAAATTCAGAAAGCTTTGCAATTAAAGGTTCCATTATGATATGCTAATGTTCAATTAGATTTCATATGGCCCCGGTTCCACTTCTCAGCTCAGCACTGTTCGAAACCTTTTGCATGTTATTACTTCCTTTAAGGAAAGTATGCACCCCTATGTGTTCGATTTACACTGTACCAAAGTAGGTTCAATGTATTCAAGGCAGTTGTGCTGTACTGTATATTGCTTCTCTGATCACTTTACTCTTTCCATAATCGTCCCTGGAGCAATCCCATTGCTGTTGACACCTGCCCAGCTGGTGGGTTTTGGTGCCTCGGTTGATGTTTAACCCTGCTGGGCCTTCTGTGAGCCCGAGTGAGCACGGCCAAGGGTCTCCTCTCTTTCATTATCTCCCCGGGTAATGAGCTGTAATGGATAGGGCCTTAGGCGTGACTGGAATACCAAGGGCCCCATCAAAGCAGCTTGCTGCACATCCCTTTAAAGGACTGCTCGGTACGCATGCAAACGCTCATTTACTCATTCATTCGTCTCTTTAATCTACTCGGGTCAGAGGCATTTCGGGTATTTATCATGCATACACAATAAATATTACAACTGTTGCGCTCTCACCATTGTCTAAATATAAGGAATACTTGTTTTCTCTCTTGAAACTCTAGGAACAGAGGTAATGTGTATGAAAAAAAAGTCACGATTCACACACCAGTGTTTATTTGGGTGGTTGATCCCTATACAGTAGTAGTATACAAGAGTATACAGAATACTAGACCTACATGTAACAGTAAATTGTGGGAGTCATTTTTCTTGTCTGTTTACTCATCAGATTATTCAACCTCCAATTTTCACCTGAAATAATCCACACAAAAAATAAATAGAACTATAAACAAAACTTTTTGGCCACAGAGAAAATCTGTTTGATTAGAACGTCCAAATAAATTCTTCATATTGAATATACACATACACGTGCGTTTGTAAAAGAGATCAGTAACACTGACGGTCCAGATGGTACTCAGTGACTCTTACGGAGCCACTAAATTACCATAGTGATGACTCTAGATGGTTTTTCACCCCTTTCGCGTCACTAACAGGCCTCTCTCTGCCACTTTACTGCTCATCCTCCCTTTCACTCCTGTTTGTAGTCTGCGTGTGTGTTTGTGGTGTGCAATCTTTATTATGGGAGTCTGCCATGGACCAATAAAAGCCCATATATTGCCAACAGGCCCCTCCACCTGTGTAACTTTGCGATCTGACATACTCTGTTATGAATTACACTGCACTTTATCAAAACTGACCAACAGGGAGATAAAGTGTGGAAATAAAGCTTCAGATTTACTTTTTAGATCACCGTCATTACAATTAACTGATGGCAATGAACCATAGCACCTTGACAATATGCATGTAGCCAAGAATGAAGCTCCAAGTTAAATAAAGACTTACAGAGGCTGGTAGATTTAGTTTTACTTGTACTTTGAGTGAGGAAAACCACATTGTGTCGACCACCCATGCTATAATGTGATATGAGGAGAGAGTCGAATGTGCACTACATCCTAACTTACTGAAGGTTTTTACATTGCCAGTTTACCATCTGGCCATCCGGTATGGTTAGAATATTTGCAAAAGGAAACCTCTTTTCAAGTTTCAACAGACTGATGAGCATCATCCTCACTTCTGTTTCTGTTTGTGAAGCAAGCCAGCAGTGATCTGTCGAGCTGGCCTCCCGTCCAAGTTTTGATTGGTTCTTCTGAGTTGCCGACTGCATGATTGATTCACTAAACTCTGTGTCCAAAATGACTCCCTCATTCACTACTTCCTATGTAATCACACCAAGTAGTTTACTCTGTAGTAAGTATTGATTGAGATTTTCCATCAACTTTACAGGTACAACGTTGACTCATATAAAAGGTGGCGCGTTGCGTTGTGGGATTGTTAGCGGAAACAAGTGCACAAGCCATGGACACAACCTTTTAATGTGCATTGTGGGATTAATTTTTGAGGGTACTTTATACAGTAGAGCATAATTGCTGCCTCAGTATGATGCTTATTTCTGTTATTTGTACAGAGTCAGATTTGTTTGCAAACTGGCTTGCAAAAATAAAGGAATCACCTGATTACCTGGCATACCGTATTACTTCACACAAGCATCTGCACAAGCTTTGTTCACCAGACTCTAGCTACTTATCTTAGTCTAAACTCCTCAAAAATCTTTCATTCTTGTGCAATGGCCCTCGTGTGTGTACGCAATGCTGCATCACTGGAACCCTTCAAGGCTAAAAAACCCACGTCTCCCCACTGTCTCACGACCTGCCTTCTAACATCAAAATCTTTGAGCATATCAATAATTTTTTATGATTTAACTTTAATTCATGTGCACCTATTTTTTATGAGTTTAGTGTAATATTGATAAGTGTGTTCAGAAACCTTGGTATGATCAAACTTTCAGTCGTGATGGAGCCTCCTCCAGACACTTTCTCATCAAGGCCAGACTGCTGCGGTTTGCCTCCACTAAAGCTCAGTTGCTGTGACCCAAGTTTTTATTAAAATGATATTTTACTCATTTTAATTCAGTTCTGTATCATGGCAATGTGAGCACTGTGATCAGATGAACGGTGTTTGGCTTGTCTGTGGTCGAAGTGGTGGACCATTAAATCCGGCCCTGGATTGAGATCTGCAAAATATCTCTTTAAGCAAATTAATTGATAGAAAGGAAGCACAGGCAGTGATGAATCAATGATTTTGGCTCAATATTCAGTAGAGATGCACCGATACAGTTTTTCTGCTCCAATCTAATACCGATACCTGAGCTGAGCGTATCGGCCGATACCTGATACCGATCCGATACTACTGCTGAATGAATGAAGCATATACCTGTGAAGGCATCAATGACATAAACATTTAGCCTTGTTTAAACAAAGGTAACAAATTAACACAATATAAATGTACTTAATATTATTTATTAACAAATAACAAAGTGTACATTAGCAGCAAAAATAAATAAATAACACTTACATGTAAAATGCGTTGCAAACGCAAAAAAAAAAATGACTGGACCGGAATGCAGGATCGGCCTCATTCATCAGATGTCCGATCCAGCTAATTAGTCAGTATAAGAGCCGATGCATCTCTAATATTCAGTGTCTAGGTCTTATTTGGCATTCTTTATATATTGAATCTGTCAGCCTGGTTTTATTCCTAATTCCTAAATAAGTGTTTCAGCCGTAACTTCTCTTCTGCGCATTGATAAGACACATCAAACGCCTATACAGTAGATCTTCTCGCATTTAAATAGTGTGTTATGTAATGCTATTTATCCTTCTTTTTGATCAATTTTAAATGTTTTATGCTCAGTTAATAAAATACTATTGCTCTAATATTTATCTCGCATGGCTCAAACTGAGTTAAAGCCAGAGAAAAAGAGAAGAGAGAGACTGGCATATGCGGCATAACAGCAGCACAGCTGGTCTGACCTAGTTAGAAACAAACATTTAAGAAGCAAGGTGCCGAAGCTGCCTGTTTACCTCTCGCTCTGCCTACAGCGCCTCCTTTGAGCACAAGGACGAGCTGCCACTTAGGCCAAACAGGTGAATTACGTGCCAAAGGATGCTCTCCTGTCACCCCCATTTACAACATGACCGCTGCAAAATAGCATTTTTGTAACGAACTGGAATCCATCAGAATCTGTTGCTGGAGTCTTGGTTTCCACTATTGAATAATTTACTGATGGCTGTCATTGCACTGCATTGCATGCTCACTACATGAAGAATCCCAAATATAGGGACAAAAACTGAAGTGAAGAGAGAAGACACGGCGTGAGACAGATCTCAGTATCCCTTAAAAAAACAACAACGTTGTCCAGATTATGTCTCTCACACCACTCCTTGCACTCAGACGATACTCTTGCCCTTTCTATCAGAAAACAGTTTATTTTCTCTGAATGATACATTCATAGAGTTTTGAGCATTTCATTGTTAACACGTTTATTCTATTCCACAACGTTCTCAGAATTTTCTCTTTCATGCATACGTAGGTTTGTTTGTATTCATTTTTTCACTTGTGCAGTGTGAGTGGGTCGATTAACAGATATTTTCTGAGTAATGTTACCTCCAAAGGTGTTAAAGGAAAGAAAATAACGATGTTTAATAATCAGAAGGCTTCAACAATTTTTAGAATAATGGCCACTGGTTGAGCACGCGCCTGTACACACGTTTTGATTCCGACTTGCAACCCTTTGCGGCATGCTGTCCCCTCTTGTACCACCTTTTCTGTGATATCTTCATCTCTACGATCAAAGGCAAAAATAATCTTTAAAGAAAAGAATATGAAGATTCAAGTTGCTGTATCCAATGTTTCCATTATGACTTGCTGTTTGCTCATGGGGGAATTGTTTGGGTCTCTGTAAATCAAAAATAAATTGTGGTCTAAACTGTATATGGAAAAGTGTCCTGAGATAACATTTGTTATGATTTGACCTTATACATATAAAATGTAATTGAATTGAATGGGTGTGGTCCGAGCAAGGATTCCAGAAGTAGGGGGATAGGAAGTTTGTAAGGGGCCATTGCCCACCCTCAGCCCCTAGCCCACCCACTTTACGTCACTGGCCCAATTTGGCATTGTCGCTAGTGTGATGCCATCACACGGTGGTCTGTAGTTTTCTTTTATTTATTTATTTTTTTGTGTCTGCTATCAAGGCTGTTACAACTTGGTTTTGTTGGCGATCGAATTAATAATAATTAATAATTAGCTCTACTGTGTTTTGCAATATATTTGAAATTTCAAAAACACTGAAAAATTATAGTAAGGGGGAAACTAAACCAGAAAAAGACCTTTTATAGATAATGCAATGGAATTTGTAATCAAAATGTACCGAAGGGTTTAATCACCCCCTACCATTGCAGAGCAATTGCATTGGATTGCACTTGCTCTGACATTGATTTCATTCTAAGAATAAGTATTTAATCTATAATCTATTCAACATGCCATGCTGAGATTGAATTAAAATCAGCTTTTTGGTCAGTACAAATGTTGTTGGAGTTAAGTATTTTATTTCTAAGAGGTCTACTGAGAGAGGTTTAAATGCACCTGTAATCACTTGTTTGTGTTTATCTACTATATTGAGCTTTACTGATTAAATCCTTACTGTACGCATGCATATATACAGAGCTGTAGATGACCTCAGTGATCTGAAATGGGCTTGTAAACCTTACAGATTTATAGACTTACTCATATAACTAAAATATACTGAAATAATAATCTGTCACTAGAAATGTTTAAGGCAGGAGTATTTGTCCACTTCAGGAGGAAACAGGTGTCCAGCAGTGAGTTACTGAGATACATTTCACATTGTGCCCGTGACCTTTTGTTTTATGTGGGTGTGAACTCAGAGCTCTGTGTTTGGACCCTCCACCACACTCTATTGTATGGTCATTTGGCTTACACATGCACGAGTGTGTTTTTGTCATCATGTGTCCGGGAGAATAAGGGCTAAGGGTGATGTCATGTTTGATGACATCATTGCAGACGTGCAGGGAGTGCAGATTAGTGGCTCTGGCTCTTCTGAACCAGCTCCCCACAGCTGCCCTGCCTTATCGGTGTGTCCCGCCCTGGCCTTTTATCCCCTTATGCCAGCTCTGTCACTGTGTATAGCTCTAGAAATAGCCTCAAACTCACCCCTATCTTCTCTGCCAGTCTACCAATCCTGGCTCAAATTGAGCATGGCAAAACCCTCCCACCCACATTCCAGTCTCGCTGCTACCAACCCTTTGGCTGGCCCCATCAGCCAAGTCACTTTGCCAAAGCTGAGCTCCAGCCTCATATGTAGTGTTTTTTTTCTGTCTGAGCCCCAGCATGAGTCCTAGTCTCCCAGCTGAACCAAGTCCGTGGTCAGGGCAGGTTGCTGGCATATGCAATACCCCAGTCCCAAGTGGAGAGAGACGGCAGCGGCAGTGGCTGGCAGGGAAAGCAGCACACCTCACACCAGGGTTGACAGGACAAAGAGCACAAACACTCCAACAGGAGCCACGCAAGGGGGGGGCAGGGCCAAGCTAAGCTGCGCCACTCACACACACACACACACACACACACGCACGCACGCACGCATGCACACACACACACATCCATGTGATCCACTAACCTCCCCCCCACCCCCTGCACACCATATGCAGGCTCCTCCCTGCGCAAGGAGACAGAAATGGGAGGTGCAGTCAATCACTGACAGTGAAAGGGAGTGGGTTTAGCGTGAGTAAGTAAGAGGGGGAGAGACAGCAGAGGAGAAAAGGGGACCAATCTTCATCATTCCCAAACCGGAGTCAAGTGTCGGGCCACCCTTAAATTCATTCATGCCGAATGAAAGAAAACAGAGAGAAGAGAGCGTGTCCCATTTCAGAGACAACACAGGAAGTAGGGCATGCTCTGCACAGGGTGAGCAAGAGAGGGTGGGAGAACGAAAGGAGGAGAGGGAGCAGCAAGAGAGGGAGAGCATTGTAGCGCTCATTCTCCACCCCTTGTCTTAAAGCAGCAGCAGGAGGAAAGAGGGAAGGAGTCAGGAAGAGAACCACAAGTAAGGAAGCGAAGAGGCAAGCACAGGAGGAAAAAAATGGAGCTTTGAAATCGCCTCTGCCCTCATCCATCCCTGCCTCTCTCTTCCTCTTTTTTTTTTCTCATCTCGTTCTGGCTCGACCTCAGTTTCCCTCTCCGCCTGCCTTTGATTGTTCTGTGGAATTCTGACAATGCCTGGTGAGTGTTTCCCTGCTTTTCACATGTCACTCTGTCCTTCTGTGTGTTGGTTCGCTTGAGTTCATGCGGTAGGTTTATATGTATTATGCGATCCGTGGCCACAAATAGAAATGTGGACCAGAGGATGCTTCATTGAGACTGTTTACGCTCCTCTGCCTCTGTGTGCTGTCCAGCTGTGCCGTCCTCCTCCTTCTTTGCTTCTCTCTATCAGTGACAATGCAAAGGAGGCTGCTCCCCCTGAGCACGCACACACACACACACACACACACACACACACACACACTCTACTACATCCTGCGTACATTCAGGTTACTCACTCATTATTATGTAATTGCTTTTAACTCCCAGAGGGCTTTCATTCAGAGCGGTGCATATCTTTTGTGCGATATATGCAACACCAGTGATAAGATAATGCAGTGATAGGGTTTTGATCATGAGTGGTGACCATAACCCAAATGTAGCAACATGACACAAAGCTGGCCTGTGTGACGGAGGGCAGCCAGCTAACACAAATCAGATGACTGGGCCACGCTGTGAGGTCAGCCGGCCTATTTTGACTGGCGTTCTCAGTCCAAGTCGTATGTGGGAGGAAATTAGCCGTTTAAAGAAAGAGAATTGCGTGTCCCAGGGATAGAGTTTAGGAGAGCAACAGCTCATTTTGTTGCAGATGCACTGTAACGCCTGCACAAGAGAGGAAAAAAATGAGTGGAAAAGGCCAATTTGGGTGGTTATTTAGCAATTTGTCCAGGCCTCAGGGAGTTTGCATTCCTGCATAAGATTGAAAGTAATCTTACAAGACGGTATTAAATGATTATGGATTATTTAAATGTGTTTCCTGGCGATAATTCGATTTCTCCACAAACATCCGCAGTTCATCTTTTGCACCGTGCACAGTTTTGCATTTGGGCGTAAAATGCACTATGCACGCTACTAACATGCATGAAATTAGTCAGCAACCTAACATCAAGTATAATTAAGTTGAGTTATTCCTTTTTAATTTGTCTGATTAAGGGGATAGAGAAAACACTGAGGCAGTCAGTAACTGTTCACAGTCCAAACCTGCCTGCCAAATTATGGAAGAAGAGTTGAGTTTAACAGTTTCTGCCGGAGGAACAGCATTCAACCAAACATTTATTTTCCTCGGAGAGAAAGCCACCGTTGGTTTAGTAAACACATAAATGATAGTTTGATGGCTTTGTGGCTTGTTTACTGCAGTATGCAGTTTCAGTGTGAGAGCTCAGCTGGTGGTCCTCTTGACTGTTGCCTGCTGTTGAGCCCTCCAGAACAAAACCGAGACTTCTGCATATTATGCTACAAGCCTTTGTGTCCGTCTGTATTTGTATGCAGAAACAGTGTGATTCCCATTCTTTTCCTCCCCCATCCAGGCGGGGAACTGTATCTATTTGCATGCATGAGCAAATGTTTCTGCACAGATTAATGTATGTGCACATACTCTTTATTCAGATATGCATATGTTTTGAACGTGTGTTTTAGTATGTTCCAATCCTATTTTAGTCAGAGATTGCTAACCAGAAACCTAGACAAGGGATGGCAGGTCAAGAAATAGAGCTCTTAGTCATTTTCACAGCCTTAAACATGCAGTTGGACCAAAAAGAGGGAGAGGGTTAGAGCGAATGTGAGATGGAGATATGGCGGTGTGAGGAAGCAAATAAGATGACTGAAATTAAATCGAAGCATAAGAGAGCTGACAGTCTGCTATTGTAAATGTTCCAATATTCTGAGTTTATTTTATTTATATTTGATTATTTAATTTCTTCATAGATCAACACAGAGCTTGTATAGTATAGTTCCGCTACTTCATGCTCTGAGTGTTCTGTGTAATTACTCTGTCATTGATCATCTCTGTGATGTCCATTGATTTACTGAGAGCTGGGGAAGTGGAGCAGAGCATTTGACCAGACACAGGGAGGCACAGGGAGGAGTACTAGGTCAGTGCCACACCCATGGGCCACTCAATTTGGGGTGGGGGGTCAATAGGTCTGAACCACTGGCAGCTTACAGAGGGGGATGGACACTAAATCCTCACCACACAAATGTGGATATCCAAACGAGCATAAATGTTTGTTCAATAAACCATATAGGTTGCTTGGTTGCTTGGTTATGTAATATAAGTGTTTTGCCATTTTTAATGTATTGTTGCTGCTCAGAAAAGCATGTATCTCCAAAGTGATTTTTTTATTTGATTTCACCGTGTGTTCATTAAGCCGGACTGCAGGAGTTTTGGAACAATTTATCCCTGATTCACCCCTCTGGAAGTCATGAAATGTGATTGTTCAGCCCAGATTATCTGGTGTTGTGAGGAGTTTACAGATCCCCTCTTAAAACTCCCAAACCCCTCACAGCCCGATAATTTGATTTTTTAGGAGTTTAAAAAATGGATGATTATGTTTACATCAGTACTTTCACAATAGCCAGTGAGAGAGACCTAACCATAGCCCAGGAGCAGCAACGGAATCTAGCCCTTGAGGCTAACGTTAGTTAGCATACTACTGACAGATAATAAGTCTTACCTCCAGTTCTCGCTGATGAATTCACACCCCATGATGACATCTAGTTTCATACAGACTCTATAAGCCTTCTGCTTTTGTTTTTGCTTTTTATGCAAAGCTTTATTACAGCAAGTTATCACTCCATGTCAGTCTCCATTTTCTTTACTTCCCCATGAGATCACAAGAAGTAGTGCATTGCTCCCTCTGCCTCGGTAATCTTAATATCCTGTAGTGTGTGTCGTGCCATTATTTTTGAAATCTTGTTGTGCGTGTGTGTTTTAGATTATATAGAAAAACATCTGTGATGTTTCTCCATATCTGTGTGATGCAACCCTGATTTGAAAATCAGTTAGGGTTTTAAAAGTGCTGTTGTCTGAGCCTCGGCTTTAATGGATTGAGAAAATGCTCCTGTCTTTAAACTTAAAGCATTAAAAGACATTTGGATTATCTGAAAAAGTGTTACAATTTTTTAGATGCATGATATTCACATGAAAGCAACGATGTGTATAAACAGTATCCATGGTTGCTGTTTTTCTATGCTCCCAAAGTTCCATGTTTGCAACAGTAAAAGTTACGTTTCAGAGGCTGCTTTACGCTTTTGCTTTGTATTAAAACTTTTATTTATTTTTGAGGAGGAGAAGGTTGGAACTGGTGTCAGCTATTCTAACACATTATGCTCTTATCTGAATGAACTTGAGAATAAAGGATCCAGAGATGTATAGTCAATTATGGACATTCAATGCACTGTAGCTTGAAGCCTTATTTTAGTCAAATTGATTCACCTGAACAGGATTTAGTACATGAAAGGAAGGGAGAAAGACTGGCCTTGTCTTGATTTCCAATGGCTTGTATTCAATAAGTTTAGAGCTTTTGAATGTGTGATGCGCGTCGACAAATTAGAGGTTTGAATTAAGGATTTCAATCCAAATTGATATTGTGAATAAAGGAGGTTTGAGGTAGGCTCAAGACATTCAGTAACATTATTCTGAATCTCCTCAACTCTGCCTGGGAGAGGATGAAAGCGGAGCATATGCTCATGATGGGGCTGCATTGGGCATAGTCAATAATTGAATCACTCCTTCACTCTCTCGATGCCCTGAAGTACGTAGTGCAGAGTCAATAGAATAGAATTGTCTTCATTGTCATTATACCTATACAACGAAATTTACAGAACAATCCCGTGAAGTGCAGAAATAATAAACAAAACACAGAAAGGGAGAGCACTCAGCCGCTGCGTCTGAACGCGCCGCCATCTTTCCTACCGCAAAGGAACTCGCAAATGGGAACAACGTGAGAGGAGAGCTCTCAAGCATCAGTCCTACAGGTCTTTTTCTGTCCTCCGGCTCTCCAACAGTACTCTTTATCTCATGTCTATATGTGTGTCGTTTACATTAACAAACACACAAAAGAGCTGATGTCACTGCCCCATCTCTGTTTTTTGTGTGCCTGCCTCTCTACAGTAAGCTGCTTTACAAAAATCGAGTGAAATGGAGGGGAGGGTGTAGAGGGATGAATGAAGGGGTGGAGGGAAGGATATCTAATGCTTCTATTGCTAAACATTTCCCCTCGCTTCTCTTCCTGCACCTACTTCTAGACAGAGAGCTGCTGCCATTGGATTAGGTTGCAACATTGCCAACAATTACCCAATATAACCTCACAATTTAAAGAGATAGAGTTGATAGACTCAGTATATATCATCATATAGACATATTAAAGGGATAAATGGTTGACCAACACGGTATATATCATCATATAGACAGTTACCAAACTCTGTATATATCATCATATTGCTCAGTTGCTACATGGACGAGATAACCTTTCAGATTGTAGTAAAGTTGAACACCCCGGGTTCAGTGTAGCTGCATTAACAGTTATTATTCTTGTTCTTGCTGTCCTCCTCAGGGCTCGACAGTGGTTGCCAGGTTGCCTCAGGCAGCCATTTTGAGAAATTGGTATCCTATTTTTGGACTGTTGTTGCCATCAGTGGCGAAAGCAAACAGCAAAACGTGCATCCCATAATAAATATTTTGATATTTGATTTTTGCTGTTACAGTCAGAACCGGAACCAGACACGTTCGTTTACTCACATGTGCACAAGCATCTGTTTCAAAGACACTGACGCAGCAAATTAACTTGTTTGACTGTAGGGTGAAAAGTTCGAATAACCTGTCAACAATGACAAACAAATGTGAACATAGTTTCTACTGAAAAATAACCAGATGGACCTAAATTAAAACACAAAAGGGACATTTGTAAATGTGTTTTTGTGTATTGGGCTTACATATAACTGCATGGGTCAGATGGGCCAATATTCTTTAGATCCCCCAAAACATTAAATAACTCTTAAAGCTTTATTTCTTGTAGCAACGGTAAAAGAAAACACACAATTCAGCAGAGTGAAATGAACAGCACAATCATGAATATACAGAATTAAGGCCAGGTACCCATGTGAATACACTAAATTTTCTGAGTCAAGCTACACATCCACCTGTAGTGCAGTTTGTACCGGGGGGCCACCACACTTTTACTAAAAAGCCCTAAAACCCTAACCCTTTTACCAAACTAACTAAAATAGCTATTATAGACTTTGGGGACATCCCATAGTTCCATTATGTGTCAGGTGTGTGTTATTTAGCTTATTTTCCAGCCTGACAACCACTTTTAAAAGTTTGTGTTGCTCCTTGTTGCAATAATATTCAGATTTTCTTTACTTGAGTCACTGGATCAATGTTGATGCAAGTTCGATTTGCTCTTCTCTCTGTCTCGTCTAGTCTTTTCATCTTATTCTCCCTCTGCTTTCCTCTTGTCCAACATGTCTCACCCTCTCTCCATCCTCCACCCACTTCTCTGCGATGCAGACTTGTGGAGGCTTGCCTGGAATTGCATGTATCTTCTATATTCTCTGCTTCCCTCCCTCTCTTTACGTCTGTGCAGACAGGTGGTGCTCCACTAAACAGGTTAGCGGTTAGCAGGGGAATAACTTCTCAGTGGCGAGGCCTCCCAGGGGCTGCCTTCAGACAGACAGTTAGTCATGACCTTGTCCTGTTGCTGTCTGCTGCTGTACACTAGGCTCATAACCTTACGCGTACACTCCCACACACTCCTTGGCACAATTTGACATGAGTTTTTCTACAAAAACACACCGACTATAATACATTTTGTGTGTGTGTGTGTGTGTGTGTGTGTGTGTGTGTGTGCACTAATACATACAATACACACACTAATGCACATATACACATGCAAAATGTAAATGCTTCCAGCCACACTCAATACAGAATCCTATTGTTCAAAAGGCTTTTTCTCATGAATAAGGAAGATGTTGAGAGCTTTCTGCATTCCTCTCCTGCTACAGTGATTACAAACAAACGTCCATAGATAGAATAGCCTTGCCCTGTCCCACATTATATTTGGAAGCAGACACACTCCAGACAACCCTATGAGGTTTGATATTATCATGTACCCAGAGGAATGAGGAAATCCCCCTGAGTGTTTAGTCTCCAGGCTTTGCCTTGGCTTTGTAGTTAACCTTTACCCAGCCTTTCTCCAGAACAGCTAGGCATGCAGGTCTGTTTACTTGTGATAAGAGCAAGCAATAATAATCCATTGCATTGGGGAGAACGAGTACATTAAACCTCCCACAGTTTCACCTCCCCAAATGATACTTAAATTGTTTTGGAGCTGGAGAACTGTTCCATCCTTAATGGGGTGTAAAGACCTTTGCACTGCATAGTTCACAATGAAGTCCATTGTTGAGGTGGACAGCTCTAACTGGCTGCTGTAGAGTTTCACATTAGTCTTTTTACACTGTGACGTCTATGTTATTTCCGTTGAATGATTGAGCCGAAATATTGTCGTGTCATTTAGAAAGTAATGAGGCCAATCTATGCCAAACTGGAAGTGTTGTAATTATTGCACAAGAAATGACTGTCGTTTCTGTGGCTTTGGCTTTTTTAAATTTTTTTGGAGCTCAAACATCAGTTTGATTCGAATCGTCTCTTGACAGCATGTCTTAGCTGCGACATCAGTCTTCCCTCACTGGGTCTCCAGATATGTGAAAACAAGCATAAAATACATCTGGCAGTGTGTCTCCTCCTTAAACCTGGCTGGCCTCATTTTCTCACTTCTCTCTCTTGCTCCCAGTTTCCTTTTTTGTGTGCCTTTTTTCTTTTTCTCCCTTTTCCTGGAGTCTATCTCTCCGGCCAAGGACCCAACATTTTCCCACAGAGTGTGGTGCTGAGGGCTGAGCCTTTGTTTCCTGCTACAGGGAAACATGGTGGAAGGAGGAGGCAGACGGACTTCCTGGCTGCCAACTCGGGGTCTATGTCAGAGTGAGAAAAAGCAGGGGAGACAGATCTGATGATGACAGAAGAACTGCGTATCCTAGAGTCTGACATCAGCTCGAAAAAATATAGATTTTGCTCTGTTTCTCAGGCTGTAGCACCTAAATAACTTCATAACAGGCTGTCAGCTCTTTTCTCTTTTTCCCCTTGCACCCCTTTTTGGGTTTAATTTGTTGTTGTCCTTCTATTAAGAACAGAGACAGTGGGAGTCAGCACTGTCCTTTACGGTACCTTAGATGCATAGTGAGCATTTATTTTGGCGGTGTTTCAATTTCAGATTAAAACTATAAGCACATAAAAAATAACTGATGAAAGAACAGAATTGTCAAAAGAGATCAGAAAAATGACCTATCAAAAAGTACAACAAAGTTGCTATAAATGCAACTCTAGCACTCGTTTTTTTATTCTGTCCTTCTGTAGGATAATTAATCAGCTTCACATTATTGTATCTTTTTAAATGAGTACAGTTATACCATAAATTGGATCTGTATTATATTGGAAGCACCACAAATCTTACCTTCATATGTCCATGTCATGAGGATATGTCATCCAGCACTTCAACACAATATAATGTTACACTGGGATATGGGCAGGCTTGTGCTAAATAGGAGCACTGTCTTTTTAAATGGGCTATGGAGAGGGGTGTGTTACTAGCAACAGACATCCTTTGGGAGCAGTGTGGTGTAACTCAGAGGGCAGAATCTCCAGCCACGTTCCCAGAGACACAAAAATAGTCCGGAAAACACTGAGACCAGCCACTAGTGAGGAATGCGACAAAGTGGATTTGTACGTTTTGGGGATCATGCTTGGAGAGGATCTGCTGGACCATGTTTCACATATTCAGTAGATCGTAAGTTTAAAAACTTTATACATTGTTGCTGTGGATGATTACGGCACAGCTGCAAACGCTGTGGTTTTTGGAAACCTCTGTTGCTGCATCCACCCACGGTTCACTCAAGGCTGTACATTGTGGCTTCATCTCACTACTTGTTCTGCTACAAAATGCCATAAAATGCTTTCTGTTTGAATACTGAATTTAAAGAAAGGTCAGCATAGGTAATTAAAAAAGCTAAAAAATGCAGTGTATCTGAATAGGAAAGGTGCTGAGAAAAATAGGAGGACACGTTTAGACTTGAACATGAAAAGTATTCAGTGCCAGAGGCAGATCTTGGCTTCAGAATGCAAATAGGATCTCTGCATTGACAGTACGCTTCACAATTTAACGTCAAATATTTGCTAAAGCTGCTTGATTTGTCCCAAACTGATATTAATAAGGATGCAACTATAAAAACGGATATAAAGTAATGTTTGCATAGGTCATAGGCAAGATGTCGTTGTTGTTTTTTCCCATCATAGTTTCGCCATGTTGTGTGGGAAGAAAGTCTCTGCCCTCTTTTTCTCCTTGTGAACTTGACTGTTTGCCTGTTTTTTTGTCCAATGCCACAGGGGCGTTTGAATATTCAGGTCAATAAGTGAAAAGCACACTTCCTGTTCTCTACTCCTTTGCACATGGTGTTATCGGTTCCCCGAGCACTTAACAGTTATGTAATTGTTCAAAAGAAAAAAAGCTGTCTTGCTTATAACTCATTTATGTTTTCCTCAGTTCGTGCTGAAGAATAGAATGACAATCATGCATTTTTTAATGTGGTTCGGTCTGTCTTGCCATACTAACATACACTACATGAATACATCGCTTTAGCATGTGAGCACAGATGCACGCACCATTTCCATGACCTTGCTGTGCCTTAAGTATTCTCACGGCTGAGTCATTACCACTGTTATGTGACAGTCTTGCCCCTACTGTAATAGTCTATTATTGTGCCTGGGGAGCTTGATTAAAGCATACCTATATTGCCACAGTTGATGCAGTTTGATGACAAATCAATAAAGGCCAATGAGGAATGACTAATGGGAAATGTTAAACTGAGAGGGCAAAACATGTATTTTTTTTATGTGTGTCCGCAACAGGGACCTAAAGGGGCGGGGAGCATGGTAGCAATGGCCCCCTTGAATCTTCGAACTTGACCTTCATTTGGATCTCTGCACATCTGTAACATTACAGTGACAAATCTGACAAAATCTATCACAGACCGACATATAAAAACCTGGCACAACCCTCAAAATAGCCTCTGTGTTAGTCGCCGCTACAGTAAGTGTCTCCACATTTTCGATTACACACACCGACGCACAAAAGGGGAAAACAATACCATCATATTGTGGTAATAATGGTAATAATGGCATTTTATAGTGTAATACTTAATAGATTCGTGTCAGGATATCATCCGAATATATATTCTCTTCTCTGCTAAAGTCAGCTTCTAATGTTGGGGAACAGTCTTTCAGACCACTCTGGCATCTCGCTGCCCTTTAGGGTTTAACATTAAGGATCTCTGGATGGCCCGGAGCCGGAGGATAAGTCACTTAATTGGGCAGACATTTGCTCAATTAGGTCAGTGTTTTCACTGTCTCCGGTCTTACAGCGATAACTATATTATCTTAGTGTCCGTCTTACCCACTGCCCCACTCTCCTCTCTGCTGTTGCATTTTAGTGCAGAATTAATGAGTGTGCCGAGTGGAAAATTGTGGTAATAGGTCATTTAAATTACAAATGCAAAAGTTGAAAAAAAAGTTTTTCTCAGGTTTGAAATAATGAATCATTCCTGCCCTGTCAAGGTTATTTTTTGGCTGGTTTTTAAAAGTGCCTTTAATTAATACAAACAGGAACCAGCCATCATCCAGCACTTATTTCCGAACATCAGGTGTCTGGTTCATTCAGAGCTGATTCATTTGAATACTTGAAGAAATGAACCCATTCAAAGACACTTTACATTTTGTACAGTAGCGCTGGTATTATGATATACGTAGATGATGATTCATCATCTTTCAAAGGAATCGTATTGTGATGAAATAATATATCGAGATATCATGATGCACAATTACATCGTCTAAATTGATAACAAGCACATGCTAACTCAAATATCTCTGAAAATCTGATGTAAAATATTGTGAGGGAATGTTATTTAATAATGGCGTTTTTTACATCACATTTTACATTACCACTATGCAGTTAAGAAACTGGACTCCACCTGGTACCATTCGAGTCCCAAGCCTCTCCAACCTTTAAGCTCCACTACCCAGAATACTTCAGCTCAGAGTTCCCTTTGCATAATTACAGTGTATAAAAATGTGTAAAGGTCCATTTGGGACTCAAATGTTGGTTAAAATAAAGTGTGGGTAGTGTCCAACAGCCGTGTGCAGGTTTTTCTTCATGCATTCAGCTCTAGTGTTCAACTCTTGTTTGCCTGTAACAAAAAAATCTACTTGGGAATACCACAGTGTAGTTAAATCCAACTATTGTCTTCTGATTTCTCTGTATTTTAGTTAGTGTGCAACTGGAAAAGTGAAGGAATTTTTCCTCTATAATTTCCCTGTTGAAACTGTGTATGTCGCTCTTAATAAGATAAGAAAACACTCAGAACTTTTCATTTGTCAAGGATTTACTACACACAGGTGTATACAAAATCAGGCCTTTTCAAGTTATTTCCATTATATTTATTAAAAAGCTCCTTTTTTTGCCCAGCCCTAATTCACAGTCACTTATGACCATTTCCAAATATTGTTGAGCATTAATTTTGCTCCTGGGCATCTTGAAATGCATTTTGTGGAACATATTTTAATGATAAATAATACAGCATAAATGTTGTAAAAAGCAAAAATCAATAGAGGAATGCATTGTATTGATTTTAGTTCATTTCATTTGAAGTGCTTACGAAATAATCAATTCCTTGCCCTCAAGTTATTCATAGCATTAGTTTTTTTCCGCTTTGTGCCTTGTCTAAGCACTGGCAAAGTATGTCCATTTTTCCTGTTGGTGAGGGTGAAAATAATCAGTCACAATCATATTTACTCATCTGCTTCATTTCCCGTAGCGTCTTTCTCTGTGTATGTGAGTGTTGGTACTGCTCGGGGGATACCACATGTGTGTGACTGTGCGTGGATGACTACTCCCACTAGACCAGGCACACAAAGTCATGAGATGGTGCTTTCCACTTGGCCATAAGACAAAAGACTAGTTGTGTGTATTCTAGTACAGCTGTAATCAATCATGATGGTTTTTCTATCCATACATGTCCCATAAAGTGCATTGTTTAAATCAATACACCGATCATTTCACATTTGTGAGTTCCCGGAACGCTATTAGTCATAAGAATGACATTTGACCTTTGGCCTGTGACCATAGCTGCTGCTTAAGGAGTTACTCATTAGTGCAACCTTTGACCTCATTATGCATTCTCTGTCTTTGCAATGTTTTGGCTGTCCTACTTGGATCGCCTAACCTCCCTGATGTAATTACTGTGAATAGAGCTGTGGACAGACACCCACACATAAACATTCCTTTCAACGTAGCAAAGTCTATTGTACTGTAGAAGCTACATAATGTGCTCTAATGACCTTTTCTTGGCTCTTAATGCCCTACTGGAAAAAGAAATAGGATGAGTGTGAGTGTGTGTCATATCCTGGAAGGCTTGGCACAAATGTATACTCTCATGAAATCCTCCCAAATGTTAAAAAAATAAAATAAACAGATTATCACAGGTAATTAGCATGTTGTGTTTTGCAGCTGTAGCGTGATCTCCTCTGTCCAATGGTTGTATTGGCTGCCAGCTGTTCTGCTCTCTTTCACTCAGCGCATGACCTCAGAGTCAGACTCTAGTCGGCCTCCCCTCTCCAGAGCAGCTCTTCACTGCTCCGTGTTGGTCTCCTGCAGTGAGTGTCCTAGCAGATGTTACACTGAATTACCTCCTAGCCTAGCAGGAACTCCACGCTCTCACTGTAATCAAGCTGTGCATGTGTGTGTGTGTGTGTTACAGTCGGGAGAGCCAATGCTGCCACTGAGCCAAACAGTTGTTCTCCAACCACCTGATCTCAGTTACCAGCCAGCCTTTCCCACATTGTAGTAGGACCCACCCGATATGGGATACGGATTTTAGAGGGGGGAAATTCACTGATCACCAATATGGTTGTAGTGAATTTTCCAGCTGGAAAGAAAATAAACCTTTAATATGTGGACCCACATGACTCTGCAAAGGTATTCCTTTCTCAAACAAATAACTTTATTCAATTTAATATTTAACATTATTATACATTATAGAACCAATTACAGGAATGAACACTGAGAAATAAGAAATGTATATAATTATAATTAAAAGAAAAAAAAGAAGCTATACGACACCATTTCTAATCAGCCCAAGCATAATTTTCGACTTTTTATGTTTTGTAAAAAAAGTTCTCATATAAGCACATATGGGAGAACACATCTGTGGCCACAACCAACATCAATATCGGCTGATCGATATATTGCTCTGGATCTACAATGCAGTGTGTCTCCCAGTGTTCTGAGTCCGACATCCTGTCAGATTCCTAAAACAGACTCCTGGAGAAGCAGGTCATTCAATTCAATCCAGGGGCTGTATTGGCACGGAAAAGAAGAGTTAACTTTTCCAAAGCAATTAAGCAGAACAAAAATACAACAATTTAACATTTCATCATTTAGAAGATACTAAAAGCTAAGACTAACTTCCTCCTTTACTCGGTGTGTGAGTGTGTGTGTGTGTGAGTGTGTGTGTGTGAGTGTGTGTGTGTGTGTGTGTGTGTGTGTGTGTGTGTGCCTGCGCGTGCGCGTGTGTGTGTGTGTTAAGTGAAAAGGCTTGTGCGAGTGTTTGCATGTGTCTCATTCTTGCCTTTAAAAGCTTCCTTGCTGCCTGTAAATGAAAGGCCGTGTTTGTCCTCCTATACTTTCAGCTAATGTGCACTCCGATCTATAGCCTAACCTAACTGTTTTTTATGTTTCATCACAAAAGTGGTCACACCATGGCTTCAGTTTTTATTCCCTCTTGTTTGGGGCAGCGATGCCTCAGGCAATGTCTCTCCCTCCCCTCTTCCCAGCATAATCTCTCTTTTGTCTTGTGTGCATTAGACCGCCGGCACTGTAAGAGCATAAAGAGCAGACGCTGTCAACCAGCACAGGTTCTGCAAAGCTCTAATGTACTGGATATAGACCAACATGGACTTGACTGTGCCCACTCATCTATGTTTCCCATCTGTTTAAATGCACATTTTTGTGTTTTCCTGTTTCGCTGTTATTGTTATCGCTTTCATGGCCGTACGATGCAGCCAGTCAGGACTCATGGAAGTCAAGGATGGATGAGCAGAAAGGGGCTTTTTGTCTGAGAATGTCTAAATGTGACGTGTGCAAATTTTCCTTTATGGGAATTATGGTGGGATTTGCTCACTTGACTCATAACCTCAAACTGTCATCATCTCCAGAGAGCATTTTTTCTCTGCAGTGTGTCTGATTTGGACAATGAGGTTTGCTCTGCTGTTCTGTTGACTAGATCTTCTCGCCTCCCTGATTGGTGTTTGGGCTCCGAGGCATGTAGCCACATGTCAGCGGTTCAGCTCACATTCGGCGTTCTGCACCAGCAGCATCCGACTGGATCCCCCTCGTCTCTTTCCCTCGCCTCTTCTTCTTTCTATCTCTCACTGCGGACCAGATGTTTGTTTTGTTTTCTATATTCTCCTGCTACCCATCACCCAACTGTTCATTCCAGTGCAGATGACAGTCGACAGATGGTCGATGCACAAAAAAGCATACATTTTCACGGGTTTAACAAAAACACAAATGCCATTGTACTGCCGAATGATGTGCAAAATATAGACATGAATCAGCAAAATATTCTGACACTGACGGGGTGGTAAGAGTTTAACTCGAGGCTGATAGTGCCTCATTATTTCCGCCAAGCAGAGAGACTTACCACATCACATCAAATGAGCGATCAGACCTGTGACAAAGTAGTGTTGTGCAGTGTGACAGACACTGCAGAATACACTTTTTTTCCACTGACTCTGCTCCAAATCAGGGGAATAATGGACACTTTATTTTGCTAGGCTTGAAGCATGAATAATGGCTTATTTGTCTGGTTGCCTGTCTCTGCAGTGCATTTGTTTGGTAATCAAGCTTGGACAATTACTGTGCAATTGTGTGTGTTTGTGTGTGTGCAGCACGTGTTGTTAACTGTGATGTTTTCCGCTTGGATGTTTGAGTTCAGGGCGCAGGTGCTCGCAGAGTGGTAGGTGTTTTTGGCTGGGTAGAGCATTTTGGTTCCAGCCGCCATCTACAAGCCAAGCCAGCTGTGAGGAGCAGTTAATGAATCTGGAGACTCTACGGGGATATAAATATGATGGAAACTCTGTGTATTGCAACCTCACCACAATTACAAACCACTTGTCCAACCGCTGTGCTACAGTTCTAATCAGACCATCTCATCTGGTTTCACAGGTTGCCAAGCATCATCAGTTACTTTATGTGTCCGTATCCGTGTGACTTATTTAATATTTCTGTACAAAGTATCACATTTATATTTATAGTAAATAATACACAAAACGCACAAACTAGGCCTAATGGTTCACATCATTTTCAAACACCAACCATTCAGTGAGCCCTCATGCTCTTTGTGGAAGCATCTGCTTCCGTTTCTCTACTCGTTTAGTCGGGTTGTACACAACACTTATTTATCTGACACTTCAGATCCTCTAACCTCCGTAGGAACAAGAGCTAGATGACGTTGTATGCCTTTGCTTTGGATCTACTTGTTGATATGCATGCAGGTCTCGTGTTCGTTTGACAGAGAGCCTTATTAGCAAGTAATTGCTGTGCCAGTCTGCAAGTGGAAAGCTTATTGATTGTTGTAAATGCCGGTCTAACTGCAAAACAGAATGCTGTGTAAACTCTGTGCAGGGCAGTACCCATAGAAATCACTGTTAGTGAGAAGACTTCACATCACGCCGCTTAATGCTAACATTGTGGGGGCCTCTCTTGGGAAAAGTATTTGTTGTTTTAGGTTATCAGAAGCTTTAGCTTTGGTCATGGGGGTAATTTTGCATGTTGGTTATTACAGTAAGGTGAGTGGAAGTATAAGACCAAAAGGGTATTATTTCCTAAGATTGACTTCACATGCACTCGAATGTGCTGTTGTTGTTGTTGTACATGTAATTGTAGTGAAACAATGTATACTCTTTTAGGAGCCCAGTAGGATAAAGACTTTGAAAGCACTGTTATTTGGAGTTTCAGTACATTAATTCAGCCTATCTTGCGCTATCAGTACAAATATAGTCCCTTGTGGTATAGCCAGCTCAGCCCAAGTTAGTGTGTTAGAAGTCTAAGTGCTCTCACGCCTGTATGGGTCCAAGGTTTTCAGACTATATCAGATCCCAGACAGGCTATCAGATGAACTCTTTTTACAGGATGCAGAGACAATGCACACTGGGTGCAGCCTAGACACTCAGAATCCATTACTGTGCTCTCCCCTGTACTTACACTTAACTGAGTTTCTATTGAACCCTAGCAGGGCACAGTGCGTCCAGATGTCAGACTGTGCTGATAGGAATGGAAATGATGCAGTGGCATAAATTCCTGAATAGTACATCTACATCGGTCTACAGCACCAGCCAGCTATGTTCAAATGATACTAAAGTAAATGAAACGGGTAATTCAGCAATACAGATTGATGCACCAGAAAAAAGAAAGTGTTGCAATACATAGCGGGTGTTATCGAGGCTATTTCACTAGTTATCCCTTCTCATTTCAAACTTAAAGTAATTGTTTTGGTTTTTTTTTTCTAAATGTATGCATGAAAGCCTACCACGCCATTCTGCCACTCACTGGTTCTTGCAGCGTCCCTGGTTTGAGTCTAGAATCATGTAACTCCCCCAATGTATCACTATTAAAACAACACAGGGTACATGTGGATCACAAATGCCATTTAGGTGAGAACCAGCAATGAGCTGCCATCATGTGCAGAGCTTCTGGCACTTGCTTATGTAATCCTTTCAACTCAAATGCACCTGTTTCACAAATTCCTTTAAAACTTGTCCAACAATTTGAATAGAAATATAACAACTTTCATCTAGAAACAGTGTAGCGCAGATACCGTATGAACCAGGGCTTGGGTGTTTCCTACAACCTCAAGATACAATACATATCACCATACGAAGGCTATAATACAATACATAGTGCAATACATGTTGATTTTGATTAATGACCATGTCCTTCGGCTGGGTGTCCCAAATCAATTTGATTCTGATTCACCAGGTCCTGATTCCATATCTGTCCGATTTTGCTAATGCTGTAAATTTTACGTGAACCATCTAACCTGGTGCATTATAAACAATACTAATGTTTACATTAATAAGTCAACCCCGAAGCAGTCACATGAATGTACTTTTTATGTAACATGAACTAACAATAATAGTCAATAGTACACAATAAAGTGCAACTCTGCTGACTATAGACACTGAGCACTGAGTGACATTTTCATTTAGATATCTTGAAGTCACAAATTTTCAAGTGTTATCCAGCCCCCTTCCCAACAAGCTAGCATGACATGGTTAGATCATCTAGCCTAATATGATGCCAGAAATTATTGTTTTTTCTTTTAATGCTTTTTTTTTTTGCCCAGCCCTAGTATGAACACTGTTCTTTGCTCCGTCTACTGTAAATCCGACAAGGTTCTTTATGGCTTGAACTTTTCAATTATGTAGCTTACCACAGGCCTTTATATAGTTATGTCTGTATGTAGGAGATACTCAAGGCTCCTACGTATCTGAAATATTTATGGGGCCCCGGATCAAGCCCAAAAGAATGTATTGTAATCCTTTCAACTCAAATGCACAAGTTTCACAAATTCCTTTAAAACTTGTCCAACAGTTTGAATAGAAACATAACAATTTTCATCTAGAAAGAAGAAAAGAAGAGACCAAGAGGGATAGAAAGATTGGCGGCCAAGGGAGTAGGAGACAGCTAAACACAGTGAGAAAGATAAACAGAACCCTGAAAGAAGAATAGAGTGGGATGGAAAGACGCGTACGAGAGTCTGAAAGAATCCTCCCAACATAAACTATACCCCCCTCACCCACCCACACCTCAGGTAAACACTGACTGAGAGAAAGACGGGATAGGATAGGAATACAGGATTATCAAGGACAAATAAAGGACGTTTGCAGAGAATAACCGATGTTGGGGGAAGGGAACCAGAGAGGAGAGGAGAACAGAAAACCCTGCTTTTTAATACCAGCTGTTATTTGCAGAGGCTGACATGAAAAAAAGCCGGTGTCAAACCGGGTGATATAGAAGTTATGAGCAGATTTCACGCTTCAGACAGTCTTTCATTGTCATTATTACAGAGTGGCCCACAATAGGCTGTAAATTACACGTTACAGTACAATTTAATTCAGTGCCTCAGATGACAGGCAGCATTATTATTCATCACTTCATGCTTTCAGAGTCTCCCACCATTTCAACTGACACAAAAGTGCTAATGTGATATGCAGAGAGAAAATGAAAACCGTAATAGCAGAATAAAATATATTCCTCTTTTGAAGATGCATTCCTCTCTCTGCTGCAATTTCTCCGCACAACATGCAAACGATCTTGCTTTTTTGCGAACTACACCGGCTGCTTGTTGCAGTCCATTTTCACAGGAAGAATATTCACATGCTTCCTATTACTGTAAATATGAGAAATGTTTATGCTGGCAGTTAATTAAAATGTTTGACAGTGTTTGTAGCATTGCCAGTTTTTTCCCTTTCAGTTTTTTCAGTCAGTGTGTTTGTGAGTCACAGAAGCATCATTATGCGGGTTTTGGGACTGTGTACATTAAGTTTCCATCGCTTCCTGTCTCTTAACAGCACATCCCACTAGAAAACCCCTGTTTTCCCCTCCTTTCCTCTTACTTGACTCGCTCTCTGTTCTGCCCAGTACCCAGTCAGCCAATCACAAAGCAGAGCTAGGTGCAAACACACTTCCTCTGCAGCTGTGCTTTGGAAAAGGCTAGAGGCTCCTAAGACTGGATTCTCATATGCAAAGCTATTCTTGACGTGTTTGCACGTGTATTTTCTTTTATTTCAGAGGATGAAATGTGCCTCTGTGTGTGTGAGAGAGGATCCAGATCCTTATCCACTTCACATTGGACAGTGGATTTTGACAACAAAGCTTGTTGACTGTACAAAAGGCTGCATGCGATTGCTAATCTGTCATTATGGCTTCTGCCTTTTCCCTGGAATGCTCTCTTTTTTTGTCCACAGAAGAGATGTACAGTACACACACACAGAGGCCTGCTCGCATACATGGGATTAGTGCGTAAGCCGTCCATAGAGGGCACTATTAACAGAATGTTCTCACTCATTACACGAGCAATTGACCCTCTGTCTTCCTCGTCCTGCCAGTGTCAGGGGCTAATGTTTGTGTAGCTCGCCTGTCGCTGCCCAAGCATATTTAGCTCTTCATCCTCTAGGAACTGTGAGGCTGGCTGGAACAAAAGTAAGATTATTGGTTAATAGAAACGCAAGAGCACTAATGGCTATATGTAACTAAAGACAACTAAGGATGGGGAGTGATAAGATTTTATTTATACCAATGGCATTACCATGTATTTGTTTTCGTTTAGGTTTTCTTAGTCACAGAATAAAAAATTCTAAGCCTGCCTGCGTGGCGCTGATGTTATTATAACATGATATTTACCCTTACTCCTGCGAGTGACAAATACATGGCATTCCTGCAGTTGAAGCCTATGTTGTGAAGAAAGATGTTCCAGTATATTGCTGGTGTTTCCACAATTACTTGAAAGGATTCTTTTACAGACAATATACGCTGTGCTGTTGTTGTTGTTGTTGTTGTTGTTGTGTATAGCAGCGCTAAGGACTTTTTCTTTCTCTCCGCCATGACTCCGTCTTGTTGCAAGTTTCCAGCAACATGAGTTTGATGTCATTGTTTTGCAATGTGCAACTGTCAGAAAAACAAGCAGGTACTCATAAAAGAAACCGATAACCTCAGACTCCGATTCCAATGTGTTACCGTTTCTCAAGTGGAACCAGTTCTTGAATCTCATTCCTAAAGGCAAGAATTGCTTTTACTTCACTTAATGCCATGGGAGATAACTTCAACATACTGTACTTCAATGCAACTGGCTACTATTAAATGTAAGACGAGGTAAATGTTAGTTCTTAATATCAAGCTCAATAATGTGGATCCCTGGCAAATATACACTGCATGGAGACACACATTTGCACTTTCATGACAGCAATTCACTTACTCTTCTAAAAACACCAAAAGTAGGGCAGCATCAAACACAGCAAACTGTTGAAAGCACTTTAGTTTGTCCCCTAATCTTCTCTGGGTCGGAAATGGCCACGAATAAGGCTTCAAGGTTGTGAGAATACTGCACAGTTTCTAAAGTGCATTCTAAGCTCCTGTCACAGTGCAATGCAGAAGAGTTGACAGGGTTGTTGTTGTGAATGAGTTCAATAAAGCTCCACAAAACAGATAGCAAGCAGTTTTCACTGTGAAGCATTATCGCATCATGGAAAACTGTCAAAGCTTGACCATTAATGATAATCAATTATATGAATTGCTGCCTTTTTAGAGTGGTTCCACTGCATCAGTTTGCAGCACAGCTTGACTTAGATCTTTCATGCTTTTTTCATTCATCCATTGATGTTTCGAGTTGTTAATGAGAAGTCACAAAGCATCCATTTAGCAAGTGAGCTTAGAAGTGTGTGCGTGAACATGTGTTGATTTCGTGTGCAAGCTGGTCACGGCGAGGACTTTGAGTCAAGCGGAGCATCCTCTCTCCGTCATCCTCTCACTCTCCTCCTTCACACTCCCCATGAACGCTCGCAAATATGAGCAGTACATATGCTTCCTCTCTCTCACTTCCTCTCCTCAGACTTTACAGGGTGACTCAGTTCTCTTCCTCTCTCTCCTTTGTCACTCTTAGATCTCATCTGATGCCAAGGCTGAAGGAGTCTCGCTCCCATGAGTCATTGCTCAGCCCCAGTAGCGCTGTGGAAGCCCTGGACCTAAGTATGGAGGACGAGGTTGTCATCAAGCCTGTTCACAGCAGCATCCTCGGGCAGGACTACTGCTTTGAGGTGAGGGGGCTCAGACACAGAAACACATGCACAGTACATAAACGCATGCTTACTACAGAAGATTCGCTCAACTTGCCCAGCTTCATTTAAGCCTCCACACACCGCCAGTGGTATTTGGAGCATTTCCAAATCATTAGTAAAAAATTAAGCAACTGCTGGCCATCCATCCATCCATCTTCAACCGCTTGTCGCTATCGGGGTCGCGGGGGGGCTGGAGCCGATCCCAGCTGACATCGGGCATGAGGCGGGGTACATCCTGGACAGGACGCCAGTCTATCCCAGGGCACATAGAGACGAACAGAGACAGACAACCATTCACACTCACACCTACAGGCAATTTAGAGTCATCAATTAACCTAACAACTGCATGTCTTTGGACTGTGGGAGGAAGCCGGAGAAAACCCACGCAGACCAGGGAGACCAACTCCACATAGAAGGGCCCCAGCCGGGATTCGAACCGGGAACTCTCTGAACCCTTCGAATCCTCCGTCAGCGCTAACTACCATACCAACGTTTCGCCCAAGCGACTACTCTACAGAGGAAATTTATGGTTCTTTGAGCAAAAGTCAGATTGTTCAAGCTGTACCCACATTGCATCTTGGTAGAAAAAAAAAATCAATCCCCATGCTTAAAGTTGCGATGATCAACATTATTATTCTACAATCAGTCAAATGACTATCATGTGTAATACTGAAAACACAGCCTAAAAATAATTACATTTTACCGCGACCAGAAATAGAAGATTTTGGCCATATCGTCCAACCGTACCGTGGATATCTGGGCCAAGACTGTTTCTCCTGATACGCAGTTATTGTTTATGGTCAGATTAGTAGCCTGAGACACAAGAACGGAGTTGGAGTTGAAATACAACGTCTCTATGAACACATATCTGCATACGAATGCAGATTAATAGTAATAAAAAAGCTAATGAATAGCTAACTTGTCATCAGAAAGTAGCCAATGGGTTCCTTCATTACATTCAGGCGGAGGCATTCTGCTGCATTTGCTCACCACACAGACTGTTTACCTGCGTGCAACCAAAGCCTGCTCAAACATGATACTACAAACAGAAACGAGACCATATCTCAAATCTTGTCCTGTTGCCTACATATGCTACATTCCTATACATAATCTGTTTGTAGAGATTACTGCATGTGTAAATAGGCAACTGTTTGCCAACACATTAATTGCAACACCTTTAGAAGGTGTTTACAGCTTGTTCTGCTGCCACTGTTAAGTTATTTTTCGTGTGCTGCAAAAGCCCAGCAGAAGCTAAAGATTATTCTCTGTAGAAGCCCGATAAAACATTCAGCAGTTTTAATCAGCTTGCTTTTTGGGTCAGTTGGTGTTTTTTGTTCCCAGTTTCAACAACAAACCATTCTGAGTTTGTTGCAATTCGGATTTTGCGTCTCTGAGTGTCTTTCTCCATAACAACTAGGGCTGCAAAGATTATTTTCTCGTTTGATTTGACAAATGTTCGAAAATAGTGAAAAATACCCATTACAATCATCAAAAGAAAATTTAATCTAACAGTTAGGAACAATACTTTTGGATCCAGCTGCTCCTTCTCCCTTCACATCTCCATTGCAACTCTTGATAAGATGTTAGTATCTGAATTGATGGCCAATTACAATTCATATACAAACAGCATTCCTGTATTAAAAAAGGGACTGTGGTTAAATTTCTCTAGGTGTAGAAAATAAATGGAAGTACCACGATAATTTGTTTCAATCACTGGCTGTGGGAAAACTGATGTATTGTTGTGCTCATCAGCGGACTGCAGTCATTTACAACAAATTGCCTCTAATTAGTCCTGAGTCACATGTGCGCAAATGCATATATGCATACATGCAGCTGTAGCTAGGGAGCCGCTAGGAGCCTCGGGGTGAGAGAAATTACTGAATAATTTCAATCCTCTACCGTAGAGACCCGAATCCTCCTCTAATCTTTATTACCCTGCTCATTACGTCATTCTGTTTCTTTTTTTTACCACTCTTTTCTGCTCTCGTCGTCCTCCTTCCGCCCCACTGAGCATTTTTTAATTATCCAGTCATCATCCAGCATGCCAAGCAGCCATCTCTCTCCATTCAAACCATTCAGTCACTCCGCAACACTGCCAAGTCATCCTCAGTATTCTCAGATCCACTATTGTGTATTGGTGCCTTGTTGATAAGCTTCTTTTCCGTAGGAGACAAAGTGGGATTTGAGAACTAAGTTTAGCAAAAAAACATTCTGTTCTACTTATTCTCTGCCATTGTGATGCATGGTGTTTGATCATTAAAGCATTTATTTTCCTTCTCTCTCTGTGCGGTAGGTCACCACCTCCACAGGAAGTAAATGCTTTTCCTGCCGTTCATCCGCCGAGAGAGACAAATGGATGGAGAATCTGAGGAGAGCAGTGCAACCCAACAAGGTAGATACGCAGTAGGTGGGACGAGACTGTATGCAGCAATCAGCACTAATAAGTGCGAGTGTCCCAATTCCAAACCACAGTTTGCAACACTGGTTATTATAAAGACAGCGAGCTGCGTGGTGTTGACATTGTGTCGCAGCTTGCACAGCAATGCAATCTGATATGTTCACATCCAGCTGTGCCCTTCCTGCACTGTACACCTCAAGAGCGGAAGACACAGAGGTCACAGGGAGGAACACCAAGACTCCCAAAGTGCATTGAAACCATCTGTAATCTGACAAACACAGCTGTGGCTTAGGCAAAGAGGCAAACACAAGAAAATAGTCCTCATCTCGCAGCGTCTCTGTTCCTTCATCTGTCATTATTTAGTATATTACTCATTAATTAGAACTTTGGAAAAAAAATTCCTCACTTAAATTGGAGTCCTTCTTTTCCTCGGCTCTTTCCGGCAACGAGGTGTTAATTCTGTCGCTCTCTCTGTCTTTGCTTTGCGTTTTTAATTAGTCCATGATTTTAAGAGATTAGTTGCAGTGCAATGTTTTTTTTTGGCAAACATAGAAACTTGATTGAAATAGAAAAATTCCTTGGAATTAGATGAGAAAGTATCTGGAGTTGTATTAAATAGATTAAACTGATTTTACACTTGAACTGCTAGCACTACTACTCCCAGACTAGACCCATGAAGGTAACACACCAATGTGAACAGGTGTACAAACGCTTGTTTAGACCATTTCTCCAGCATATGGAGGACACACAAAGGCATCAAGATAAATTAAAATTTTACAAGTCGTTCGTTGCCTTTAGTGAAAGCATATACAACATACAATGGCAGAGTAAATATTGGTCACCAGAGGATGAAAACTGACTAGTTTTGTGGTTAACTAGTCAGTGTTTGTTGGCTGGGGTTTGGTAGAAGGAAGAAGATGATCATATGTTAATAGTATGGAATAACAAAGGGAATAAAAATATATGTTTAGCGGGGTTCAACACCTATATGCCAGATATGTGTTCAATGTAAATTAAATAAGGTGGTTTAAATGCTAAACCTGCCCTGCATAAGTCTGCTCGTGCACAAGAGGATAATTATGTGTAATTATGATAATAGGCAAATTACTGAGGTATCATTTTTGCAGGCTAGGGTTTGATAGGAAATACAGTTCCGTGTGACATAACACAAAGTTTAATATGTAATCGACGGTATTAAAGCATCTTTATGTACAGTAGGGAGTCGTTTTGCTGTCAACAGAGGAAAATTAGAAAAATTGATAACACTACTGCGTTATTTAACACTGATCACATGGGATACCAATACTGAAATGTAGCTCGCAATCTTCAGGAATGATACAGAGGAGAGGAACCATACTGCAAAAGGCTCGAAGCATATTGCTGCAAAAGCAATGTGATGATATACGTAGATGTAACCTGCAGTACAGGAGTTGGCTGTGCCATCAGTCTGTAAAAGGCCCTTTGAACCAGTTTTTCTCACATTTGAAAAGAAGAAGTCTTCTACTTTCTGTAAGAGAGCGATGGTGAGACATGGTCCTCATGACCCACATATCTCCTATTGTTTGACAGATCAGGCTATCAATCTTCTTATGCCTTGACTTTTTGCTCCCATCATTCAGATACACCTGCGTGAACCACAGACATGTAAAATATTCAATGTTTTTCAGAGTTACAAAACACCTGATATTGGGTTAAATTCAGAGCCTTACAATAAATTCATTGAATGTTACTGCACAGAGGAATGTTTTAGCCGTATGCCTTGGTATATGAATAGATACTCTTGAGCTTTCTTAGGCATAGCTACCGGTATTTCAAACATCTAATGGCATCTTTGTGATTGCGAGAGGCTCTGGTATGTCTCTCTAATAACGTAATTATTAGCTCCTCTTTTATTCTCTTCGTCCTCAGAGGTAGTTTTCAAGGCAATCTGAATAATTGGCCAGAAATATGCCTCGCTCTTGGCAAAATCAATTGATGACATAAGAATGGGTTAGCACGCTGTGAAATAATGTAGGAGTGATATTTCTTAGCACTTTAAAAAAGAAGAAAAAGAAAGGATTTTAAATTACCACCATGAAATGCTTTAAGTACTGTCTGAAATGTTTTTTTAATATATTTGTAGTCAAAATGGTGAAACTTCGAAGTCAGGGGTTAGAGGCAGGTTCTCGTTTGAATCTCATCTGTTTATTTCTGCGGATATTTGATTTGTTTTGTTTGTTGGTTTGCTAGATTAGTGTTTATATTCATTACATCCCTCCTGTACCTGTCCTCCTACTGATATTGATCATTTTGAACTGTATATTTATTTTTATATCGTTTCCAGTGGTGATATTAATGGCTAAAATCATTCTAAAAGGCCTCATTAAACCCCTTCCTATCATCTTCTCCAGGACAACAGTCGTCGTGTCGAGAACCTGCTGAGGCTGTGGATCATCGAAGCCAAGGACCTGCCGGCCAAAAAGAAATACTTCTGCGAGCTTTGTCTCGATGACTCACTTTACGCCCGCACCACCTGTAAACTCAAGACTGACAATGTCTTTTGGGGAGAGCACTTTGAGTTCAACAACCTGCCTGCTGTCAAGAGCATCACTGCCCACCTCTACAAAGACACGGACAAGAAGAAAAAGAAAGATAAAAACAATTACATTGGACTTGTCAATATCCCCGTCGCCGCAGTTACCGGTCGACAGTTTGTGGAGAAGTGGTATCCGGTCAGCACGCCCAATCCCCCTAAGGGCAAAACATCTGGGCCTATGATTAGGATCAAGGCACGCTATCAGAGTATGAACATCCTTCCCATGGAGATGTACAAGGAGTTTGCAGAGTACACCACCAACAACTACATGCTGCTATGTTCAGTGCTTGAGCCCGGGATAAGCGTCAAAAACAAGGAGGAGATGGCGTGTGCGCTGGTCCACATTCTACAGAGCACCGGCAAGGCCAAGGTTAGTACCAGCAGTTTGACTTATTTCCATTTTCCCCTCATTTGTACTCCCCACGGACACATAATGGATAACAAAACCAGTACATCAGACTATTATCTTGCCATGAGGTACAGACAAGACATTATGTGGCACGCAGAGGTTAACTATTCCTCCGCTGCCTGCTCTTCCTTTGAACTATTGACCCCGCCGAGCTGTAATACAGAGCAGACAAAGACCAGACAGTGAGGTGATTTCCTCTTGCTGCACCAGCCTGTATTACATTTTTAACCCAAGCTAATCCCTTACATGTATCCCCTGCAGTGCTTCACAGCATACCGATGCAGCACAGAAGCACAATATATCCACCGCTGTCTGCAGCACGGCAGAGCACGGGGGAGATTAGTCTACCACAGTAGGAGCTAAGTCTCCCGTGACAGCGGGCGCGTCCATCCGATATGCACCGCACGGCTTTTGTCTTTTCAGTGCAGCAAAACCAAACGTTTGCGTTTTGACCCCGCCTAACTCGAGAGACATGGGAGAGCAAGCCATCTTATTGGCTGCTGATGAAAAGAGGATGTAAAGAAGTTCAGAGCTGAATTCATTCGCCATTTAACATTTTGATCACAGGTTAGTCGAGCATGAATGACAGAAATTCACAGGTTCCAGTCACTGAAATCTATAGATTCTCTGCTTTTCTCTGTTTTATATGATTGTAAATGAAATACCCTTTGGTTTTGCTCTGTTCATGAGACAAATCAAGACAATTATAAGATGTACTGGAAAGACATACTGGGCATATTTTCCTGTTTCCTGCTGTTTTATATGTTGAACAATTGACTGATTAATTGAAAAAATTATCTGCCCATTAATCAATACTGAAGAAAGTGTTTAACTGATGGATTCAACTCAGTTCCAGCAAACATGTTGTTGTCCGTGTAATGTCTGCTTTTAGTGGAGTATTGCTCCAGGCTGCTTTCTTCACTGCACCATGAACGTCTTCGTCTTCCCTGCCTCCCAACAGCTCAGGCCTCAATTTAGCTTTCTTGACAGTATCTCATCAGCGGAGCTTTGAAACTTTCTTTGACTTTATCACAGCTCAGTGGAGTGATGAATGATCAGTGCTTAAGAAGTGATGTCTATCCACACTGTACCGTCAGACTGCCGGTTTAGGCTCAGGACTGATAGCTTCTGATTGATGGGGGAGACGGCCTTTCTACCGGTCCCTGCAGAGACGGCCACATCCTTAATTACCTTCAATTAATCCCCACCTACCGTGCAAAGCGTTAAGACTTTCACTTCTCTCTCACGTCCCCGATTCTCCTCCTTGGCTGGTTTTCTGCTAGCTGCGGATGAGCAGCACCAGGGATGATCTTTCAATGTTTCTCCCATGAGAGAGACCACTCACCGCATCTGTGTTAAAGAAAAGAACAATTCCTTTTAATTGTATCTTTGTGGGGGTGTAAATACAGAGAATAGCTGTTGTTTCCTTTTTTTAAGTATAGGCAAACAGAAGCATTCGGACCAAAGTAAACAGGAATAATTAATGGAAGCTGCTTTCAAAATGTCAGGGATCAGTGCTATTAGCTACTGCCTCTTCCTTTCAGAAAAGACTTTCATAATTCAAGACAGTGTGAAGTGCTCTGGCATATAAAGGCAGTACACAATACACTTGAGTACATGTTTTTCCTTAAGCCTTGGTAGATAAAGCACTCATGTCAAGTGAAACACAGCTTACAGTGAGACCAAGAAACCACTTGTTCTAAACTATTCCCAAGGACTAATTAGGATATCCTCCGCTGATGCACAGGCGCTTTGTATACACACATCTTGGCCCGCATTGAATGATTTATACAGTTACAATACAATGATGAAGTTGTTTTTTCATGTACTGCCAACTTGGGTGCGGCCTTCGATAACATCGGTGCGTTATATTTAGAGATCGCATTTACTAGGGAAAATATAGATTCTGGAAAATCCCGTTGGTTTCATTGTTTTCCTGCAAATGTTTAATAGAGCCTTTTGTTATGTATCCCTCTTCCTTATTCTTATGTAGCCTACCAACTATTCAGTCTCATGTCAAAGCCATGAGTCAGTATCTAATTCTGTCAGCACCGCAGTGGATTTCTATAGCTCAGACGGAGACTTTGCACTGCTGTTGCATTAGACAGCCGCAAAAAAGCATGCACGTCCTCTCTAAGAACAAGCAGGGGTGGACAGGAGGTGAACGTTTTCTTTTTGGAAATGCAGCAGTAACTTTGTAGTCCTGACGTTCTTACTGATGTGCATCGTGTTTAATCAGGCGTGCACGGGCGGGAAACAGCTTCTAAATGCAGCTGGCTATTGTTAAGAGATGCAGATTGCAACGGGCATTAGTATGCGACACCTTCCCGACTTCTGTTTCTTCCCATGTCATTTTATCACCCATCACAGAATAATTACACCCCAAATATTCTGCTCCGTTGCACATCGGCTCCATCTCTCTTGTTCTCTCCCTACTTTTCTGTCTTTGTCTCCCTTCATCTCGCTCTCTCACGCTTCATTGCGTCTTGAGGCCAAAGCTCTCTGGATAGATGTCATTACGGATGCTGTATTGATGTCTGGATGCGTTGGCGAGCACTACGGGCATGCAAACTTTATACGCACACATCTATGTATAAATACCAAAACATTAGCAGGTGGTTGCAGGTCAGTTATTCAGTTTTATGCATGAGCAAGTAGGCCTGCCGTTGTATTAAGAAATGTGCCTTTAGATAGCCCTGGAATAGGTCAGAAGTGTCCGCTACTTTCTTATGTCACCTGATTTTTATTTGATTTTAAAGCCGTACATCCAGCTGAAATCAAAAATCCGAGAACTCCAATCATAACATTTCTGCTGATTTCCTGTGCTGTAAGGTCACGACACCAGTCCCTCTCCTCCCCCTGAGGGAAATGCCGCTCGGTCTGCACAGCCAAACAGCACTTTAAGAAACTCCACAGTAACAATAACAAACCCCTCTGCTGTGTTGGAACTGCCGGGAGAAGTTCACCTTTCTTTCATCTGAAAATATCCACTCCTGGCTAGAATCCCCCTGCGTTATTGATCTAGTCTCCTCGACGTCTCGGGCCCTTCGGGAAGATTATGTTCTACTTTTATTCCTGCTCCTCTCAACCGCGCCGACTTTTGGAAGTGATAATAAGGAGGATTTATTCTTATGATGAGTGGACAGAGGAGGGTGGTGTTCTGGTTATTACGCCACTGCATCTTTATGTTACTGCTCCTTGAGGTAAACTAACAGTCCTAACAGGGCAAAATATTTGAGCCTCTCTGCCCTCTACATTCCCTGTGGTGAATTGTCGCAGGACAGCTTCAGTTACGTTCTTCATCTTTTAAATGCATTCAGCGCTGTCATCGGTGGGCAGTGATGCTCATCCCAACAGCTGTGGTGCATAGGCACAATATGTCATATGTACATAATATTCTGTAACAAATGATTTACTTATATGACATGAAGGGCTCTGGTACTTCTGTATTCCTCTGGGCTTTCTTTTTTTTTTTTTTTTACACGGCTTTGAATGAATCAGTTGTCCCCTGAGAGGGCCAGAGAGCTAACGTAACATGCTAGCCACTTGTCAGCATCATCCACATTAACAGGGAAGGTGTCTGTATTATTTTTAATTTGGACAATAACCCGTATATCTTTTATGCTTCTCCATTATATGCTGCAATTTCTCTTTTATCTTCCATATATGACAATGCTAACCCACCAGGTTATTTTAATAGCTGTAGTCTTTTCATTTAGCACATAAGAGGTGAACCCTCTCATGATGAAATAAGATGGATGTTGGAGGAGACAGACAAACAGTGTTTGAAGTTTGTTTGAGTGAGATAAAGAGGGCACATTGAGAACAGGAGATGTTATCTAGTTATGAAGCCATATATCTACTGTAAAGGCACTAATCAGAATACAATACAAAGCGCATTTATGCACCAGTTCTCCTCATAGCCTCTCCCAAATTTGCACTACAAAGGCAATGCATCATATCTTCAGGCTGTTGAGTAATTCCAGCGGGATTTTTATTGACCATCCCCTGACAGCATGGAGTGATGGAGGAGAGTTGAAACGGAGAAAGGTGAAGAGAAAGGTGAAGGCACAGACAAAAAGGAGAGGGTAAAAAAAAGGTAAAAGGAAGGATGTAGAAGAAGGAGGAAGAATGAGTAGTGCTGCAACACAGATTGTAGCTGTGGAGCGAAACAGCAGAAGGCTGCTAAGAGAAACATTCAGCTCAACGCATTGATCTTTAAGGCTGCATCCTCCCCGGAGGAGTCCATCTCAGCTAACTCTTTGGAAATAAGATCTGCTTCTGTTCGCATCACATGTCATGGGCAGTACTTTGGGTTATAACCAAAAACCTGCAGAAATGATGACATTATTCGACTGTGCTTTGTGCTAATAAGCAAATTATAGCATGTTAACATGCTGAACTAAGATGGTGAACGTGGTAAAAATATAGCTCCAGCGAAACATCAGCATTGTCATCATGTACATGTTAGCTTTCACCGACATAAGCATTTAGCATCATTGAAGTCTAGTTCAAACCATATGTTGCGTAAAAGAAAACACAGCCACCCTGACCCATTGGTTTGAAACCTTGAATTTGTCATGTCTTGGTCATTGCCACCAAGAAAGTGGAGCTGTAGAGGAGCAAGGGGTAGCTCTAATGGACAACCAGAGGACACTGCACGTAGTAGCGACTTGTAGCCATGACCTGAAATATACAATGCTTTACTGTCTTTTTTATTCTAAATGGGGCCATCATTTTTTAGATGAACCTCATGCTGTATTGAAACAGACCAGAAACTAGCGATTGAGACCATAAACTCATAAGGGAAATGTTAGTGGGGTCATTTTTTTCAAACTTGATTACAATCAGACTTATTTTTGCAGTTTAAGGCACATATACTGTACCTTGGCTTCACTTTTCAGGCCCAGAGGCTTCCGCTTGGTTTAACATCTTTGAAACATAATTATCAGTTTAGGCTGTCTTCCTGCGTTTTGCCACAATGTTGATGCTTATCTAGAAGACCATGAAAAAAAAACAAAAAAAAACTGCAATAGAATCAAAATATGACCAACTTGCATGGTTTTTCTAGGATAACAGGATTTTAAAACACAATGTGAGACTAAATATCTTAAATTAGGCCAAATTTATATTTGATTATCAAATATGCATTGCAAAGCTTCGTGGACTGAATTGAACTTAACCTACACAGGGAATATGCACACAGTAAGTTAGTAAGCATGATGTTGGGATGCTGGTGACACTTTCTGTAAGACCCCCTCCAGTCAAACCTTTCTTCAAAATCATCATGTGAAGTAGCAGCTAAATCAGGAGCGCTGCAGCCTTTCCTGTTTTTGTGTTGAATGACAAGCCTCTGTGCCTATGGGAGGAGCGGCTTCCATTTCCACTCGGCCCCCAGTCCTCCAGTCAACCCAATGTGACCCTCACAGGAAGAGCTGCAGGCTAGAACTCTGTAATACTAGCCACCAGTCTCCAGGGAGGGAAATCAGGGGAGGCAGAAAGAGATGGAAAGATGAGGAGAGCAAAAAGATGGAGAGGCTGGAGTTGTTCCTGATTTCTCCCCCTGAGTCTTTCCTCAGCCCTTGCCCCGGGCTGAAAAACCGGGCTTATCGATCAGTCAAATGGTAATTGTTATAGGGTTTCTATTTTCCTCCTCACTTTAAATGATTTTTTCCTTACCTATCTCTTACACTGCTCCAATTATTGAGCCCAAACTTTGTCACACAAAGTGTGTTTTTGCTATTTTGTGGTGCACACACACTCGAGGCATCCGGCAATTTCCATTTGTTTGTTTTCTAATGACTCCGATTAGTTCCACAATCCATGGCTTGTCCAATAGTGTTTCTTATCCAAAGCATAAGCATTTAGGCCAAAATGAAAATCTGTATTCCTGCTCTGTTGGATATCATTGGAATATAATATATACAAAAACATTTTCTTTCTGAATTGAGAAGAACATTTTCTGTAACTTTACCTCCTCTTGCTTTTTCCAGCTCCAGTGTTATCCTTTTAAGGGACTTTTTCTTAATCTCACACTTGTATATTTCTAATTTTATATCACCATAGAAACACACAAAAAACATCTGATCCTGTACAAAGCATCAACCTGACCCTTTTTTCATCTACGTATTCTCTCTCTTCTTTCCCAGACTCAGTGTCCTTGCTTTGTGATCAATAAGATCAATAATTGTTAAGCACGTCATTTAAAACATCTCCTGTTCTGTCTGACAGAGGATGAGAGTCCTGATCTTGCAGATTGCGATGTTTCTTCGGTCGGGGCCTGCGTATTTATATTTCAGCCTCAAAACTTGCGGCTGCAAACTTTGAAATACTGCCGAATAGAGATGTAAGAAGTGTACACACACACACACGCCTAGCGGTGATTAGATTGCTGTGTGTACAGCAGTGCAATGGACAAGACTTTATGAGTTTTTACTTGCAAGTAACTCCATCTACAGGGAGCTTCTCATCTTTTCCAACAGCGCGCTGTTCCCTACTATTTATTACATCAGATCAACCGTGCGCACCATCTACCCTCCACTCCGACCCTATCTTCATATCACCCCCCCTCTCTCTGTTGAGTTTTTTTGAGGCATGGATTGGCTGATGAGATGTGGCAGCGATACAGAGAGCGTTCTACTTCTCCTTATTAGCACTGAAGCAGAGAGGGGAGGGGGGTAAGCTGCGGGATTGAGGGCGCCAGAGAAATGGCTGGGGGATGACGGGAGGGAAAAGGATGAAGCTCCTGTCTCTTTTTAGCACATGATTGCTCAGACATTTCTAATGCGTGGTGGTTCTCCATGATTTAACCCATTACAACAAATCTTATACTGTGTGTATATACCGTATATATATGCTAAGTATATATATAAATATACATATATATATTATATTATATATATATATATATATATATATATATATATATATATATATATATATATATATATATATATATACACTTAGCATTACTGTCCACCATTTTCCAAGAGTTCATTGATTTAATACTGACTCCAGGTAGTCATTGGCTTCCACACTTTGGCGTGTTGTTATTAAATCCCAAGCATACATCAAAGATACTCAAACTGAAATTCACTGCGCGTGCAAATGCACATGAACTGTAGCTTCCACATTTCAGTTGGTAGGCTCAACAAATCGTGTGTAGCATGTCACATGTGGTTGGATCTGATTTTGGTTTATAGGCATCCTGGCCAAATGTTTCACTCATTCTTTTGATCTCTCTCTCTCTCTCTCTCTCTCTCTCTCTCTCTCTCTCTCTCTTTCTGTATATATATATATATATATATATATATATATATATATATATTTCCATCTCAGTCTCTCTCCATCCTCTATTTTCAGGCCTGGATTTGCCTTGCCTCAGTTGCAACATGAGAAGGGAGGGAGAAAGCCACAAAGGGGTAGAGGTTAGAGGAAAGATCATAATTGGGATGGCATTTTCTTCCTACTGTAAAAAATGTTACCTAAAGTGTAATGCTGTCAGCATAAATTAGATTTATGGACTAGAAAGTATTAGAATCAGGAGTGTAGGGATGATTTAAAGTGCATTGAAGTTTATGTTTTGTCTTACATTGTTAAATCAAAGTATGCTAAAAGAGTATTCAGGCACAAAATCATCCCATTGTCTTTTTCGGCACTTACAATCATCAAATAAGCCATTGAGACAGTTTTTTTGTTTTTTTTCCTTTTACGATTAACACTTGAAATGAAGAAGGCACTTGTAGTTGACAAGGTAGTACGGACGGACACTGATTAGCTCGGGGCATTACGGTGAAGGCATTAAAACGGCTTTTTTAACCACTTATACTGCTCAAAATAACACCAAACCTCTGCAGCAGCATGATTAATATCCCTACACATAAAACAAAGCACCAACAACCTAGTTAGTAAACCTGTAGTTTATTAAAAGTCCATACTTAGAACCAAAGTCAATCCAAAAGGAAGGAGCCCATTGATGCTTAGTTGTATGTATAGGGATACTTATCATGCTACTGTAGTGGTTTGGTGTTATTTTGAGCAATATCAGTGGTTTAAAAAAAACGTTTTAATGCCTTCACCGTACTGCCTCTAGCTAAACAGTGTTAGCCATATCTGGCAGTAAGCGACTCTCCAGGGTTTCTCCACTTATAGTTGTTACATGGACAAAACTGTCTCAATGGCTTATTTGATGTATGTAAATAAGTTGCAAAAAAAGAGCATGGAATGATTTTGCGCTGGAATTAGACTTTAATGTACTTCGTCTTATTATCAACAGGAAGATTACACTGTAATGTCAAAGTGAAACAGACCTCTACAAAGCAATTCACATTAATTAGAAATGTAAAATGCTTGATTTCACCCCCTTCAAGTCAATATCAAGTAGATGCACTTTTGACAGCAAGTACATCCTTGAGCCAATCCAGGACAGACATTGTTTTTAAGCCAGTGTAGCTTTGGCTTTATGCTCAGGGTCATTGTCTTACAAGAAAACAAATCTTCTCCCAAGTCGCTAGGTTTCTTGCAGACGACAGCATTTTTTTTTTCCCAGGATTTCCTTGTATATTCCTGAATTCATTTCACCCTGTACCCTCAGAGGTCTTCTGGGGCTTGCTGCAGAGAAGGAGCCCTACTGCATGACACTGCGTATCACGGCAGGGATGCTGTGTTTAGTCTAATGGCCAAAACACTCAATATTGGACTCATCAGACCAACAAAAGAAACTGTTTTACAAGGCTTTCTCTCTTCTCTCTCTCTTTCTGTTCTCTTTCTCTTCTCCCACCCTTATAAAGCTGCAACTGGTAAAGCATCACGCCTTTTGTTGTTTTGAAGCTCAGAGTTGTCATCGATGTATTGGTGGCCTCCCTCAGTAGTCTTCTCCTTGCAGGCACTCTTTCCATTTCTTAACTATTGATTTAACTGTGCGCCAAGGGATGTTTGGGAACTTTGGAATTTCCTTATATGGACCACTCACTTTCATTTACCTTTATCCTTTGTGGACTTATGCATACACATTTGTAATTCATTTAGATTTCTTTGTGGCAGTCTAACATTGCCATTTCACACTACTCAAGGATGGTAGTATGGTCTAGCTACACCGGCTTAACATTCTAGGATAGGGTAAAAAAAAAAGCTCTGTATTACTTTAAACCAGTCACAATCGTCTTTGGCAGCCCGAAGCCTGATAGCGGCGATGGTGCTTTATCCCAGCACATCCAGTAAGCAAGACTAGCTCTGTAGGCATTAAAAGGCTGATCACTGTTAAAAAACAAACCTAAAAACTACCCTTTAAATCCCATTTAATTCAATGCTGTGTTACAATTAACATTAAAAAATGTCATTCTTTTTTGGCATGAGACAAATAATGCAGATTTGTCTCATTGTCTGTCTAAACAGCACACCGGGTACACGCTTAAATGCACATAGACATACACACCTTCGCTCTAATGCTACAATCTGGGTTTAATTCAAAGGTCTAGGGATATGCACTATTTTAAAAGTTTAAATTTTCTTCTGCGTAGGTGTGTGTGTGTGTATATATGTGTAAGTTGGATGTGCATGTGTGCAAATGCCTTAACCAAAAAGGCTCCTTTAGCTTCACATCAGTGGATGATTGGCTCCCTGTGGTGTATCTTTGATTAGCCGGATAACAGGCTTCTGCAGCAGCTATAGGGACCGTCTGAGAGGCTCTGTCACTTTCTTTCCACCTCCTCCCCTGTTCTTTAAAGACCACCGCTCTGTCTCTTCTTCGTCTCCACCATTTCTCTCTGTACATCTGTCACTTGCCTCTCTTCTCCCTTGCCGCCACGCTGGTTCCCCTAGTTTAACAAGCTGCCAGGGGACATACATGAGAGTACACCCAGAAATTTGTTGAAGGGATCTAAACAAGGGATGATTCATCCCCAGATGGCTCCATTCCCATCTCTCTCCCTTTTAAGACTTTGAAATTTGGGAGCTATAATGCCAGTCTCCACCTGTTATTTTTCTTCACCTGATGAATACTATATAGTCCTTATAGAGATCACTTTTAAACAGCACAGTTATACAAATAAATGATACAATTTAAAGGAAAGATAACACATTTTTGAATGACACGTTATTTTAAAGTGATTATAACTCTGGTAGAACCTTGGGTTGTGCTATTTCCTGGCTATAATGTGCATCTGCATTTTGTTGTCAGCTGCCTTTATTGTTTGCCACTCTCTATTTCTACGAGTGGGGGACAGATACTAGTATTTTTTTGTCCTCGGTCACTCATTGCACAGCAAAGCGACTGTCAAAATCACCCTTTGAGCATTTGAATGAAAGTGAAGAAAATGTTTGCTGCCATTATAGGAAAATATGAGGCCTGTCACAATTTTTTTCTCTGTTCAGTGGTAAACATGTTGTTTCTTTCCGCATACTGAGTTTCAGCTCTGGGATATGTCAAATTCAAAAGATGATATGAGTAGAGCCATTTTGTTTCCCTCCATCTATTATAATGACGGAATTATGCTTTGTTCTCATTCACCGGTCATGAAAATGTGATCTGAATTGAAAACCAGTCGCACCGTGACACTTTAGCAAACTGAGATTCTGAGATTTTGCAAACAGTGCACAGGTGCAACTGATACAGGTGATTAGTGATACTTGGACGGATGATGGCCACCTGTGTCAGAGATGAGTCAATGAAGGTGAGCTTGTGAGTCACACAATAAACCTTTACAAAGACAAAGTACAAGTTGCAAGACAGGAGTCACTATTAAAGCTGCAGAGAATTATCACAAGATCCTGCAGTTCAACAGGCTAGTGAGATGGGAGAAAGTCTTGCAGATTATGACAACTAAAACCTTTATGGTAACCGTTCCATGAAGCACACTAAGAAAAGTGGGATTTAAAGTCCAATACCTGACTTGAATGAATGAACCTGACAAACTAGTCGAGGCTAAATCGGTTCCATAAAGGTCAGAATAGTAGCTATTATGATTCTCATATAATAATCTCCATTTGATATCACATAACATACTGTTTAGGCTATTAAAGTTGTTTTATAAGAACAGTGTATAATAAAGTAAAATAATATGACAGCACGGCAGAAAGTCAGTCATTTCCTGTTTGAGTCCATGCTACAGAAACTCTGGCCAAGCAACAACTAAGTCGTAACCTGTTAGCCTGCACCGGACCAGGTTAGTTGCCATAGTAACTGAGTTTGAACCATGTTTAATTTACTCCATGTAACCGAATCAAGTGTAAATGAGTCGGACTAAACAAAATAATCCTAGTTGTATAAGCGATTAGCTTGTTTTAATGAACAGGCCTTTGGTGAATGGTGGATGGGGAGTGTGTGTGTGTGTGTGTGTGTGTACTGTGGTAGAATAGCAATGAGGAGTAGGTGCACCAGCAGGAGTCCAGTCAGGTGGCTGGTTTAGACAGGAAGCACACAGAGGAGCTCTGGTGAGCAGGTGGAATAACAGTGTCTGAAATGGCAGAAAATGTTAATCTTAGTAATATAAGATATCACATAATGAACACAGGAAGTGGATGAAGATGAGTCATATGAAACCTTGATGACCAATCGGGTTTTTCTATGATAACCCACTCGTTTTATCTGCCAACACCAACTTTCTCCCGGGGATACATTTTATTTTCATGATCATTCAAATTAATTCCTCTTTTATATCTTTCCATCAGTTTTATCTTCTATTGAAAAACTTAAAGAAGATTTACGATAAATGGACGGACATCCTTATCAACTCATTTCTTTAGTGTGGATAATCACATACTGTCGGATGGTATGACTTGCATTCATTAACCCTATGTTTGTCTTGTGTTTTTTTTGTCTTCCTGTAGGACTTCCTCACAGACTTGATGATGTCAGAGGTGGATCGCTGCGGGGAAAACGAGCACCTCATTTTCAGAGAGAACACACTAGCGACAAAGGCCATCGAGGAATACCTCAAACTGGTGGGACAGAAGTACCTGCAGGACGCCCTCGGTGAGTTGAGCAGTGAGCTGGAAGAGAGGGAAGGCAAAGGCTGTAGTCTGCTGCAGTGCATCGGAGAAAAGGCTGAAATACAGCTGTGTGTCCGTACTTGCTTTTTTTTTTGGTCGTTTTTTTTCTGCTGCATGTTCCAGTTCATTTGTATCCTCTCTCTTGTCTTCACATTCATCTCTCAGAAGTATTAATCAGCTTAGAAAGGTTTAGTCTGCTGCAGCATAAGTTGATTAATTGTAGTGGCTACAGTACAATTAAGCAAAAACACCAGTAGCATTACAGATGAAATGCGTTCGTCTTCTCCTCCCAAGAATCATTTAACAGCAAGATAACTGAAGCAACTCTTCCGTCATCTTAACATTATTTTTGGAGGTTCATTGTGGACAACACAATTCAGACCGTGACAGGAAATAAGGAAATATGTTTTTGTCTGTCTTCGAATTGCATTTGAATTCTAGACGACTCACAGAATCGGCTTTGAAGAAAATTATTATGGGTTGATTGTATGACCCCCCCCCACACACACACACACACACACTCCCAACACTCCCACTTCTACAATATTAGTCCAAGGTTAGATCAAGTGTGTTTGCCAGTCTGCAGCCCTAACAATAAGCACTTTGTATGCACTTTGTATGCACTGTGGGAAATGTACACAGCAGCAGTTTAATCTACAAACGGCACACATCCTTACTGGCTCTCTTTCTCTGTATGCTGCTAATATTAATGCTAGACGTGTGTGTTTATATCATTTCTGTGTGTGTCTCTTCGGAACTAGAATTTCTGTCTTTTCTATTTTGCATGTCTCTCTCAGGGTTGATTCCAAGAAATATGGAGGTCTGGTAAATTATGCATTGGTGGAGTTGTGATTGTTTAACGTGCGGTTAAACTGTTAAAATCTCTGAAACTGTGACTGGGGCGACATAAGGACAGCCATTGGCTCCCTTTATGGGGCTGTTGAGTAAGTGAGAGCATAGCAGTAAGGGTCTGTCTTTTATTTCAATGGAGGTACCAAAAAGGACATTGTTGTCTTTGCCACATTTTTTGAGTGTAACCTTGTTTGGTTTATATGAATCTTCTAGGTATATTTGTCTTTGTTGTCACAGGTCAAACTAGAGAGTGATCTGTCTTGAAAAGTCTTTTTTTTTTTTAAGTTCATTGTTCAGCCTACTAGAAACTCAAGGACAGTATCAAACTGTGTTCTCTGTAGCTTTGACATCATATTCTTCTTCCTCTGTCCTAGCCCAGTGCAGCAGGACTTGGCAAGCATTTTAAGTCACCAATGCAAACAAAAAAAAAGTGCTACCACAGTTCCCTTACAGTATACTGCTATTTTTGTCTCAGATACACACTGAAGCAGATCCACAAATGTGTGTTCTCTATTTTCTTGCTTATTGTTCCGGGTTTTTTTTGTTTTTTTGCAGGCGAGTTCATCAAGGCTCTGTATGAGTCAGATGAGAACTGTGAGGTGGATCCGTCCAAGTGTTCCTCAGGTGACCTGCAGGAACACCAGAGTAACCTGAAGATGTGCTGTGAGCTGGCCTTCTGCAAAATCATCAACTCATATTGGTAAATATATATGAAATACAGCTTTCATTAGCATTTACTGCGCTATTCAGAACCAGGAGTGTTTAATGTCACATGCTTTACCGCTTCACAGTATCCAGGCTTCACCATAACAAATGTCAATTATGTTTAATTATATGTGATACAATTCAAATGAGACGTAAGAATTTATAGCATGGAAATCTACAGTATAATTTCATGTATTGTCTCCTGGAAACAGACTTTCTTTCCTTAGGATTTTAATCGCAATTAAAGCAAAGCCATTGAAGGGGATTTAATGAGGTTGCATGCCAGGTAGCAGCAGTTGTTCGTTTCTAAAGAAAAAAAAGTGAATAAAAAAAGTTCTGAATAAGACTGTTAATCAAGCAACTTATACCTACTTAAAGCGAAGTTAAGGACTAACCTTTGACAGCAGCGCTCAAGGGACAACACGTTTAATCACATGTACACTCCAATCAGAGACAAGACGACGATTTGTCTAAGATATATTTATAAGTAGGGATACAGTTATGTTGCAATGGAGAAAAAAAAAGAAGCAAAACTGGAACAGCAAAGAAATTCTGAATAATGAGAATGTGGTATCACACAATGTATGGAAAGTGATTGCAATCAAATCAGTAACAGCCTCCTTCTTGTTATTTGCACCAAAAAACGAAGGAAAAAGCGGTCTAACATCATATCAAATGTTCAAAGCAGATGCAAATGTTATGCTAAAACTAAGCCGATCGCTTCAGCAAACATGTTCTTAGTCATCGTGACTACTTTTTCAAGCCATTTATTATATAGGACAGACAGGAAATGGGGTGAGAGAATGAGGGGGAGACATGCAGCAAAGGGTGACAGGTCAGAGTCTAACCGGTGGCCGCTGCCTCGACCTTCAGCCTCTTTACTATGACTTTTTTAAAATAATATTTCACACACTATTAATTCTTCTCATGTGGTATAAGGTGAAGATATTTTTTAATTTTCTGTCCTGTCTCTTTTTCGCTACAGTGTCTTTCCAAGAGAACTGAAAGAGGTCTTTGCGTCATGGCGGCAAGAATGCAGCAACCGTGGTCGACCGGACATCAGTGAGCGTTTGATCAGCGCGTCCTTGTTCCTGCGGTTCCTCTGTCCCGCTATCATGTCCCCCTCACTATTCAATTTGATGCAGGAATATCCAGATGACCGCACAGCACGTACTCTCACGCTCATTGCTAAAGTCACCCAAAACCTGGCAAACTTCACCAAGTGAGTGTGGGTTTTTTGGGTGGGGTTGTGTTTGATTAAAGGGACCACATACAACATGGAAAGGACCACATGGAATTTTATAAAATACCATTTGTTTTTTTCTGTCCCTGTTTGCTGTCAGATTTGGTAACAAGGAAGAGTACATGTCCTTCATGAACCAGTTCCTGGAACACGAGTGGACCAATATGCAGCGCTTCCTGCTTGAAATCTCAAACCCAGAGACAATCTCCAACACGGCGGGCTTTGAGGGGTATATTGACCTCGGCAGGGAACTCTCCACCCTGCATTCACTCCTCTCTGAGGTGGTGTCCCAGATGGACCAGGTACTGAAGCTGGCATACTATAATAAGATTACTATAACTATATATATATATATATATATATATTAGAGAGAGAGAGAGATTCTGTTATATAAGTTATAGGATTCAACTTTACAGGAGGTCCAAAGGTCTTAAATTCATTTTCATAATCTTGAGGATTTGAATCATGCTCAGACTACATTAGGATGTTTATCGTACATCAATCAATAATTCATTATTGCATTACATAAACAGTGCACAAGGGGAGACATCACTGGGATGCATCAGATGTTGGGTGAGGCATATTAATGGATTTACAAGGGCGTTTACATTAGCTCTGGCAGCAGATGGGAAGCTGGTAATAATTAGATAAAGGGCAGATGTTTTTTTTTTCTTTTGGTAGAGCATTCAGCAGTCTGGAACCTTGTCTTTCAATAATTCAGAAATCACAATGATACTGGTTGAGGCAATTGAGTCCATTAGACTGGCCTGACTCATTCATTATTCAGTATGTTGTCTGAGTAAGAGAGTTGATTGCATGGCATAGGGAAAATAACTAAGTCTAAAAAATATGCAAATATCAAATTCACCATAACAGCATGAAAATTAAATCCAATTAACTGAAGTGATTCAGAATAATATCGTAATTTGGCTTAAAACTTGTGTCTCTTTTCTTCACAGAGTGGAGCCTCAAAGCTGGGTCCTCTGCCCAGGATCCTGCGGGAAGTGAACACAGCTCTGTCCAACCCGTCTTGTGTCCAGATGACGCCAGGACAGTCCTCAGAGCATATGGGCTCGCCTCTTGCTGAGGCAAGTTGCAGCATCTCCACTGGCCTGCAGAAGATGGTCATAGACAATGACCTTTCAGGGTAAGAACTCATGTTTCTTAACTTATGCAGATGACACTGTATGTTATTTTTGAATCATGAATGAAGATATTTGAGAGAATATGTTATATTAGATGTGAAATACAGTGGTACCTCTAACATTTAGTGGCACATAAAAACTTCAGATTCAAATTAGTGTCTAATGTATATTGTTGCTACAACTGTAGGCATAAATATCAGCGATACTGTAAATATAGGATAATTAATACATTTAAACTGTGATTCAAAAAGTCTAATTTAAGTCCTTTAAGTGCAATAAATATAATTATGCCATGTACAAATATCAACAAATATCATTCCTTTATAAAACAATATAAAGTAAGTTTAGTCCTTATAATACCAAACAAACAAGTGTAAAATGGTATAAATGTGCAACATTTGGAACAGCTCGCCAGTTTATGCAAGGTCTGTTACTAATAAAGCCTATTGAAAACATAGAGGGCGCCTTCGCCTCAACAATATATCATGTTCCCAAACTACCATTCCTGCTGAGTGTTCATGTCTGTCAGCTGAGGCCATGACACAGTGAGTGTCACCCCTACTTGTTTACATCAGCCAGATGAAACTTTGTTTACTCTCCTGTGGATGAATACACACTCTGACAGCACCTTATCTCGCTTATCTCTTGTCCTCTTACTCCCTGGCAAGGTGACACTTAGGGAGATTAACACGAAGGCCCGGGGACCCACAGGAGGAGAGATTTATGAGTAATAGCCAGACGTAAACACCAATAAACACAAAACCAGAACACAGGCAGATGAGATCATACTGTACAGAACAGGAAGAAAGTCAGACAGCTGGTATCCTTATGGTAATCAGGGGCCAAGGATCAATAGAACTAATTAAGTAATGTCCTTATATGACCTGATGTTAGAGCCTACCCTCTTTACTTTATCACAGTAACTGTTTGCTCATATATTGATGTTTGTGTGTGTGGTGTATTCTCATCATCAAGCTGAAACGGCTTTCGAATGAGCTCACGATTCCCACATAATTGCTTCTAATCCACTAACCAGTGACATGAAAGTTAGGAGAAAGGTTGAGCAAGGGAAGAAATTGAGCAGAATGAAGAGGAGAAAAAAAGTTAGGAGGGAAGGGTAATGGAACGGAGGGAGAAGGACAGAGAAAGAGGGAGGAGATGAGCGTGATGTGAATGATAGAGATTATTTGAAGATAAATCACGTCTGTCAAGGTAATCGTCTCCTGGCAATAAAGCCTCCATCTGCTGGCTGAAGGGAAGGAAGAAAGGGAAGGTGAGGGGACGAGGGACAAAGACAATTATTGCGGAGACCACACATCTTCAAGCGTTGGCCTCGTGACTCTATTCCCCATGTGCTGCTGTTACAATCAGCCGATGATTTTGCTGCTAAAGCCTAGTCTACATTGCTTATTGAGTTCACTGATGTTATCATCCACTTGTTCCATTGTTATTGTTACAGTGTCTTTGCATTTTAGCTAAAGGCTGAAGGTGAAGGTTTTGCTGCTACAACATGACCAAGTCTGTTATGACCAGTAGCATATGGTGGCTAATGTTTGCAAATGTGGCTATTTATGGCACATTTGCTAACATTATTAACATTATGCTGATTCAGTTCGATGACTTTATGACTCTTTTACAGTTTCTCCGCTGTTGTTATAGCTTAGCATTTTTAGCTAAATGCTAAACTACTCTAGTTTAGTTCAACAGTAACTGAGCATTTAGGAGTGTCTACCGAGTCTTGTTTCTCCTTCCACATCAGGTTTTTTCTAGCATGATAACTCTAATATTGATTTTATTGGTGATTTTATTCATTTTATTCATTTGTCAAATTATGAGTTTTGTTGTTACACATTGATATTACTCTCTATCTTGGCAAGGCCACATATTGTTAATCTCAGTGAGACTTTCTTGGTTGAATAAATGTTAAAAAAAAAAAAACAACAACAAAGATTTGAATATGCATTTACTTAAAGTGAAGACTACTGAATGATACTGTGCTTGCTGTGGGCACCACAGCTCGAGATTATCACTTGTGACTGATCTTAATTGGCTGAGGTTTAAAAATACACGCCCGATTTACTTTCTTTTTTCGGTTTGTCTCTTTCAGATTAGTTGACTTCACCAGGTTACCCTCCCCTACCCCAGAAAATAAGGACCTATTCTTCGTGACAAGGAGCTCAGGGATGCAGCCTTCCCCAGCACGCAGTTCAAGTTACTCTGAGACCAATGAACCTGACCTGGGCATGGCCAATGGCAGTAAGAGTCTGTCCATGGTGGACCTCCAGGACCCCCGAAGTCTGGATGGTGGCCCAGGACCCAGCTCCTCAGATGTCCTGGGTGAAGGCCTAACCTCTGGAGGAGGCTGGTCAGCCAGAGTCCCACAGGGTAACATCCCTGGAGGCCCCACTTTGAGGAGGCCAGGACAGACCCCCACCACCTTGGTCACAGAAAGCACCCCAGGCCGGCCCGCCCAGCTACTAGCCCCCCTCTCCTTCCAGAACCCAGTCTACCAGATGGCGGCCTGCCTTCCCCTGTCCCCTCGCGGAATGACTGACTCGGGCTCAGAGTGCCACAGCTCTGTCAGTTCCCATAGCAACAATGAGGACGGACCAGCAGGAGGGAAGCATACCTTCTTGAACCACGGTGGAGGAGGAGGTGGTGGTGGGAGCAGCGGGGACGAGTACACCAGACGTTCGGGGGAGTTCAACCGACGACAGCTGTCACTCACAGAAACACAGCATCAGCCCACCGTCCCCAGACAGAACAGTGCCGGCCCACAGCGGAGGATAGACCAACCTCCGCCGCAGAGCATTACCCGGGGCCGCACACCGCCAAATCTGCTCAACAGTGGACCCTACCCCCGGCCCTCCTCTGGAAACATGATGACTTCTTCACCCGACTGGCCTGGCAGCAGCGCACGGTTAAGACAGCAGTCCTCTTCGTCCAAAGGTGACAGTCCTGAGACCAAGCAGAGGGCTCAGCACAAACAGGTACGGGACTCACACTGTAGCATACACATCTTTAACTCACAGTACAATAATTGAGGATGACATTCATTAGGCTGCTATTCAAGACAGCCAACTAAAATGTCTCAGGCTGGGGCGGCCGGTGGAACAGTGGTTAGAGCGGTTGCTCTATGTAAAGAGGCTAAGGTCATCAAGGCAGCAGCCACGGTTTCGACTCCGACCGGCGGCCCATTGCTGCATGTCTCCCCCTCTCTCTCTCTCTCTCACCCCATTTCCTGTCCGTCCTATACAATAAAGGTCTGGAAAACTGCCAAAAAATAATCTTTCAAAAAAAACATCTCAGTCTACATATAATCACCTTTAATTACTGTACAGGGATGGAAAAAGTTCCTATTATAAAAACACCATACGTCTCATAGCATGTTGATAAAGGCTGTGTGGGCGACTCTGAAGTGACACTCTGCACATTGTGCCATAATGAACTATAGCCATTGTGTGTGTGTAATAACAGTAATTTGCACCCAGGCAGCTCATCACTTCACCACTGTTTTACTGGTCAGGTTTAATGGGCTGAGAATGAGGGTGGTGGAAGCAGAATTAGCATCGTATTAACCACCAATATGTTCACAAGACAACAGAAAACAGACGTCATGGATACAAACAGATGCACTGTACCGTCTGGTTAGTGCATTGATACAGTATGTGTGTCAGTGTGTGTGGTCACAGTGGTAGGCTTCCATTTCTTCATTGCCTTCGCTGGTGAGTCTATGTTCAATATTGGCATGTCAGGACTATAGGCTGTAATTAAAAACACTGGTCAATGGTTGCCCTTGGTAACTGGCTGAAGGGGAGTGCATCTGCATATTAACCATAATGCTTTGCACTTCTCTCTATGGAATAGTCTACAGGATTGACTGATTTTTCTGATGGCACCAATTCCTCATTAAATTAGCATGTTAGGGAAACTACCACATTTATTATCAGTAATTAAAGCAGCCAAGTGCAAGATCACCTTTGTTGATCCCCTGACCTTTCCTCTTGTGCCACGATGAGGTTGACATTTGTGGATCAACAGCTAATTGATGCATTGCCATGATTGTGAAGGTTTAACATGATCATCATTGTAATACTGTGGTTCATGACCAAATACCTGCAAAACCGATGCATAACCAACAGCCTCAAGTGTACCTGTTTTTTGTGTGTTTGTAATATCACTGAGGGGTGCCAAAGTCTTAAATACCTAAATTCTGCATAGTGACTTATATAATAGCATCAGTCATTAACAAGAGTACTAAAGCCAACTGCAGAGTTAATTTATGATACATTTTATCTATTTCTTTTATGCGATTTTGTCTGTTTTCAGATATTCAGATTCACATATTTCAGCCTTTTCAAAAGAGCTCAATGCTAATGAGAGTGTTTGACTGTAATTTGTTTTTAAACATCCTACCCTCCAACCCACAGCCATCTTCTCTACTCATCTGTCCATCAGATAACTGGTAGATAGAAACACACAAACTCTCTCGTTTACTCTTACAATATCTACCTTCCTTGCTGATACGATGACTCTGTTGGTGTACATGCTCACACATGTTTAAATGTGCTTAGAGGTTTGTGCTCCGGTGTATGCGTGAACTTGAAGACATAGGTGTGTATCCATTCCACCTGCTGCTTTCAGTCCACATGATTTGGTGCATTTCAAGCTTATTTCTGTTGTTTCTGTGCTGTTATTGCAACCTGCCCCCCTTCCCCTCCCTATCACTTGCACTCGGCTCATGTACGTGTGTGTGTGTGTGTGTCTGTTTGTGTGTGTGTGTGTGTTGTGTTCACTAGGCCCCCTCCCCAGTGAATCCCAGTGCGCTGGACCGCACAGCAGCCTGGCTTTTGAATATGAATGTGCAGTTTTTAGACCATGAGGGGATGGAGCCCGAGTCACTGAGAAACAGAGAGGATCTGACTCAGGTGGAGAAGGTAACCTGCCTCCTCATCCAACCTTTGACCTTTACCAACCCCTCCTTTCACAATCCACCTCAACTTTCAGCCCTGATACTAAACTATCCTTCCTTCCTTTCTTTACCCCTCATTAGTTCCCTCATACACCTCCCTCCTTAAAACATCCCTTCTACACTTGATTGTCTGCCTGATTTATTCCCACTACCGTTGCTTCAAGTCTGAGGCCCCTTAGACATACCCAAATTGTCACTTTATTACATTAAATTGAGGTACATGGGGTATATTCACTGTCAGTCTGGCTCTGCATGTGACCCCATAATACCTCACTGTCCCATTTTCCGAAAAAATTGGCTTTTCAGTCATGTTCCGGCTCTTTTTCTGGGATGTTTTTTTGCCATTTTCACAGCAAGCACTGAGCCCCGTTGTGGCTATCAACTGCAGGAAAGTCATAGCAACAAACAATAATGACAAAAAGCAGTTATCTCAGTCCAAATAATACTGAGACTGAATACAGCAGGAAGGAATATCAGTGTAGTTGTCAGCAGGCGCCACTTTTTAATATATCAGGTCATGGATTTTCCTTATTATGTGCTGACTATTTTCTCGAATGTCAGAAAAAAGTAAAAAATTCCTGTCATTACTATCCTATATGAAAAGCATCAAATTCTCACGTTTGAAAAGCTGGAACGTTTGGCCTGAAAAATGACTGCAGCTGTCGATCAATTAATCGACTAATGATTGAATCTGGACAACTCACCTAACATGTCCTCTCTTATCAACTCCCAAACTCCTTTCTCTCATATAGGAATGAAGAATAACCTTTAGAAACATAGTTTGCAGTGAGACTTGAGAACAATGTGGGAAGTTGCAGTTTTAACCTTTTTACTTAATTTAAAAAAAGGTCCCTCCACCCTTGATAACCCGACACACCCTCACAACTTTGCCCCTTCTTTCTCACCATCTTCGGAATTAACTTAAAAGCCCAAAGAGTGTGTGAGTGTGAGTGTGAGCGTGTGTGTGCGTGTGCATGTGCGTGTGTGTGTGTGTGTGTGTGTGCGTGTGTGTGTGAGTGTGTATGCACCTGCAGTACATTCACACAGACATATTGGAGCTTGTCGGAGCTTGTGTGCATGTGAGAGATGGAGACAGAGAGATGCTTTTTCGCTGCTTCCTCTGCCTACGTTCCTGCTTCTCTTCTCGGCAACCTTTACAACCATTTACCCACAGCCTCGCTTCCATGCTTTGATTGGCTGCCTCATGCTCACCCAATTTTTTTTTCCTCTTTCTTTCCATCCATAATGAATACAAACCTGTCATCCTAACATAGCTCATACTTTATGGAAGCCAGCAGCCCAGGCAGGCAGAGCAACCAAAGAAGGCAATAACTTGAGTCTTAACAAAGAAACTGCAGCCACCTCAAAATAGCAGAGCAGCTGAAGAGAAGGAATTGGAAAACAGTACATCTTCCACAGCAGCTTAGACACAAGCTGCAGCTAATGGTCCATATAGCAACACAGGCCCTACAGAAGTGGTTTGACGCTTGTACAACCATTTACATACACGGTATGTATTCAGTGATCTGTAAAAAACAAGGGCATGCATTTGTCTTGTTAGGTGGAGGAGTAGACATCGCAATAGAAGTTCCAACCAATCAAATCATTTGCTCACTTAGATGAACACAAGTAGGTACAATAATACAATAGGATTTGCATTTTTTCAACTTAAAAACAAATGCTATTTGACATGTAATTTTCCAGTTGAATATCACCGAAGTGTTTCATTGCATATCAGATGTTAAACACAGCAGGGTTGAATTTTTGTGCATGAAGTTGCACGAAGATAATAAACAATATCCGATTGCATGGAAAAGGAAAAGAAATCATTTAGAAAAGAAAACCTGTCATAAACATAATTATATATATATATATATATATATATATATATATATATATATATACTAAAAAAATAAACAAAATGGAAAAAAGAATATACAGTCCTAATGTTCTTTCCCGTAAGCAGACAAAATAATGTAATACTTGTATTGTACTTACTGCTGTATTACAGAAAATAGGATCACTGACCAGGGGTTTCATAATAAAACAGTTTGCAACATCATCTGCAATACTTGAATACTTGATTTTGGAATTCTTTAGCGTACTCTCTCCAACTCCAACTCCAACTTCTATTAAGTGATAATCCTTTTTAGACTTGCTACATTTCTAAAAAGGTCAGTTTAGGTGGCGTTATGCCCAAACTCATACATTTTGATTTAATGCTTGTTTAATTTGCAGTATTTGCATGATCAAATGTACAACTAAATATTTAACTTTATAAAGTAAGTTAGCTTTTGTTACTGGGCAAAACACCTTCATATTCTTGTATATCATTACCATGAAAACTCCCTACAGTATTTTTTTTTTATATACCTTTCACCGACCTTTCTCTTTTAACAGTCATTCTACTGTAGCTCCATTTTGAGTTGTGTCCTGTGAAGGATGTGAGTTGAGCGTTGGCATTGTGAGTCCACCTTGATGATCATCAGAACAGCAGGTGCATAGATGCATCTGTTCCAACCACCTTTGTTTTCCAACTCCCCTTTGTCCTGTTCTGTGTTATCAATATTCTGTTGTAGTGATTCTATTCATTGTTAGTTGGATTTCAAATGCACATAATCAAAGAACAGCAAGGAATAAAACACGGCACCATACGCTGTCTGTTATATATGCAATCAATGGAACGGTTACAGCCCAGCTTATGAGAATTAAATGCATATCCTTTGAACCCAACTGCAGAAACATTAATGAGACGTGAAAATATTTATGAAGGTTGATGCATTCAACCTTTATTTATACTTGAGAGATCATTCAGGTCAATTACACAAAAAAGAAAACAACAACAAAGAGATAATCTAACAGAGAAACCATAATAAAACTAATAAAGAGCAATTAAAAAAATCTCATTAGGGACAAACATTTTTCAGATAAATTATGATAATTAAGATTCATTCATCTTCAACTGCTTATCCCTGCCAGGGTCGCTGGAGCCGATCCCAGCTGACATCGGGCGTGAGGCAGGGTACACCCTGGACAGGACGCCAGTCTATCACAGGGCACATAGAGACAAACAGAGACAGACAACCATTCACACCTACGGGCAATTCAGAGTCATCAATTAACCGAACACGTGCACGTCTTTGGACTGTGGGAGGAAACCAGAGAACCCGGAGATCACCCACGCAGACACGGGGAGAACATGCAAACTCCACATAGAAAGGCCCCAGCCGGAATTCGAACCTGAAATCTTCTCACTGTGAGGCGACAGTGCTAACCACTACACCACAATGTAAAAGGCCTTTATTAATCATTAGGATAATTATAATTTGATAGATAATTAGAGTAATTAAATAAGAAATGAAATGCAGTTACAGTATGTAAAATAATTATGTGTCGAGGTTGGGAGGTTTAAGATCAAGTTTCTAATATGTCAAAAAGGCATAATTGAATTGATGTTAGGGAGGATTATTATTATTTCCAAGTTCAGACTGAGCTTGTGGAACATGACTAAAGAGCCAGTCAGTAGAGCATGTCTGATAAATCTGAGTGATAAAGAAACTCTGAAAAGTAATATGGTAATTTTCCAGTGAGGGCTCTACAGAGAAAAAAGATACAGAGTGACAAAGTATCACTTCTGCTTTGGAGAGAAGACCACTCAACCCTGTCATCTAAAAATACTCCGTCATATAAAACACAATGATGTGTACAGAAGACGTAAGGCACGGGGTTACATTTTCAACAAAACATTTATTACACTAAATGCAGTCAATATGGGTGATTGGACTTGTTAATGCTGGGCTAAGATGTGTTCTCGGGTTATAAAGCTGCAGTTAAATAAAGAAGAGGAGGACAACATCTGGTTAATTCAGTTTTTGTTTTCTCAGAGAGAGGATAAGATAAGATATTCCTTTAATTGTCCCACAGAGGGGGACGCAGGTAAGACGATGGGTCAGCAGTTTAGTTAAACCATGGGCCAGTGGTTTTGTTTTCAACATTGTTCATTGGTGTGGAAATGTTTGGAGTGGAAACAAAGGCCTGCATTTATTCAATATCTTTTTGCTTATTTATTCTATTCTATGTAAGAATACATGTTGAAGTACAGTATAAATCACAGGGCTTCATTTCAGCACCGCCACATCAGCATCCTGTGACGCATCCACCCAAAGCAGCCCCGCCCTTAATGATGCAGAACTTTAAACCTTATTCTGATTTTAACAGATGAGGGCGACTGTGGCTCAGCGGCAGAGTGGGTCGTCGAAGTGTCCTTGGGCAAGACCCTGAACCCCGAATTGTTCCCCGTGCTGCGCATGGGTGTGTAAATGTGGTGTGGATGGTTAGATCAGATTAGATGGTATGTAGATGTCCACTGCCATCAGTGTGAATGTCTGTGTGAATGGGTGAATGTGACAAACACTGTGAAAGCGCCTTGAGTAGTCAGAAGACCAGCAAGGCGCTATAGAAGTACAAGTCCATTTACCATGAGTTATAAAAACAAATCACCCCCCACCCCTTTTATAGTTGTCATGAATAGTGAAATTATCTAAATAGACCAAAACCGTTTATTTCTGCTGTAAACTTTTTAACATGTGGAGTAAATGCTTTGTTTTGGAGTCAAGTGGCCACTCAGTGAACTACAGTTATTGTCATTTCTGCATTGACTTAATTTCTCAGACCCAGAGGTTGCTGCTTGTTCGTATGCCTATCTTCACTCGGGCCCAGTATGAGGCATGAGGTCGTATTCATAGCGGTTTTAAATTAGCCTCATATTTATATTTGTATTTATATTTATTATATATATCCAGTAAATCTTATTTTTAAAAAACATGCAAAACCTTTAATGCAAACTATGAAAGTTGGAGAGCCAGATAAAGTGCGGGGAAATGCACCAGGGTGTAGAGTAGATGTAATGTGTGTCTGAGAGAGAACAGTTTAGGACAAAGGCACTTACAGATGCAGAAGATGTCATTCTTTCTCAGGGGATACTGTGACAAGAGCAGTGGGATATTAGAGATGGAGAGAGAGAAGTGTAGAAAAGTCGATAAGATAAATCTATTGGAGGTCACCATTCCTCCTGGGGAGAGCGGGATGATGGGGAAAAATGTCCCAGTGGCGGCCAGGGGAGTGACGTGGGAAAATAAGTAGAAGGTGACAAGGCAAGATAAACGACATCTTCGCTGTGTGGAATTGAATCTGATCATTCTGGGAGCTCTGATAGTTTGTCTTTCACAGTGTTCTCCATCAGCTATTGAGCTGGATCATGTTCACATATAATACACAGATAAACTGGATATTTGGGGTTTTTTTTAGACTAGGCAGTAATTTGGCTTATATGTCTTTTTTTGAGACTTCTGACAGCATTGATATCAGAAAGAACATGAAGCATCAGTTAGGATGAAGCCTTTTTTTAAACAACTGAAAAGACAAATATTTAATCGAGTAAAGCAAACTGATTAAACCAAAGTATAAGTGTCTGATTACACCTTTCAGTCATGCTAGCAGAGTGGCTTTAGGGATGTCAGTGTCCGTCAGCTGGCCTGGATTGGCATGACATCAGTATCGGCGATTTTCCCATTTTAAATGAATACCTTAAACTGGCCCTGTGTGTTACATACTTATATTATACTTGATATACTTGGTGCTGTTGAGCAAGGCACCGAACCCCCAACTGCTCGGGCCGCTGGTCCACTGGCAGCCCCCTCGCTCTGACATCTTTCCATTAATTGCATGTATATGGGTCCTGTTTGTGCATGTGTGTGTGTTTCGGGCCTGTGTGTGTGTAACATGAATAATAATAGAGTGAAAAAATCGAGTTTTCCGTTGCGGGTTTAATAAAGTAATTCTTAATTCTTAATACAATATAGCCCATCTTTTCACCAAGTCCAACACCCCTACATTCATGGAGGTTGAGTCCTACTGTTTTTTTGTTTTTTTTTAGCAAAGTTTTTCAAACTAGTCGATGGTTTGCCATAAAATTTAGCACTGACATTCATCTGGCAGTCATTTTGGACATTTGGAAATTCGGCAAATTTGGCATATCAGTTTAGCAAATCGTTTGACTTTTGATAAGGTCCAAATCTGAATTTGTCGGTTTACTTTACTTAACTTCCTGCAAAACTACTGACATCCCCATCAGCCTTAACAGCACTTACACTAACAGCGTACTAACACTCAACGAAAACGGTGATGGCAACCATTATATGCACCAAACATCAGCGTTTTAACATTGTAGTGTAAAGGCTGCAGGCTCTTATCCCTCTTACCTTGTCTGTAGTTTCACTCTCACTGGTCTGCCAGTGACACGCTGACTGATTGCAGCATCCCTCACTGTTATAAGAAATGTGTTTTTCTATCTAGAAGAGATTCGATTTCTCCATTAGCTTCCCCCTTCGTCCGAAGAAAACTCTTTCAAAAGCCTCGCTGAGGTCCAGCTAGAGGTCAGGGAGAGATTTTCCGAGCTTATTTCACAGACTACACTCCTATTTCACCAGTTGCATCCCTCCCTGCTCACCCCCCTCTTTCTCTTTGTTCATCCTGAATTCTCTTCCTTTTCTTTCTCTCTCAGTTTTTTGGCCAGTTTAACCTCTCAACGGGTCATTGGTTTCAGAGCCGAACCAGAGGTCTGCCTAAGGAAACTGCTGAGTTTGACAGTTTTTGATTTATTTTTTGCAGTGAAAGCTTTTCTCTGATATCGATGAGAGCTTCTCTATGTTAGTCGGAGTGTTTGTCATTTTCTAGGGGCAGCTATACAGGTCTAGTATGAAAGTGCAATAATGAAAATGCCTGGTAAATGAACCGTATGATTCCCTCCCCTATTCGAGACAGAGATGATACTCTCCGGAACAACAGGACATAATCTCAGGCCTGATTGAGAGATTTCCTTTTTGTTCTTGTCAGCTATGGTAATGAAGGACGGGGCCCTGCTGATAGCGTTGATGCTCATGATGATAATGACAATGGCGATGATGAGAATCTCCTCATCTCTGCGTGTCTTTGTTCAGTACCAGCAGGAGATTGCAGTGCTGCAGGAGAAGCTGCGGGCGTCGGTGCAGAAGCTGGAAGAGTACGAGGCCCGTCTGAAGGGTCAGGACGAACAAGCCCAGAAGGTGCTGATGGAGTACCAGGCCAGGCTGGAGGAGTCAGAGGAGCGCCTGCGCAGACAGCAGGACGACAAGGACCTCCAGATGAAGGGAATCATCAGCAGGTAGCAAGAAGAAGACGAGGAAGAAGCCGCCAAATACAGCTTTGTCTTGTGTTTTTAAGATCGTAATGAACTGTGTCATGTTTCCAGGTTAATGTCGGTAGAAGAGGAGCTAAAGAAGGATCATTCAGACATGCAGGCGGTGGTGGATTCTAAACAGAAGATCATCGACGCACAGGTCAGATTGCAGAAACTATTTGGCGCCCACTGTGCAGGTTGCATATACTTCTGTAGATACTTTCTCCCTGCGTTTCATATTTGTATGTGCCGTCGCTTGCGTCCTTTACTTGAGGAAACAAAAGGTCACTGAAAGAGATGTTTAATTCATAGCCGCCTCAGCTCTAGCATTGACAGGCTTGAATGGCTGAGCAGAATCTCCTCCTCCCACTCTCTCTCTTATAAAACATACATTTACAAACGCCTTATCTAGTTTTCTGTCAACATGTAGCTCTTCTATAATCCATGTGGTTCTCATTCATTTAAAACTGTGTTTAAAATCTGTCTGAGAAAAGAAGAAAAGTGCTGCTTTAAGAGTGCTTGGCTGCAAGGAACTCTGAATGTTTATTGTTGGGAATATAATTAGGAATTAAAGGGAGTGCTCGCGGGAGTGTTTCTCAGAGTCTTCTGTGGATACCATATCTTTATATATTTGCGTACATTATATGCATGAAAACACAGACCCACATGCACAAATCTGCATCTTTAGCATTAATGCCGAAGGGATTTTCAACATAACCGGGGGAAAAACAACTGTGTTGCAATATGACATTTGCACAAACCCAGACACAGATGGGCATAGGTGATTAATCTCCTTCACACCTTAAGTAATGAGTCTTTGCATCTGCAAACAAATACACCACACAGTAAGGTAATATGCTGTCTCCCTCAATAAACAGGCAGAGAGAATGAAAATAATAAAATAAAGACAGGGAGGGAAGATTGCTTCTGTGCCGAAGTGCTGCCTATAGGGGTGCAACAGATCCCAAGATTGTGTCACAGTTTTTGAGTCATAGAACTGATCATTTTTCAGATCAACAACAACACAAAAAGGCAAAGATAACAAGACAAATGTGACTTTGCATTCAAGTTCATATTGTATATCATTTCTTTTGTTATACTATATTAAACATGAACAGTGAATTCAAAACTTCCCTGTGTCCACATCAAAAAAGAAAATCTGAATAAGGAACCACCTTTCTGACCCTTGCATTTTTCTTTTTACCCTTCCGTTTTTGTGAAATAAACTTGTCCACATGGAGCAGAACAGGTAGCCTTACGTATATGGCACCGGTGTTAGTGATGCTAATGATCAAGTCTCACATATGCCCACCTCCTTGAAACAAACAGTTTACGTTGTGCAGTAAAGAAGGTTTCGTAAAGCCAACCTGTACAAGAAAGCCTTACAAACTACTGAAGAGATGTTCAGGATACAAATACAAACATGTTGCATGGCGCATGAGGAGCTTGTTGACCTCAACCTGTCTGCAAATCAAGATTCTAACGTATGTTTCTCTAACTGTATTCGTGTGTGTGTGTGTGTGTGTGTGTGTGCAGGAGAAGCGCATAGCGTCGTTGGATGCAGCCAACGCCCGTCTGATGAGCGCTCTGACCCAGCTGAAGGAGCGCTACAGCATGCAGACCCGCAACGGCATCTCCCCCACCAACCCCACCAAACTGCAGATTACTGAAAACGGAGAGTTCAGGAACAGCAGCAATTGCTAAACAGACTGGCATCTGCCCCGAGTGTGTGTCGAGTGCCTGCGCGTGTACAGTTATTAAACGAGGGGACATCTACATGCATGCGTGGCTGCATGCCTGTTTGAAAGACCGCAAGGGTGTGTGCGTCTTTTTAAAAGGGGACGTAGTACTTTTAGAAGAAATTTCACCGTTTTGGTCACCGGTGCGGGTGTGAGGTTATCACACCAATGGGGGCCAACCAGAAGAGGCGGTTCTTCAGCGTGACAGACAGATCCCCAAGAGAACAAGATCACCAGACGGCCTTTGTTATGAGGGTGACGGCCAGAGAAGGCGGGGCAGAGCTTGTACATATGAAACTAAAAGGTGTCCATCAGTCAAACACTTTGCCAGTGGACGTATGCAGTCACTGGGACAATTCAAGACCCTGCCTACGTCTGGGACAAACCACTATATAACCACCCACAGCGACAACCGCCAGACACGGTCACCCTAGCAACCCTCCGCTCCTCTCCTCTCTCTTTATTCTTCCCCCTCTTGACGACCAAGTGGACCCATTTAGAAAAGAAAAAAAAACACGCATTGAGGATTACCATGGTAGTTCTTGAGGATTCCTTTCTAGTGCTTTATTTTAAAGTCACTGTTTATAAAGAACCAAATAGGAGCTCAAAAAAATAGATATTTTTAGTCAAAAATGATCTTTGAGACCCGTTTAACTTCTAGGGTGTGTTCCTGAGCGTCCCGATGAGCCCTGCCTCCTCCCTCCATCCTTACGTAGTGCACTTTGTGAGAAGATATTGGTACATGAAACGCCTTAAGCAAGGAACACACCTCGACTTTATCCCACAGCTCCCCTATTTCTGCAAAAAAAAAAACAACAAGGCACAACTTATACTGTGGATTTGTAAAGGATACAAAAACAAACGTAACACATAAATGTATTATGAACTCTAAAGTAAATGAATTCTATGTGATAGACTATATTAATTCCTTTTAATATAGATGTATGGATTTCTTTTCTTCTATAGAGTATACACACATATCTATATTTGATAATCTCAAATATAAAAGCAGCCCTTTATTTAGGAGTGAGATCTAGTTTTATTTTATTTTTTCTTCTCTTCCGATGACAGACTGTAGTGTGTAGCTTGCTTTAGAGCCCTGGAGGAGACGATCACACCGAGCAGTGATCAGCACCATCGCCTCAGTCACCCCCTCCGATCTCCATGACGCTTAACCCTTTACATACATGTATGCACTACATTTGAGAGAAACGTCCGTACAGTAGTTCTTACAGCTCGGGCGTAGCTTGCACAACTTGCACAGTCAAGTGATCGGTGCTTATCATTGCTCCTAAAGACACAGATAACCCAGGTTTCGATTTTGGTTGGAGTCATATGTGTGGTCTTCTCACTCTGGTAGCACAAGAGCTATTGAGACGTGAATCACTCATACTATACACTGGACTGGTGAGCCGTTGTAATAATGGCCTCCTTGGTTACAACGTTTTCTCTCTTAACTGCTTTGTTTGTCAGTGGTAATGAAGTATGCTGCATCCAAACTGTGACTCTATAAATCCTAGTGGCATCATCTCTCCTCTCCGTCTCTTTCTCTTACTCCAACTCCGCCCTTCTTCATCATCCCTCGTTCTTCTGAATGTGAAGATGCTAACTCACAGTTGGTCTTAACATGGGGTTCGGTCGTTCTTATCTCTCCGCGCATCGCTCTCTTCCCTCCGTACCATCTCAGCATCTGTATTTTGTATATTTTTGTATTCATTTTTCTTACCTGTAACAGACTATACATGAGTGTGAGGCTCTGCATGCTTCATCCTCGCTCTAGAGCCAATGGTAGCGTCAATATCACCATTTGTTTTCTATGTGTTGCCAATTCGAAAGTGATTATGACGATGATGAATGCTTTGCTGTTGACATATACAGTGAATATATATGATAAACTGAGTGCATCAGGAGGCTGGACAGCCTGGGAACGTGTAAATAAAATGCTCACACTATTTTTACCTAATGTTAACAGAGCTTTTTGTAAATGTATCTTGTGCTCAAACTCTGCTGTATCATTATGGATATTGTAAATACAAAATAGCTCAGTCAGTCATCTGTCCTCATTGGGTAGACCTATACAATTAAATTAACCTTTCAGTGTTCTCCCTGTTAAAGCTATTGTTTTTGTATTTAGAGTGTGATATCACTAGCCAAAAAACTGATTAAGTGGGAGTTCGACACGTGGGAAGTCGTGGAGGACGCCACACAATCCTATATTTCTCATCAGTCCAGCTCTATGCACTTTTATGTTCAGTGGTTGGTGTGTAATTAGCTTCTCTTTTTTTAGCACAGCACCTGCTTACGGTGTGGCAAAGCTCAAAACCGGCGAAAGGGATTTTTTTGGTATAGCTAATTCACACATAAACCAAACTATTTAGCATTTTCCTGTTTGAATAGAAAGGAATAGCCTCAGCTGAAGAAGCTTTGTTGCAAAATATATTTCCTCCTCATCACATCTTACAGGCACTCGGTCCTAAAACAGTGTTGTACAACTGCACCAATGAAAGCAAGACTTTGTAACTTTTGACAGATGAAGTAATACATACTTACAATTGACTTGAATTGATTTGAAATAGAATACACTATACAAATTCAGTACACTCAAAAGTTGTGCTGCTAATTTACAGCCCTAATGCTACATGGGGTTTTTTTAACAGTAGCTATGGTGGCTAACGTTAGCTAAAGTTAACGAACTTTAGATATATTTTGCTGTAAAAGGCATTTAACTTAATGCTGGACTGTAAACTAAGCCTAGCATTTAGACTCGCTAAGCGCGAGAAAACAGTGATGAACGTTAAATCCTTACTTGGTTACGACAAGTAGTTTTGGAGGCTAAGGTTAGCAAATTGTAGGTAACTTATTCTGTAAAAGGCACTTTAAAATTCAGATTGCTGACTTTATGACTGCGCTACTGTTACAATTGGTTAGCATTTAAGCTAAATGCTAAACTACTGTATAGCATTTACACTTACTTAAAAGCCCAACTTCTGTTGTGTTGAGTAGCTCTTAGTGGCTAAGGTTTGCTAATGTTAGCAAATACTAAAAACATTTTGCTATACAAGGCACACCAGGCTACTAAAGTACTGAACTACTGGTGAGCTAAATTGTAGACCATGGTTTAGCATTTAGCTAAAACAGTAGAATAAAATAACGGTATTTTAGCATTTAGCAATGCGGTTGTTCAGCAAAAGTTACAGCCTTGCTTTTAACTGGTGGTGGTGTACAATAATGGAAGTTGATAGGCTGTCGTTTAGCTCAGACCATCTACAACAGGTTAAGAAGAAGACACAATAATGTCGGTTTCTAATTTGACTTCTCTGATCGATTAATTAATTCCACCCATGTTCCCGCCTCAGTTCTACTTTTACGAGTCAGAAAACCACAAGCCCTCTCACACATCTCAGCTAGTGCGACAAAAGATCAATCAAAAATATAAAGCTATAAATAAATAAAGTAAAAGATGTTGTATGTTTTCTATTATCTTGTAGAGAATACTTTTGTAAGTATGTTAAAAGTATAAAGTATTTGCTGGATTCTGCTTCCTTTGACGACAGTGACAAAACAATAATGTACAGAGGAATTTGTGTTGACAAACTGTGGCTGTGCAATTTATGTACATTTGCAACTAGACCTATTAAAGTTTTATTTAGCTATTTTAAAATTGCGTCGCCTTGTGTGTCTGTCTCTCTTAGCCTGGCTCGCATTGTTCTGCGACATTTTTTTGTTTTGAAATGGAAATTAAGCTTAATTTGAGTGTGATCGAGATGAATCACGTGTTCGTTAAATACTTAAGCAGGCCTGGATAGATAACGAGCAGCTAGAGAAACCATATGCTCAGACCCAAGGTCCAAAGGCAGAAAGTAGGGTATGATAGAGGGATTTGACAGTCTAGTTTGAGCAATGCCTACTCCTCAGTGAGCCTGACCTACATACTGCCTGATTGTTATTCCCCACAGTGGGTAGGAGAAAGCCTGAAAATGTGTGCGGTGGTGTCTGTCTCAATAGCTGTAGCCATAGCTCGAGCTAATTGTTATATAAAAATGCTCACACTTTGTTTCTAAGTATAGTTTAAAGCCAGGAAAATTGCATTATTTCTCTATCTTTATTTTCATTGAGTATGATCGAATGGTGAGAGTAGACCTCATTAACGGCAGTTCCTCATCATGTGTATTTAAAAAAAAGTTCCTGTGTTGTTAATTGCTCCCTGCGAGGCACCCTTAGTTCTCTGGCCAAGTGTAACTGGTTCCCCGGGGTTCCCAAAGACATGCATTTAGGATATCAGGCTTATTAAACAAGCGACTCTCCAGTGTCCCCACCCATGACTCAAAAGTATCAAAGAAAGTCACATACTGTATTAAGCTACTTGGTTGGGTGGAGATTTATCGCCAATTGCAGTGCAGCACTATGTCCAAAAAATGCTTAAACCCGTCACAGTGTAGCCTATTTATTGGAGTCATGGCATAATTTGTTGGGGAATAAAATCAGGAAAAGTAAAAGAAAAGGGCGTCCAAAAAATAGCTACTGAAAAAAAAGTCATAGTATGTATACTATGTGGAAAAAGACAAAATAAGTCAAAATATAATATGTCCAAAAAATGCTGAATTAGTCACAGGATAGCCTATCTATTGGATTTATGGCATAATTGGTTGAAAAAACTTAGGAAAAGTCATAGAAAAAGGGTGTCCAAATAAACAAGCCAAAAACAGTTATACTATAGTATGGCTCAAAAGTGAACAAAAGTAAAAATTGAATGTAAAAAGAAATGCTTTAATTTGTCACGAAAAAGTTAAAAAAAAGAAGTAAACATATATTATTTCCAAAAAATGCTTAAATCTGTCAATGGATCGTATGTCTAAAACAGTCATGGCATTATTTGTTAAAAAAGTCGGGAAAAGGCGTCTTATTAATAAGCCCCCCCAAAAGGCATACTATAATATGTTGAAAAAGTCAAAATATGTCCAAAAAATGCTTAAATCAGTCATACGATAACCTCTCTAATGCAGTCATGGCATAATTTATGATTGATTAATACACTATGTAGCATTCCTTATGGTGGAACATCATACAAAGTGTTATTCTTGCTACGCCTCGGGCAAAACACGCAAGAATACTTTTCACAGAAATATATGTATTTCAAATCTGTACTTAGTACAGGGTATAAAGTTGGGTGAGCATACTGAAGTACTGTACAACGTAGAGGTCCTTATACTTACTCATACTGAGTATTCATTCATTTTACCTCACTACATTTCAGAGGCAAATGTACTTTTACTCTCATTTATCTCACAGGTTTAGTTACAAGCTACGTGGCTGATTAAGATTTTAAATACAAATCATCTGATCATTTTATGGAACATTTTGTGTAGTTGTGTGCCTGAAACCAGAACCAGCCATCTAAGCCCGAACACTACTGGTCCCAATTTTTCTTTGTCCATTAGTTGATTAATCATAACTAAACACCTTTTCAATGGAATTCATTTCTAGGAAACAGCCTGGGTCCTTGTAATGGTGAGTTGGTGTCATGGAGACTCTACGATGTTCCTATCAAAGGTTATGGCCTATTTAAAATAGGGTTAGGGTTTAGGATTAGGGTTGGGGATATGGGGTAGGGTTAGGGTTAGGGTTTGGGCTTAGGGTTTAGGCTTAGGGTTTAGGGGTTAGGGTTAGTTTAGAGACTTGAAACTTTGGCTACCCCCCTAATTATGACCCTACGCTTTCTATTGGTACCAAGATGGAGTCTCTACGACGTTCCTATCAAAAGTTATGGCCTATTTAAAATAGGGTTAAAGTTTGAGATTAGGGTTAGGGTTAGGGTTTAGGATTAGGGTTAGGGTTAGGGTTTGAGATTAGGGTTAGGGTACGGTTAAGGTTTGAGATTAGGGTTAGGGTTAGGGTTAAGGTTTGAGATTAGGGTTAGGGTTTAGGGTTAAGGTTTGAGATTAGGGTTAGGGTTAAGGTTTGAGATTAGGGTTAGGGTTTAGGGTTAGGCTTAGGGTTAAGGTTTGAGATTAGGGTTAGGGGTTAGGGTTAGGGTTAAGGTTTGAGATTAGGGTTAGGGTTAAGGTTTGAGATTAGGGTTAGGGTTTAGGGTTAGGGTTTTGGATTAGGGTTAGGGTTTCGGGGTTAGGGTTAGTTTAGAGACTTGAAACTTGGGCTACCCCCCCTATTTCGTGTGTGCTGAGTGCACTCGTGCTAGTTTCGTTGCGATCTGACGTCGGGAAACCTCTAATCTTAAACAATTGTTTGCCTATTTTTTTCCTTAGGTGCTCATTTGTTGAGACTTCGCCTAACCCCCTAATTATGGCCCTGTGCTTTCCATTGGTACCAAGATGGAGTCTCTGCGATGTTCCTATCAAAAGTTATGGCCTATTTAAAATAGGGTTAAGGTTTGAGATTAGGGTTAGGGTTAGGGTTAAGGTTTGAGATTAGGGTTAGGGTTTAGGGTTAGAGTTAGGGTTTGAGATTAGGGTTAGGGTTAGGGTTAAGGTTTGAGATTAGGGTTAGGGTTAGGGTTAAGGTTTGAGATTAGGGTTAGGGTTAAGGTTTGATATTAGGGTTAGGGTTAAGGTTTGAGATTAGGGTTAGGGTTTGGGTTAGGGTTAAGGTTTGAGATTAGGGTTAGGGTTAGGGATAGGGTTAGTTAAGAGACTTGAAACATGGCCTACCCCCCCCCTATTTCGTGGGTGCTGAGTGCACTCGTGCTAGTTTCGTTGCGATCGGACGGCGGGAACCCTCTAATCTTAAACAATTGTTTGCCTATTTTTTTCCTTAGGTGCTCATTTGTTGAGACTTCGCCTTAGGGTTAGGGTTAGGGTTAAGGTTTGAGATTAGGGTTAGGGTTGGGGTTTAGGGTTAGGGTTAGGGATAGGGTTTGAGATTAGGGTTAGGGTTAGAGTTTGAGATTAGGGTTATTTCGTCGGTGCTGAGTGCACTCGTGCTAATTTCGTTGCGATTGGACATTGGGAACCCTTTGATCTTCAACAATTGTGTGCCTATTTTTTTTCCTTAGGTGCTCATTTGTTGAGACTTCGTCTAACCCCCTAATTATGGCCCTGTGCTTTCCATTGGTACCAAGATTGAGTCTCTGCGACGTTCCTATCAAAAGTTATGGCCTATTTAAAATAGGGTTAAGGTTTGAGATTAGGGTTAGGGTTAGGGTTAAGGTTTGAGATTAGGGTTAGGGTTAGGGTTAAGGTTTAAGATAAGGGTTAGGGTTTAGGGTTAGGGTTAGGGTTAAGGTTTGAGATTAGGGTTAGGGTTGGGGTTTAGGGTTAGGGTTAGGGATAGGGTTTGAGATTAAGGTTAGGGTTAGGGTTTGAGATTAGGGTTAGGGTTAAGGTTTGAGATTAGGGTTAGGGTTAGGGTTAAGGTTTGAGATTAGGATAGGGTTAAGGTTTGATATAAGGGTTAGGGTTAGGGTTAAGGTTTGAGATTAGGGTTAGGGTTAAGGTTTGAAATTAGGGTTAGGGTTAAGGTTTGAGATTAGGGTTAGGGTTAAGGTTTGAGATTAGGGTTAGGGTTATGGTTAAGATTTGAGATTAGGGTTAGGGTTTGGGTTAGGGTTAGGGTTAAGGTTTGAGATTAGGGTTAGGGTTAGGGTTTGGGTTAGGGTTAGGGTTAAGTTTTGAGATTAGGGTTAGGGGTTAGGGTTAGGGTTAAGGTTTTAGATTTGGGTTAGGGTTAGGGTTAAGGTTTGAGATTAGGGTTAGGGTTTGGGTTATTGTTAGGGTTAAGGTTTGAGATTAGGGTTAGGGTTAGGGTTTAGGGTTAGGGTTAGGGTTTAGGGTTAGGGTTTGAGATTAGGGTTAGGGTTAGGGTTAGGGTTAAGGTTTGAGATTAGGGTTAGGGTTAGGGCTAAGGTTTGAGATTAGGGTTAAGGTTTGAGATTAGGGTTAGGGTTAGGGTTAAGGTTTGAGATTAGGGTTAGGGTTTGAGATTAGGGTTAAGGTTTGAGATTAGGGTTAGGGTTAAGGGTTAGGGTTAGGGTTAGGGTTAGTTTAGAGACTTGAAACATGGCCTACCCCCCCCCCCCCCCCGTATTTCGTGGGTGCTGAGTGCACTCGTGCTAATTTCGTTGTGATCGGACATTGGGAACTCTTTGATCTTCAACAATTGTGTGCCTGTTTTTTTTCCTTAGGTGCTCATTTGTTGAGACTTCGCCTTCCCCCCTATTTATGGCCCTGTGCTTTCCATTGGTACCAAGATGGAGATGTTCCTATCAAAGGTTATGGCCTATTTAAAATAGGGTTAAGGTTTGAGATTAGGGTTAGGGTTAGGGTTAAGGTTTGAGATTAGGGTTAGGGTTAGGGTCAAGGTTTGAGATTATGGTTAGGGTTAGGGTTAAGGTTTTAGATTAGGGTTAGGGTTTAGGGTTAGGTTTAAGGTTTGAGATTAGGGTTAGGGTTTAGGGTTAGGGTTAGGGTTAAGGTTTGAGATTAGGGTTAGGGTTAGGGTTAAGGTTTGAGATTAGGGTTAGGGTTAAGGTTTGAGATTAGGGTTAGGGTTAGGGTTAAGGTTTGATATTAGGGTTAGGGTTAGGGTTAGGGTTTGACATTAGAGTTAGGGTTAGGGTTAGGGTTAAGGTTTGAGATTAGGGTTAGGGTTAAGGTTTGAGATTAGGGTTAGGGTTAAGGTTTGAGATTAGGGTTAGGGTTAGGGTTAAGGTTTGATATTAGGGTTAGGGTTAGGGTTTAGGGTTAGGGTTAAGGGTTAGGGTTTAGGGTTAGGGTTAGGGTTAGGGTTTGAGATTAGGGTTAGGGTTAAGGTTTGAGATTAGGGTTAGGGTTAAGGTTTGAGATTAGGGTTAGGGTTAGGGTTTAGGGTTAGGGTTTGAGATTAGGGTTAGGGTTAGGGTTAAGGTTTGAGATTAGGGTTAGGGTTAAGGTTTGAGATTAGGGTTAGGGTTAAGGTTTGAGATTAGGGTTAGGGTTAGGGTTAAGGTTTGAGATTAGGGTTAGGGTTAGGGTTAAGGTTTGAGATTAGGGTTAGGGTTAGGGTTAACGTTTGAGATTAGGGTTAGGGTTAAGGTTTGAGATTAGGGTTAGGGTTAGGGTTAGGCTTTAGGGGTTAGGCTTAGTTTAGAGACTTGAAACTTGGCCTACCCCCCTATTTCGCGGGTGCTGAGTGCTCTCGTGCTAATTTCGTTGCGATCGGACATTGGGAACCCTTTGATCTTCAACAATTGTGTGCCTATTTTTTTTCCTTAGGTGCTCATTTGTTGAGACTTTGCCTACCCCCCTAATTATGGCCCTGTGCTTTCCATTGGTACCAAGATGGAGTCTCTACGACGTTCCTATCAAAAGTTATGGCCTATTTAAAATAGGGTTAAGGTTTGAGATTAGGGTTAGGGTTAGGGTTAAATTTTGAGATTAGGGTTAGGGTTAGGGTTAGGGTTAAGGTTTTAGATTAGGGTTAGGGTTAGGGTTAAGGTTTGAGATTAGGGTTAAGGTTTGAGATTAGGGTTAGGGTTAGGGTTTAGGGTTAGGGTTAGGGTTTGAGATTAGGGTTAGGGTTAGGGTTAGGGTTTGAGATTAGGGTTAGGGTTAGGGTTAAGGTTTGAGATTAGGGTTAGGGTTAGGGTTAAGGTTTGATATTAGGGTTAGGGTTAGGGTTAGGGTTTAGGGTTAGAGTGGGTTTGAGATTAGGGTTAGGGTTAGGGTTAAGGTTTGAGATTAGGGTTAGGGTTAGGGTTAGGGTTTAGGGTTAGGGTTAGGGTTTGACATTAGAGTTAGGGTTTGAGATTAGGGTTAGGGTTAAGGTTTGAGATTAGGGTTAGGGTTAGGGTTAAGGTTTGAGATTAGGGTTAGGGTTAGGGTTTGAGATTAGGGTTAGGGTTAGGGTTAAGGTTTGAGATTAGGGTTAGGGTTAGGGTTAGGGTTAGGGTTTAGGGTTAGGGTTAGGGTTTGACATTAGAGTTAGGGTTTGAGATTAGGGTTAGGGTTAAGGTTTGAGATTAGGGTTAGGGTTAGGGTTAAGGTTTGAGATTAGGGTTAGGGTTAGGGTTAAGGTTTGATATTAGGGTTTAGGGTTAGGGTTAGGGTTAAGGTCTGAGATTAGGGTTAGGGTTAGGGTTTAGGAGTTAGGGTTAGTTTAGAGACTTGAAACTTTGCCTACTCCCCTAATTATGGCCCTGCGCTTTCCATTGGTACCAAGATGGAGTCTCTACGACGTTCCTATCAAAAGTTATGGCCTATTTAAAATAGGGTTAAGGTTTTAGATTAGGGTTAGGGTTAGGGTCTAGGGTTAGGGTTTAGGGTTAGGGGTTAGGATTAGGGTTAGGGTTAGTTAAGAGACTTGAAACTTGGGCTACCCCACCTATTTCGTGGGTGCTGAGTGCACTCGTACTAGTTTTGTGATCGGACGTCGGGAACCCTTTGATCTCAAACAATTGTTTGAGATCAGGGTTAGGGTTAGGGTTTAGGGTTAGGGTTAGGATTTAGGATTAGGGTTTTGGGGTTAGGGTTAGTTTAGAGACTTGAAACTTGGGCTACCCCCCCCCCCCTATTTCGTGGGTGCTGAGTGCACTCGTGCTAGTTTCGTTGTGACCGGACGTCGGGAACCCTTTGATCTTAAACAATTGTTTGAGATTAGGGTTAGGGTTAGGGTTTAGGGTTAGGGTTAGGGTTAGGGATAAGGTTTGAGATAAGGGTTAGGGTTAGGGTTTAGGGTTAAGGTTTGAGATTAGGGTTAGGGTTAAGGTTTGAGATTAGGGTTAGGGTTAAGGTTTGAGATTAGGGTTAGGGTTAGGGTTAGGGTTAGGCTTTAGGGGTTAGGCGTAGTTTAGAGACTTGAAACTTGGCCTATCCCCCTATTTCGCGGATCCTGAGTACACTCGTGCTAATTTCGTTGCGATCGGACATTGTGAACCCTTTGATCTTCAACAATTGTGTGCTTATCTTTTTTTCCTTAGGTGCTCATTTGTTGAGACTTCGCCTACCCCCCTAATTATGGCCCTGTGCTTTCCATTGGTACCGAGATGAAGTCTCTACGATGTTCCTATCAAAAGTTATGGCCTTTTTAAAATAGGGTTAAGGTTTGAGATTAGGGTTAGGGTTAGGGTTAGGGTTAGGGTTTAGGGTTAGGGTTAGGGTTTGACATTAGAGTTAGGGTTTGAGATTAGGGTTAGGGTTAAGGTTTGAGATTAGGGTTAGGGTTAGGGTTAAGGTTTGAGATTAGGGTTAGGGTTAGGGTTAAGGTTTGATATTAGGGTTAGGGTTAGGGTTAGGGTTTAGGGTTAGAGTGGGTTTGAGATTAGGGTTAGGGTTAGGGTTTAGGGTTAGGGTTTGAGATTAGGGTTAGGGTTTGAGATTAGGGTTAGGGTTAAGGTTTGAGATTAGGGTTAGGGTTAGGGTTAAGGTTTGAGATTAGGGTTAGGGTTAGGGTTAGGGTTAGGGTTAAGGTTTGAGATTAGGGTTAGGGTTAGGGTTAATGTTTGAGATTAGGGTTAGGGTTTAGGGTTAGGGTTAGGGTTAAGGTTTAAGATTAGGGTTAGGATTAGGGTTTGGGTTAGGGTTAGGGTTAAGGTTTGAGATTAGGGTTAGGGTTAGGGTTAAGGGTTAGGGTTAGGGTTTGAGATTAGGGTTAGGGTTAGGGTTAGGTGCTCATTTGGTGAGACTTCGCCTACCCCCTAATTATGGCCCTGTGCTTTCCATTGGTACCGAGATGAAGTCTCTACGATGTTCCTATCAAAAGTTATGGACTATTTAAAATAGGGTTAAGGTTTGAGATTAGGGTTAGGGTTAGGGTTAAGGTTTGAGATTAGGGTTAGGGTTAGGGTTAAGGTTTGAGATTAGGGTTAGGGTTAGGGTTAAGGTTTGAGATTAGGGTTAGGGTTAGGGTTAGGTTTGAGATTAGGGTTAGGGTTAAGGTTTGAGATTAGGGTTAGGGTTGGGGTTAAGGTTTGAGATTAGGGTTAGGGTTAGGGTTAAGGTTTGAGATTAGGGTTAGGGTTACGGTTTGAGATTAGGGTTAGGGTTAGGGTTAGGGTTAAGGTTTGAGATTAGGGTTAGGGTTAATGTTAGGGTTAGGGTTAGGGTTAGGGTTAGTGTTAAGGTTTGAGATTAGGGTTAGGGTTAGGGTTAAGGTTTGAGATTAGGGTTAGGGTTAGGGTTAGGGTTAGGGTTTAGGGGTTAGGCTTAGTTTAGAGACTTGAAACTTGGCCTACCCCCCTATTTCGCGGGTGCTGAGTGCACTCGTGCTAATTTCGTTGCGATCGGACATTGGGAACCCTTTGATCTTCAACAATTGTGTGCCTATGTTTTTTTCCTTAGGTGCTCATTTGTTGAGACTTCGCCTACCCCCCTAATTATGGCCCTGTGCTTTCCATTGGTACCAAGATGAAGTCTCTACGATGTTCCTATCAAAAGTTATGGCCTATTTAAAATAGGGTTAAGGTTTGAGATTAGGGTTAGGGTTAGGGATAAATTTTGAGATTAGGGTTAGGGTTAGGGTTAGGGTTAAGGTTTGAGATTAGGGTTAGGGTTAGGGTTAGGGTTAGGTTTGAGATTAGGGTTAGGGTTAAGGTTTGAGATTAGGGTTAGGGTTAGGGTTAAGGTTTGAGATTAGAGTTAAGGTTTGAGATTAGGGATAGGGTTTAGGGTTAGGGTTAGGGTTTGAGATTAGGGTTAGGGTTAGGGTTAAGGTTTGAGATTAGGGTTAGGGTTAGGGTTAAGGTTTGAGATTAGGGTTAGGGTTAGGTTTGAGATTAGGGTTAGGGTTAAGGTTTGAGATTAGGGTTAGGGTTGGGGTTAAGGTTTGAGATTAGGGTTAGGGTTAGGGTTAAGGTTTGAGATTAGGGTTAGGGTTACGGTTTGAGATTAGGGTTAGGGTTAGGGTTAGGGTTAAGGTTTGAGATTAGGGTTAGGGTTAATGTTAGGGTTAGGGTTAGGGTTAGGGTTAGTGTTAAGGTTTGAGATTAGGGTTAGGGTTAGGGTTAGGGTTAAGGTTTGAGATTAGGGTTAGGGTTAGGGTTAGGGTTAGGGTTTAGGGGTTAGGCTTAGTTTAGAGACTTGAAACTTGGCCTACCCCCCTATTTCGCGGGTGCTGAGTGCACTCGTGCTAATTTCGTTGCGATCGGACATTGGGAACCCTTTGATCTTCAACAATTGTGTGCCTATGTTTTTTTCCTTAGGTGCTCATTTGTTGAGACTTCGCCTACCCCCCTAATTATGGCCCTGTGCTTTCCATTGGTACCAAGATGAAGTCTCTACGATGTTCCTATCAAAAGTTATGGCCTATTTAAAATAGGGTTAAGGTTTGAGATTAGGGTTAGGGTTAGGAATAAATTTTGAGATTAGGGTTAGGGTTAGGGTTAGGGTTAAGGTTTGAGATTAGGGTTAGGGTTAGGGTTAGGGTTAGGTTTGAGATTAGGGTTAGGGTTAAGGTTTGAGATTAGGGTTAGGGTTAGGGTTAAGGTTTGAGATTAGAGTTAAGGTTTGAGATTAGGGATAGGGTTTAGGGTTAGGGTTAGGGTTTGAGATTAGGGTTAGGGTTAGGGTTAAGGTTTGAGATTAGGGTTAGGGTTAGGGTTAAGGTTTGAGATTAGGGTTAGGGTTAGGGTTAGGTTTGAGATTAGGGTTAGGGTTAAGGTTTGAGATTAGGGTTAGGGTTGGGGTTAAGGTTTGAGATTAGGGTTAGGGTTAGGGTTAGGGTTAGGGTTAAGGTTTGAGATTAGGGTTAGGGTTAATGTTAGGGTTAGGGTTAGGGTTAGGGTTAGTGTTAAGGTTTGAGATTAGGGTTAGGGTTAGGGTTAAGGTTTGAGATTAGGGTTAGGGTTAGGGTTAGGGTTTAGGGGTTAGGCTTAGTTTAGAGACTTGAAACTTGGCCTACCCCCCTATTTCGCGGGTGCTGAGTGCACTCGTGCTAATTTCGTTGCGATCGGACATTGGGAACCCTTTGATCTTCAACAATTGTGTGCCTATGTTTTTTTCCTTAGGTGCTCATTTGTTGAGACTTCGCCTACCCCCCTATTTATGGCCCTGTGCTTTCCATTGGTACCAAGATGGAGTCTCTACGACGTTCCTATCAAAAGTTATGGGCTATTTAATATAGGGTTAAGGTTTGAGATTAGGGTTAGGGTTAGGGTTAAGTTTTGAGATTTTGGTTAGGGTTAGGGTTAAGGTTTGAGATTAGGGTTAGGGTTAGGGTTAAGGTTTGAGATTAGAGTTAAGGTTTGAGATTAGGGTTAGGGTTTAGGGTTAGGGTTTGAGATTAGGGTTAGGGTTAAGGTTTGAGATTAGGGTTAGGGTAAGGGTTAAGGTTTGAGATTAGGGTTAGGGTTAGGGCTAGGTTTGAGATTAGGGTTAGGGTTAGGGTTAAGGTTTGAGATTAGGGTTAGGGTTAGGGTTAGGGTTAGGGTTTGAGATTAGGGTTAGGGTTAGGGTGTAGGGGTTAGGCTTAGTTTAGAGACTCGAAACTTGGCCTACCCCCCTATTTCGCGGGTGCTGAGTGCACTCGTGCTAATTTCGTTGCGATCGGACATTGGGAACCCTTTGATCTTCAACAATTGTGTGCCTATGTTTTTTTCCTTAGGTGCTCATTTGTTGAGACTTCGCCTACCCCCCTAATTATGGCCCTGTGCTTTCCATTGGTACCAAGATGGAGTCTCTACGACGTTCCTATCAAAAGTTATGGCCTATTTAAAATAGGGTTAAGGTTTGAGATTAGGGTTAGGGTTAGGGTTAAGGTTTGAGATTAGGGTTAGGGTTAGGGCTTGAGATTAGGGTTAGGGTTAGGGTTAGGGTTAAGGTTTGAGATTAGGGTTAGCGTTAAGGTTTGAGATTAGGGTTAGGGTTAGGGTTAAGGTTTGAGATTAGGGTTAGGGTTAAGGTTTGAGATTAGGGTTAGGGTTAGGGTTAAGGTTTGAGATTAGGGTTAGGGTTAGGGTTAGTGTTAGGGTCAAGGTTTGAGATTAGGGTTAGGGTTAAGGTTTGAGATTAGGGTTAGGGTTTAGGGTTAGGTTTAAGGTTTGAGATTAGGTTTAGGGTTTAGGGTTAGGGTTAGGGTTTGAGATTAGGGTTAGGGTTAAGGTTTGAGATTAGGGTTTGAGATTAGGGTTAGGGTTAAGGTTTGAGATTAGGGTTAGGGTTAGGGTTTAGGGTTAGGGTTAAGGTTTGAGATTAGGGTTAGGGTTAGGGTTAGGGGTTAGGGTTAGGGTTAGGGTTTAGGGGTTAGGGTTAGTTTAGAGACTTGAAACTTGGGCCACCCCCCCTATTTTGTGGGTGCTGAGTGCACTTGTGCTAGTTTCGTTGCGATCGGATGTCGGGAACCCTTTGATCTCAAACAATTGTGTGCCTATTTTCTTTTCCTTAGGTGCTCATCTGTTGAGACTTCGCCTACCCCCCTAATTATGGCCCTGCGCTTTCCATTGGTACCAAGATGGAGTCTCTAGGATGTTCCTATCAAAAGTTATGGCCTGTTTAAATGAGGGTTAGGGTTTGAGATTAGGGCTAGGGTTAGGGGTTAGGGTTCAGGATTAGTGTTAGGGGTTAGGGTTAGTTTAGAGACTTGAAACTTGGGCTAACCCCCCTATTTCGTGGGTGTTGATGTTTGCACTGTCACCTCACAGCGAGAGGGTTTCTGGTTCGAATCCCGGCTGGGGATCTTCTGTGTGGAGTTTGCGTGTTCTCCCCATGTCTGCGTGGGTTTTCTCTGGTTTCCTCCCACAGTCCAAAGACGTGCTCGTGTTAGGTTTATTGATGACTCAAATTGTTGTGAATGGTTGTCTGTCTCTGTGCGTCTCTATGTGCCCTACGATAGACTGGCGTCCTGTTCAGGGTGTACCCCGCCTCACGCCCGATGTCAGCTGGGATCGGCTCCAGCCCCCCCATGACCCCGACAGGGACAAGCGGTTGAAGATGAATGAATGAATATTGCTATAAGTCCTATATTTATATGAACGTGAGTATAATATAGACAAAAATAAAGGTCTTACAACTAGATTCTGAAAGACACAAACTTATTTACAACAGAGTGACAAACACTAAAGTTGTTGAACCACTGGGCAACAATAAAAAAAAAAAAAATCTATTAAGACTAAAAACGCTGCAGCTACAGCATCAACTGGCATTGCCAGCCTCTGCAACAGAAGGTGGAGGAAACATTGGCAGATGGTTGTGCTGTGAAACATATCTAAGGTCTTAGAACATGCAGAAAAAAGGGAGAGATTTCAGGCTCTCGTTCAACAGAGATGTAAATAGCACAAACTGCCAACAGTGCTGCCATTAATGACATATCGTCCCCTAATGATGTGACAAATGGTGTCCTTTAATGAGCCCATAGGGGAAATCACTGACTTAGGACAATGGTGGTGCACATACAGGTTGTGCAATATTTGCAGCAGCATGCACATCCACTCTTTGCATGACAGGCTCAAGCATATTTAGTGAAGAACACACAAAAATATATATAATTTATAACAGCAAGCAACAACTGCCATCAACACACACCTTCAGTTCAAAATCACTTTTATTTTTTTTAAGTGCGTTCAATACATTTCATTCACATAATATATCAGTTAACCTTATAAATCTACTTCATGTCAACAAATACATACTGCAGTAAATATGTAAGTCCTACCGTACGTAGAGCAGAAATCTTTATCATGTTTAGTTCACTGTCTGTGGTAAACAGCTGCCAACGCTGCAGCTGTTTAAGTTTGATTGTTCTTGACACGCTCTTGGTCTGCATGTTACAAATGTATTTAATTATCTTGGTGTAAAAGAAAAACGGTTCAAACATTTACTAATAAAACGGTGACAATATACGACCTTTCTGGTTGGCACCCACCGGAGGCGGTCTGTTTGTGTGTTCGTCACAGCACACAGATTGTATGAGGTTTTATTAAAGCTATCTGAATGACATTTGAGCAACAGTGCTGACTAAATTGTGAAATTTTGGGCCATGCAATTACATCTGAAATAATTCCCAATGGCAGTTGTGTGGCTACGGAGTACTCATCCTAAAACTGTATTCACTGGAGGTCTGAGGACCGCCTGGCTGGAATAGCTGCTGAACTGAAACAGGATAAGTGGTGGCATGGCCTTTTCACTTTGAATACTTATTCACTTAACTCATCACTAATAGCCTCATGGAGCTAGGACGCACAGCTGAGCCACTGGCCGTAAATAGGCTTTCTCCATTGAGCTAAACACAAATAAATACAGTACAGTATGCACGCACTCAGACAAACACAACAGGCCCACACAAATGCTCAGTCACCCTCACATCCACTTCTGTGCAAATAGTTCAGCTTTGTAGTGCAAATTCAAGAATATAACACACACACACACACACACACACACACACACACACACACACACACACACACACACACACACACACACACACACACACACACACACACACACACACACACACACACACACACACACACACACACACACACACACACACACACACACACACACACACACACACACACACACACACACACACACACACACACACACACACACACACACACACACACACACACACACACACACACACACACACACACACACACACACACACACACACACACACACACACACACACACAACACACTTAGGAAACACCCTTCCACCCATTTATTTACGTCAGGTGTGAAGCTGGAGCGACTCATGGTATCCCTGAAAAGAAAGTTTGTTTCAGTGCAGCTGTTGTCAGAGAAGAGTGAAGGGAAGCAAATAGCTGCCCTGTAGAATCAGTATGTTAAAAGCAGCCATACCCTCCTCCTGACTGGACCATGCTCTTCATATATGATCACACCGGGAGGGGAGGAAGAAATACACCAGCCTCCTAATATCCCATGTTCTATTTCCTCTCAAACCCCCCCTGTGGACATCTTCCTCCTCTGAGGAAAAGCAATCAGGCTGGGAACAGTCCTGCAAGTCAGTCAGCGGGGGAGAAGCAAGTCCTTCTCCCAGCTCCCATCATCCCTTCTGAGCTTCAGAGGAGAGAGGGACACCTAATTTCTCTTCTCCTGTGGAGAAAGCTCAAGGCAGTGCTTGGGAGTTGGATGCCCAGTCTGAGCCCTCTCTCGTCAGTTCTCCACGTTGGCCCTGAGTGTGCGAGGCTTGAGTCTTTGATGCAGCCGGTAATCCTGGCTGGATGCCCTTCGCGGGGGAGTCGGAGAGTTGAGCTGAGGGTTGGTGAGGCCCAGCGCCTGAGTCTTGACGGCTCGTGGCATCGCCCTGCTGCAGCTCACGGAGCGCCTCTCTTCGACGCCCGACTGAGACTCCAGCTGAGCTTCGCACAGCTCCAGCAGTGACACTACCTGCTCCCTCAGAACCAGGGCTTTAAACCTGCGACCTGCCAGGTAGAAGAAGGCTTCCACAAATGCTTGTAGTCCCATGCCTGAAAAACAAGGTATGGTTTAGGTGGGGCTGGGGAAAAACATAGGGTCAAATAAAATGAAAACTTAATAGTTCTTTTATATAAACAAATTAGAATGTGTCTATTTGGGATATGCAGAGGTGTTTTTCAGGATTTAACTTATTCCATGACTTTTCCAGGCCTTTGAAATTCCCACCCTGTTGTTGTTTCCTACAATAACTTTGCATACATGCTGAAATTATAGTCTCCTGAAATGTAACATGTGGTCTTGAAAGCACATTTGTGATGCTGTACATTAAAATGTGAAGATCAGTAGAAAAAAAATTCAGATATTAATATACAACAAATATACAGCTGTATATGAATGTTAAAAGGTATAGGTGTTTTGCCCGTCTCCGTAGTTGAAGTCCCCATGGAACAGAGCATAAGACATCTGCCAAAATCCACTGAAATACACAATTTTTCACATCTACACATTCTACCGAAATTTGAAGCGTTTTGCATCATTTGTCTCCAATGCACCGTACCGTGGATACTTCTGCTACGGAGACAGGCCAAACACCATTCATCTAAGAACACAGCCCACATTGCCATGAAACAGACCTGATTAAAATGGGTAAAATATCCCTTTAACATACACTGGAGATCAAAATGAAAGAACAAGTAAGAAAAGAAAAGTATTAATACTTAATTTATTATTATTTTTAATTTCTATAGAATATCCGCTGTGGCTTCTGCTGCTGTCCTAGCATTTTTTTTTTTAAAGTAACCAAGGTACAAATAAAAACCTGTATTTTGTGAAAAAAACATGAGCAAAATTAGAGAACAGTAACCATCGTGTCAGAAGAGAAGATTTATAACAATGTTTCCTTAAGGCTGTAGGATTCATAAGCTAATAGGCAGTGGAGAGACGCCTTGCTTTCAATGACTTCAGCTCATATAAACCCGCAGGACATCACTAGTTTCTCCCACTGCTCTGGTTTGATCCTGGTCCATTCTTCTTGCAGTCTCTTCCAAACACATTTTCCAGAGATTCTCTATGAGGTTTAGATCTGAACTCTGACATTTCCTCCTCCAAACGGACCAAATGGAACACAGTTGTTACCAGTCCAAAGCCGTACATAATGTTTCCCATTAGACCAAATTAAATTTTACTTTAGAAGTGATGGTCATGGTTTGGGGGATGTTTTCTGCTGCAGGAGTTGGGCCACTTGTACAGCTACATGGCAGGGTGAATGAAAATGTTTATGTGAACCTGAATACTTTCACTGCAATCGTCTCCCAATCATCCCGCAATATTCATGCAAGATAATGCCCTCTGTCACTCTGCAAAATGGTACGCAGGTCCTTGAAGCTAAGAATATTGAAACAGTGAAATAGCCAGCCCAGAGTACAGATATAAAGCCCATAGAATACCACTGAAAAATCCTTGGCAACCAAGTAATGGAAACTTACTACAGGTACCGAACTGTGGAAGAGACTGAAGAAGAATGGACCAAGATCAAACCAGTGCAGTGTGAGAAACTAGTGATGTCCTGTGGGTGCAGATGTGCTGAAGTCATTCAAAGCTGTGGCCTCTATACTTCCTATTCATTTTTTAATCCTACAGCCCTGAGAAAACATTGTTGAAATCTTCTCTTCTGACACAAAGGTCACTGTTCTCTCATTTTGCTTGGTGTTTTTTTCAAAAAATAAAGGTTTTTGTTGAAGTGTCTTGGATATTAAAAAAAAACCATGCCAGTACAGCAGGGGTATAGCCACAGTGGATATTCTATCACACTCTGAACAATAACAATATTTCAGAATAAACCAAGTACTAATAATTTGATCTCCAGTGTATGTCAACTGTGTGTTTTTGCCACCAAAAGGACAGTTTCTTCCAGGACAACAGCTCATTAATCCATTGAACTGCTGCTGTTTCCTACTACAACCTCTGTTATGTCGACCTAGAAGAGGAAAACAAATGCGCAGAAAACAAACAAATCCATGGAGTGAAAAAAACTGAATGAATAAAGATGCCAATTTACAGCGGGTGAGAGTGAATATGTCATTTGCTGTGGAATCATCAAAGTTGTTAACAAGAAGAGTCTGATGTAAGAGAGCGTTTTCATAAACTCCCTCATGTGCCCTTTAAAAACTTTGTTGCATATCATTTGAAAATACCGACAACACGTTTTATGCCTCTTCTCGGTTCCCCACAAATCCTCCAATGCACATACACAGAAATAAGAAACCCTGGCGCCTCGGTCTCCCTGCATACGTATGAGCGCACTCTAAATTCAGCCCACATTCTCCTCTCTATAGACCCTTCCATCCTGGTCCATGTGATCTCCATCCATCCGACTCGACTCGCAAACATTCCTCGCAAGGTGCAATGTCTGAATAATTCATGTCGGATAGTCTCTTGGCTGTCACATTGTGATCCCAGCTCATTTCAATTATGGTAGTGCCGTGTCAGAGGGAATCTGACAAAGAATGACAAGCAATTATCTCCAAGCATATTATTTGCTCCGAGTCTCAAGGATATCCAGCTCTCTGTCCTCTCTGTGTTGTTTCTTTGTGGTGTGTTTTGTGTGTTTTTGTGTGTGCATGTGTGTGTGTGTGTGTGTGTGTGTGTGTGTGTGTGTGTGTGTGTGTGTGTGTGTGTGCGTGTGCGTGTGCGTGTGAACGTGGGCCTTACCTGCTTCTCTGGAATCGGGCATCGTTCCTGACCAACGACGTGTGATGTCTATGTAGAGGATGTCCACTGAAGCCATGGAGAAGTTACTGTTGCTCAGCTTACAGGTCCTAAAAGCAAATCTTTGTCAGTCTGCATGTTTTCTTTTAAACATATTGTCAATTATTTTTTATTCGTAAAAGAAAAGATGATTTTAAACATCTGAATCAATGATAATTGGAAAGTGAAGGAGACTAGCTCTCAATAGGACTATCAGTGTTTCCCCTAGGTTTACAGCGTTGGGGGTGCGTGCGTGTTAAAATCACCAGACAGAAGGATCACACTTATACAAGCACTAATCAGAGCCACAATGCAAAATCAGTGTATTGCACAATGAGTGTGCACGAGTGTAGCTCATTGTGTAGCTCACACAATGAGCTACACTCTGCATCAGAAAATGTCTTTTAAGTAATTGTCCAAAAGGTCCAAATAATCTTGTTTGTTTAATTCTAGGAGTGAATCATCTTCTCAAACAAAATAATAAAGGATATCTGATAAGTTTCAGTTTCGTTTTTTCCCTTAGGAGTCGAACCTCTTCCAAAACAATTTAACAAACAAGTCAATCTCCAACGATGTTGAAGTTTTCTGAGAATTGTAAACACGCAACCATGTAGAGACAGAATTTACATGCCCTTGTGCCTGATAAGATAAATAACATGAGGCTGTTTAGTTTGTTTACTAATAGGACAAGGTTTAGAGCTGTGCTATAGGAAATGGACCCTTAAATGACTCCTACTGTGATCCGACGCTGACGTCTCTAGGGTTAGACATGTTTGGCGTTGTCATTGCGCAAATCAACCTTCTTCTTCACCGTCGGGGGGTTTGTTTTCCTCCTCCGCGTGATATAAACTTTGTTAACACGTCCATTAAATCTCTGTTAATACGCCAGAGATTGAGTGACTGTATTCACATAATGGGCTCGCTCAGACATCAAACAGTCTTTAAACTTAGGACCGACAGGGTAAAGTCTGTTTTATGCCCTTGTCCGACTAAATCTGACATTTGCATACAGACATACAGCCCTGCTGGGTAATGTCTAAATGAATTCAGGTTTGCAGTGCATGTGTGAAAGGGAAGGTGGTCTGCTGCTCTTAAAAAGGATCCTTATAAACTTCACATAGCCCAAAATAAGGCTGCTAGACTTGATCTATATGGTTCATACTGTACTAATATTATTGATATGCACCGGCAGTCATGACTCTAGGCAAGCAAGAAGCCAGATTACAGAAAAGCTGTATTTTTTTTAGATACACCTGAATCTTTTTTCAGCTCAATTAGAGTACCAAATCAGTGTATTTAAAAGTCCTTTCACTTTTAAGAAGACTGAATATACACGTTTCTATTTGTACCTGATGAAGGTTCGGAAGGCAGTAGGGCCCAGGCGCATGTTGCCCTTGACCCCGAGGAAGCGTATGAACAGAGCAGCGATTCGCTCAACCAGTCGCAGGTAGTTGAACTGTTTGGTGTACTTGGGGTAGACCTGCTTCAGACACAGCGAGGGCAGAGCTCCTTCACCCGGGTTCCTCTCTTGTGTCTCCGCCTCCATGGGAATCTCCTCCCCTTGTTCAAGCCCACCAGCCCTCGGTTGGGAGCTAAGGTCATGAAATGATAGAAAAGAAAAAATCAATTACTATAAATTGTACTGCATTGTATTTCAATGACAGATATTGTTTCTGCATGTATAAGCAAGTTGACTGAGCATGGAGATTTAAAGACTACAAAAGTTGCTGCTTTTTGTGCTGTCCAGCAGCAGGGCTGAGTAATGGCCTTCAAACCCTGTAGGCCTGAAGCACAAGAATATAAGGCCAAGCCAAAGAGCTTTTTGTCAGTTGAGTTACAGATCACCTGAGGAAGATAAATGCACCAAGGTTTTCAATTGAGTCTGTATTTACAGCCTGTCTTGGCGGGGGAAACAGATAGAATAATGCTGCGTGAAGGATGAATAACTCTTTCTCACTCTGCCATCTCACAGCCCTTTTTTTTTTTACTGTCTGCGGGGAGTTCCATGCAAATAAGGATGTACAACCTTGATGTTCAAAAATATTAAACGAACGACTTTGAAAATGTTTCATGAAGTAGGGAATGCATTCACAATCATTACAAAGTAAAAATAAAAAATGGTGCCTCGAGGAATTTCCCTCTGAACGCGATGCTCATACTTCTGCTTCTTCGTACACGAGATACAAACAAACCAATGAGCCACTAATAAGAGCATTAATTCACAGTGCTACTAGGGGAAAAATGAACCCACGAGGTACCACGTAAGTCTCAAAGAGCAAAATCCAAAGAATCCAAACTCAGCTGCAGCTATTTGGACTCAAACCACATTTATTCAGTGCGTCGGGTTTAATTGGTTACCATTCCACCGTTTTCCGCCTCTTTTAGGTCACAGTTCAATTATTTGAACGTTGCCCTCCGCCTGTTTCTCACCACCAGTGCTTTTCCCCAATGCACTTGCCGCTTCTCATAGAAAATGAAGAGGAGTTATGCATTCAATGAGTTTTTTCCCCCGCAGGAATGTGTAGGTGTATACACACTGTGTTTGACTGACACCTCCCTCCCGCTCTAGTTGGCTTTGCTGCACACGTTTCTGTAAGGTAGCACCGGTTACACTTTTATCCTTCTTATTAGTTCATAGAGTGCAGTGACCTCAAATAATTCTCATCATAGCAACCTGAGTAGAGGTCTTATCCGCGAGAAGAAGTGATAACGCCTGTGCGGGTGTGCAGGGCCTCTAAAGACAACTCTTACAGTCAACACACAAGCAAACAAAAAGATACACAAAAGGTGCATTCTCTTCCAGGGGATTCAGCACTGCTGACTTTTATGAGGCAGTTTCTTTCGCCATGAATTAGTAAGCAGTGTGAATGGCAAAGAGAGAGCACTGCTGAATGTTTAATAGAATCAATCATCCCTCAGCAGCCAGAAGGACACCACCCACACGTATCTAGACAGGATAGGCTCGGCTAAAATCGGACACATCTTCGATGGAAGCTGACAGACAGACAGTGAGGGGAATGTCGACAAACATTCCCAGCAGACCAAGAGAGAAGAAAATGATGGAATGGAAGTGAGAGGGTAAAAGGTGAAAAATGGCAGGTTATTAAAAAGACATACAGAGGCAGGGTGCCAAATGTAAGTTGAGTGTATGCAATAAGGGTTTATGCCTAATTTAACTGTCATTACCCGGCCGGCGTTAATACTATTTCTGGCCTCCTGGTGAATAAATCTCGAAAGCTTTTACACAACGTCAAAAGTCTTGAAGGTGCGACAATTAAAATAAATTGGCACTCTTATTTCCATTTCAGAATCTGAATTAATGGCCTGAGCTT